>NC_085138.1:275862588-276232592 GCF_035046485.1 Aedes albopictus
CATTATGCTACTGAAATGTGTTGCATAATGAAAACTCATTTGGGTTGCATTATGAACATTATGCAACTCAAATGGGTTGCATTATGAAAAAATCATTGCATAAAATTTATAAATAACTATTTTATTATACCTATAATTAATTTGGGTTTCATAATGTCCATAATGCAACTTACATTAGTTGCATAATGAATATCATGCAACAATTTATTTTATTATGCAACTCATTTCAGTTGCATAATGAATCAGTTGGGATAATGGGGTGCGTTCGGTGTAGTACTAGATTTGTAGTAATGAGCTGAATGTTATTATGGTGAGAAGGTCAATTCTCCGTTTCTGCAATGAAATGGTGCAAAAAGCGAGGGTATTATGATTCCTTGCCTAATTCGATGCTGTTTGAGCAAAGCTTTGGGCAACGGTTTTGTTGTTTTTTTTTCATTTCTTGCAACATAATACTTTCGCTTTTTGCACCATTTCATTGCAGAAACGGAGAATAGGAAGCAATCAGTGGAGTACTAGATTGAAAGTAGTGAGCTGGATTTTTGTATGGTGAGATGATCAGTTCTTAATTTCTGTAATGAAATGGTACAAACAGCGTGGGTTATATGATTTCTTTACTAATTTGATGCTATTTAAGCAAAAGTTTGGATAACTGTGTTGTTGTATTATTTATTTCTTGCAACTTCAACAACACAGTTACCCAAACTTTCGCTCAAACAGCATTAAATTAGGCAAGAAACCACATAACCCATGCTGTTTGCACCATTTCATTGCAGAAATGGAGAACTGATCATCTCACCATACAAAAATCCACCTCACTACTTTCAATCTAGTACTTCACTGATTGCGTCCTATTGACCTTCTCACCATACTAAAATTCAGCTCATTACTACAAATCTAGTACTACACCGAACGTGCCCCATTAATTAACTATTGGTCTGTCTCAAGAGCAAACTCACGTGTCTCTGAAAGATTTTGGGCCCCTGAATCTTTCTCAGGGCTCAGATTTGCCCCAGCACGTCACAATTTTGAGCTAGGGTAGGACGGGGCAAGATGGCCACCCGGGGCAAGATGAGCACCCCTTCGTGTTACTACTTTTATGATGAATTTTGTCCAAACAACATCATAATCCGTTAGAATAAAGTTCATCCTGTTTGTAAACCTTAAAAAAGGTACTTCATAATGAACGAATTGAAAAATATCGTCAAATTAGTCAATAGCATGGATTTTTAGCATTTTCTTATAAGAAATCATCAAAATAAAATAAGGTTTTTACGTCAGAATCAAATTTTTACCATAATTCTTATTATCAGCCAACATTACTGGCATACTACAACGCATTTTAAGTTATATTAGAAAATGTTTTTTAACAACAAACAATAAAATTTATTCAATTTTAGGTATTTATCTATATTGGGGCAAGATGAGCACCCCTGATGGGAGTATAGAAAATATTTTGAAATTATTGTAATCCACTCAATAGTGCCAAACAAAGGTTTCCGTATCCTCTGTAACTATTTAGTTGCGCGAATTTCTAAAAAATGAGCGACTTAATAATCGTTCGTTGTTTTTCGGGTCATTTCGTATAAAGTATTATAAAACCGCATTTTTTAATAATCTTAAAAGAAACTGATAATTTTGGAACGTGATACCATAGCTATAAACAAGATTTGCTATATCGATCACTGTATGGCTAATTTATAGTTGAAATATTGTATTTTTAATGAAGTGCTCTTCTTGCCCCGTAGGGGTGCTCGTCTTGCCCCGCTACATGTTCGAACTGACCATAAAACATATTTTTTGTTTAGTCAAATAAATCATCCTTATTGTGAATTTTGAACCCTGCCATGTTTATGGGTGGTAGAAAACATGATATAGAAAAGAACTACTGAGAGGTACCTTGAAAAATTGTGTTCACTTTCAATAAATTCAACGTGATCCTTAGGGTGCTCATCTTGCCCCGCCCTACCCTATACCTCAATTTATAGGGCAAAATATGCGAATTGGTCTTTTTTAATTGCAAGCCATTAAGTATGGAATTATTTTTTTGAGCAATCAAAGGGTAAATCGTCGTAATTATCCAACTCGGCAAGCCTCGTTGGATAAATGTACGACTCGTGCTGTAAAAATCGTCATTCTGCACCTTGTTGCGTAAACTACTATTTTGCAATTTCTCATCGTAATAGGCTGTTTTACCCCATGCAAATCTGTCAGGAAAAGGCCTAGTTTCCCACACCAAATCAGCAGTGCTGTAATGATTCATTACAGCACTGATTTGCGTTGCTTAATGAACCATTACAGCACTGTTTTCAGTTTTGATCAACTTTTTGATGCTTTCTGGACGCAGGTTTGAATAATTGCGACAATTGCACAGCATTAACTGCTATGATCAGACTTTCTCAAACTTTGGCTATGAACATTAGTGTGCAGTTTGATGTGAAAGTTTTGTTAAAAACTACACAGATCGAAAAAAGAGTGTAAATTTCTGTGACATATAATGCACATGTTTGGAGCGTGGGATATCACAAAAGTTTACATGACATATCATGTAAAAGTCATAAAATATCATGTAAACTTCCATTATATGTCATGTAATTTAGCATGGCTCTGAGTGTTTACATGAGATATAACACAAATTTACATGATATATCATGTATATCATGTAAACCATCATAACATTAAGTTTACATGACTAAAATGAAGTTTACATGACGTGTAAATCTCATTATTTTTATCTGTATATCCTTAAGAGGTAATTTATGAAATTGCAAAAAAACGTTGTACGCACCTGGGTGCAGAACTCGATTTTTCCAGCACTCGTCGTAATTATCCAACTCGGCAAGCCTCGTTGGATAAATGTACGACTCGTGCTGTAAAAATCTTCATTCTGCACTTTGTTGCGTAAACTACTATTACTTTGTTATTAAATACCTTTTGGATAACTAATACAGCACTTAAAATTTTAGGTATGCATTCATTATTGAAATAACAATACTTGTTTTTTTTTTTTCAAGGTGTTCTTCATACAAAACTATGGTACTCGTTTTTGTTATTTTGCCTCTTATTTCCACCTGATGACGGACATATCGAGGTGTGATTGTATTGAGCATGAGCATGAGCATTGTGGGGTATGAACAAAGCTGAGTAGCATTCCCCATGCGTGTATTTCCCCTAGCAAGCATCAGTGACACCCAGCACCATGACGGGGTCGTCGTCAGTGTGATGCTGCCTCATTGACGAGTGGACTGTTGGCGGAGCAAGTCGCCATCACCGCGAGGTTCCGTATTATGCCAAGTGATTCCACTGCAGTTTGCTAAGATGGCTGGGAACGGATTGTTCCAGTGAGTTGCCCGGTATTCACAAGCATGAGCATAGATGACCGCACAATTCGTAGTTGCTACTCCGTGATTGACCAGAGCAATCGAAATTGCACAAGGAACCAATGGATAGGGCTTGGGACTAGCTTACTATTCTCAATGTACACAGTTCGAGAGCTCTCAACTTTATTAAAGTCAATAACGGCGCCGGCCACGTCCTTACGGTCATCGAGGAAGGGAGGGAATGTTAGTAAGACAAACGTTGTTAAAAAGACCGCGAATCGCTGCATCTCCACGTTTGTCTCAGTCAGTCCGGGAGTCACCTATGGTTGATGATATGATTTGACAATGGATCAATATACACTGTGGTAACGATCCTGGAGGGGCAAGTACAATAACACACGCGCTGCGAAGTGGAATGAACTGTACGTTCGTATGGCCGGAGATAGACTGACCGCATGCGCTACAAAGCACACCGACGAACATTCATCGGGTGCGCACGAGGCATACGAAGGGAAACGAATACTAATTGATACTCTACCACATCCCCTTTTGCTATAAAAAAAGATGTTTTCCATTATTTGAGTTTTACTTTATAGTATTAAGTGATAGTCTAATAAGTATCACTTATTTTATTGTTTCGCTTGGGAATCAGCTAAAATAAAACATTTAATACATACTTATCTGAACTATTTTGAATTCTTCACTATTTACGTAATTTGAAAGATCTGTTAAAATTTTAAACCTACTTTATTATATAGGTTATCACGCCCGCTATTGACTACTTGAATACCGATTACAACAACGCATTTTTTTCATTGAGGAGCATAAACACACAGCTCTATCCCTTATTTTTCATTGAATTATTAGAAATCAAGTTCACCGAGTCTAAATTAATAGTTTATAATTTAACATTGATCAATTCACTCGCATCTTTCATGCAAAGCTATGTTGATTTATATGACATAAACTCTTATTCAAAGCGAAAAAGTTTTAGAGCTCTGAATAATTTTATTTTTTATAGTACTGATGAAACTTATTACCGATGGTTTGGGTTGTAACCGTTTGGTTCCAATATTTACTTGCTGGCTCCACCGCAAGTCCATTTCTCCCCCTTTTCCCCTACAATACTAGGAACGTACACACTCACTTGATGCAAAACACGAGTGAGTGCGTGTTCCACCTTCACACCCTACCAAGTGACAGACAATCCGAGCAGTTTGAGCTCGAGCAAAAGACCGGACAGCCCTGTTGTCGTTGTGTTCACTCACAGAGGGCACCACATGTACAACAGGGTGGGCAAACCAAAACATAACAAAATGCGAGCATAGCCGTTACAATGCAACATTATGCTAAAATGCGTGATAAAAAGGGAGTCGGGACGGGGGCAAATTCTCTTTGTACCGTGATCCTCCAAAGAATTAGTAGTGCGCGCGTGTTTAATTGTTAAATGTTGAGGTTCGAAATGTTTTATAAAACCTCATTGTTGGTGAATTGTTTAATTTATTTGTGTTGTTTCTTTATTCAATAATTTAGGATCCGTGTCGTGAGAAATGTAAAATCGTTAAAATGTTTAGGACGAAAATGTAATAGTGCCGAGAGATTGTTAAAGTGTCAGTTTGTTAAAATAACAAAAGCACAAAAACGACAAATAAGAACGAAAACGACAAACAAGAACGATAAACGAAAAACAAGATAAAATAGAGGAGAAAAAGGTAAATTTAGAGGTTAGGAAGTGGGACGTTGCTGGGTATTAATCCGTGGTGCCCAGGCCCGTGTCAATGGGCCTTTTTCTTTTGTCCTTTTCTTGAGAGTGGTTCCGGTGATGTGCCTCCCGGACGAGTGAGCCCTGTGAACGAGTGACGGATGAGTGACCGTTATAATTCCCGGACGATTGTGCAGTGACTCCGGCAACAAGATGGCCGGATTGAGCCTGTAGACCAGCGGCCTGCCCGTACACAGTAACGCGGCGTTCTCGGTCCGCCATTGCGAATCCCCGAGCTACTTCTCCAAGCCATCGCCATCTTCCGTAAACCGTATTCCAGTATAACCGTAAGTTACACCCGCCCACTTCAACAAGTTCAGGCCGAGTCGGCCAACCATAGCCATTTCCCACCTCACGGGTGGCGAGACCACCGAAAATTCCAACCACGACAATTGTTTGTAGCATGCCCAGTACCCTGAAGTGACGTCCCGAATAAAATTGTAAAAGCTAGCTTCAGTGTAGCGAATTATTGAAAAGAGCCTCCCAGAGTAATTAGGCCTTTCACCAATTTCCCTTTTTGCGTCGTCTTCCGGGTTCACAAAGGAACCGCTCAAGCCTCGTTCCTTCGAGGATCATTGTGTGCTTAGATACCCCCCCCCCCCCCCTTTCCGCTTCTAGTTTGCCTGCCCATAGTATCTGTGTCCTCTGTGAGCCGAGCTTCCGCGGAATCTAGTTTGCTCCTGCTCGGATTGATAATCTAGATCTTGGCTATGGGTGTGATAGTAATGTCCTTAAACGACCCTGCAGATTCCAATCCCCTATGCCGTGAGCTAGCGAGTTACAGGGTATATTCATAGTCATGATACGGATCGCATACTCAGGTGACATCTGAAAGAAACACTTGGCATTTGAAATGTTGGCATTATATTTCCAGCTAGACAAATATTGATGAATTTGAATTGTATTTAAATGATGCCACGTTTTCTCTTACCTATTTCTGATTAACTAGTGTTACAATAAGGCGTTTAAATACCAATTGTTTTGAACATATATATTTTGCCATTATAGTCTCGTAAAATGTTATCTAAAAAAAGTCTAGAGGTTTACTATACTTGACTAGAGGTTTGATAATGATATTCGACATCATAAATTCTGTTTTACGCCCTTCATCGGTTAGTTAATACTTTGAAATTGTTTACTCACACCATTCACACTTGAACAGATTCTTGCCTATTTTTTTTTTCAGAACGGTTCGCGATTAATTTCAGATTGTTGTTATTGTTGTTTGTTTATTAACCCTTATGTGGCTGACAGGGTACCCGGGAACCCAGCGCCCATTTGAAAAGCACGGTGTAGAAAAAAAAGCAAAAAGTTTGTCGGACACATAACGGTTAACAGGGATTTTAACCTTTTATGGGTAATTCATCCCGTATTTTGAGAATATTTACGATGAAGACTGCGTCTTTATTTTATCATTTATTCTATTTTTTCTGTTTGTTTGACAACCCATAGTTGCAATTGCAACAATGAAACACCCCTTGTTGATGATGGATTTTTGTTTTGTTTGCACAATTTAAAATATTGTGCAATATTCATTTAAATGTTTAAACAAACTTCATCAATATGGATCCATGCTGTTGAAGTTACATCATGATGAGAACAATAAGCTTATTTTCAAAAGTGACAGTTTCATACCAATCATGTCATAACGAGGAAGAATATTAACTGCACTTTGCTTCGCTAATATTTTTCAGCTTACTCATTCCATCATTTCTTGATAAGTTGATTGCCAGCGTCAATGAATAACATACTTAGCATCCCTTGCATGAATAACGCCTTCTGATCCACGAACTGGACTTTCACAGCCGTTCTGTACTACTTGACATCCTGGCACTGGAATTTATAGTTGTCAGTACTATCGAGAATATTGATGTTCCACTCAGTGATGCTCTGCTACATAGGGGCTGTCCATATACCACGTGGTCATTGGGGGGGGGGGGGGGGGTTTGGCCAATGACCATTTTGTATGGACAAATAAAAATTTTTGTATGGACTAATGACCACGCGGGGGGGGGGGTGTTGAAAAGTCCCAAAAAAATGACCACGTGGTTTATGGACAGCCCCATACTAACCAACCACTGCACTCCGAGTAAAATTGCACGACACAGGAAGTTTTTTTTCCATGGAGTATAAGCTAGGTTTTTTTTTAAATTTCGAAGGGGACGCATTACTTAGCTGATAGAACAGGAGTATGATGCATGATTTTTTTTAACGAGAGAGCCTGCTAAAATAGTCGTATCTCAATGGATGAAAAATCACATCTTTTATTAATATGTATTTTCGTTTATCAATTTCAGTTCTGGATACAATTGTGTTAAGATCAATGTTCCACGCTCTTCACAAAATATACTATTTCCTCCTTCTTCCTTTGTTCTATTTACTCAGACAAACTTTCATTCTAAGATCTTGAGTTTCACAATCTATGAACAAGTGTTTTTTTTTACCCCTTGGAGTTTTTTTTTGCCACTACTTTTGCAACTTCACTGCTATCGAACCATTTTTTTATGCACAGTTTTTGCGCCGGAGTTAATAAATAAAGTAGAGTAGTGTTATAAAAAGCAATAACAAACAGAATTCATTCATGATGTATGATTTAACAATAATCGCATTATTCCTATAACATGCTCCAACAATTTCACGGTATCCACATACATACGTTCTACTTCTATGTGAGGTATTAATCAACTCTTTTACTTCGCTGGATTAGCATACGTAGCTTCTCATCATCCTTTTTTTTACTGCAAAACCTATTTAATATTATAGAACAAACACAAAACTCTCTTTTCCATAATCCAAGGTAATCCGTTTAAGAATCTTTCACCGTTTAAAAAAGTTAACCCTGCTCCAATCAACATAATCGCCCGTTTATCCAATATATCTTTTTTTCATAATTTAGAAGCTATCGCTCAGGAGATTAAAATTATCGTTAATTGAATTTGCTATATCTCAAAAACGATGTTTCAAGAGAACACATCCTTGCATCATCTAAGAGCGAACATTGTTGTGTCATTCGAGAGCAATAATTTACCGAATTTATGGGACACATTCTCACTAGTGTGTTACATTCTCTTAGCATTTAAGTACGATAACTCATGAGACCACCTTCTCGCATCATTTAAGAGCGAACGTCCTCGCATCATCCAAGAGCGACCATTCTTGAGTTACATTTTCGCAACATTTAAGAGCAATAACTCATGAGACTACATGCTCGCATCATCCAAGAGCGACAGTTAATGAGTTACATTCTCGCAGCCATTGGCGTATCTAGGAATTTTTCCTAGGGGGTGCCAGGGGGTGCCAATTTTAGTGGCTTCCAGGTTGTTTCTCTTTTTTTGTAAAAAGAAATACCGATCCACCATCAATTTCTTAATACAATGATACACTGCGTCGCGGGACAAATTGGCCCGAAAATTTAAACGCGCTATATTTTAAAGAACAGTTTTTTATAGAAAAATCCGAACCGTTGTACTGACTTAACACTCTCCCCGCCATGTGAGGTTTGAGAACTTGATAATTTGATTACGTATAACACATGAAATTTGTATTTCCAGTTTGAATTTTACAATCATCACAACCCCTTTGTTTTGTGGATTGAATACATTGATTAAAAATACATTTTCAGAGCAATTATTCGAAGTGTAAATCTCGGAAACTATCAAATATCCACAAATTTGCGTGTAACTTGTATTCATCGTGACATCCCCTTTGTTTCATTGCATGATAACAACCCTTATAAAATAGTTTTCAAGAACAATTGTAAGAATCTTTTTTTTTTCCTCCCCTGTTGTGGAAATTAAGCCACTGCGTCCAATAAGCTGAGCTTCTGTGGTATTGTAAGAGTTATAAATACCTACTTGAAATTGTGAAATTCTGATTCTATGCTACAATATAATAAAGAAATTTGTGTTTTCGGCAAAACATTGTTTCGGTAATTCCTCAGGGAATATTCCCGGAAATCTATTTAGAAATTGTTTTGAAATTTATTTTAATTAAGACTTCTTTCAGAAATCTCTCAGTAATTCCTTTGAATTTGACAAATTTCTTCAGCAATTTCTTTAAAAATTTATTTGGTAATATGTCTGGAATTTGATACTAAATACCTTTTACGCATCCTTTGAAAATTTCATCGGCAATTACTTTGGAAATTTCTTTGACAATTCCACTAAGAGTTTATTTGGCTTCTTTTATTTAATTGGCAAATCCTTTGAAATGTTTTCTCGGGAGTTCCTTCGCCAATTTTTTAGTAGTCTTTCAAGCGATGTTTTGTTAATGTCAGCAATTCTATTGATATTTGCTTCTCCAATTTCTCTTCGGGCAATTCCTTTGGGAATTCTTTTAGTGAAGCCTTTGGTGATGAATTCGACATTGACTCTGGGAACATTCCCACATTTTTTATTGGAAATGTCTTCGGCAAGCTATTCTACTTTTTTTTCGGAATTTCATCGATTTTTTGGACTTCCACTATCTATGCTATTAGGTATTTCCAGGGGGTGCGACACTGTAATCTTTTTTGAATCATTTGAAAAGATTTAAAAAGATTCAAAAAGATTCAAAAAAGATTCGGTGTGATTCAATCTAAAAAAAAAAATTTCTACGCTATCAAAACAACTGGAACATTTCGACCAGTGTTTGTTTTGAAAAAGCGCGCGGAGTACAGAAAAATGAGAAAAAAATATAAAGCCATCGAAAATCAGCACAAAGTTGTGATTTTATTCACTTTTACTGTAATTTTTGTGCAACAAACAGTAAGGTAATTCACAAAATTTATTATATGCAGTTACGAGCAGCATCAGTAAACCAAATTTTTGCATTCAGAAACTAGTATTTCTTCATCAACGGGTATTTCTTCATCAATTCTTTCAAAAACTCTTTGAAAGTTCTTTTATAAATCGCTTCTATAATTTAAATAAAAATTCTTTAGACAATTCCTTTTAGATTTTTTCAGTAATGGGGCACGTTCGGTGTAGTACTAGATTTGTAGTAATGAGCTGAATTTTAGTATGGTGAGAAGGGCAGTTCACTGTTTCTGCAATGAAATGGCACAAAAAGTGTGGGTATTATGATTCGTTGCCTAATTTGATGCCGTTTGAGCAAAACTTTGGATAACTATGCTGTTTATGTTGCAAGAAATGGAAAAAACAACAACACTGTTGCCCAAAGTTTTGCTCAAACAGCATCAAATTAGGCAAGGAATCATAATACCCACGCTTTTTGCACCATTTCAGTGCAGAAACGAAGAATTGACCTTCTCACCATACTAAAATTCAGCTCATTATTACAAATCTAGTACATCACCGATTTGTCCTATTATGTAAGGAATTCCTGCAGCAGATGATTTCGGAACACCTTCGGCATTTCCGATGTTACTTGCATTGAATATTTATTTGGGAATTTTATCAGCAAATCCTTTGGAAAGCTTGGAAACTTCTATTATTACTTTAAGAACTTCTTCGGTAATTCCTTTGGAAATAATTCGGCAATTTTCTTAGAGATATTTCCTTTGGGAATTTCTTTGAAAAAAATCTCTGGCGGTTCTTTAAAAATTCTGTCACTGCAATCACTTTTGGAATTCTTTCCCAATTTCCTTAAGAAATTCCTTTGATGATTTCGGAAAATTCTATGAGAAAATCTTCGATTTTTTTGTAAATGTTTGTGGAAATTCTATACAATATATTTTGGCAATTTATTTTGAGATTGGATTCGGCCAATTTCTTTAAAAAGCCTTACTATTTTCATCAGGAATTCCTCTGATAGTTCCCATATGAATTCTTTTGACAACTACTTTGAAAGCTCTAAGGTAATTTTGATGGCTTTTTTCCGGCAATTTCTTTAGGAAGTTGTCAGGAAATTTTTCGTGAATTTCATAGGATTTTCTTTAAGCAAGTCCAGTAGAGAATTTCTAAATTTCTAGTTCAGCAATTTTCGGAAGCAATAAATTTAAATGCAATTGAATCATAAAGAATTACAAAAGTAATCACCATAAAATTGCCTAAGAAATTTGCAAAATAACTGAAAAAGAACTGAGAAAGAAATATTTACGGAGGAAAAGTCATAGAAATATAGGAAAAAAAAATCCAAAGAAATTGTTGATTGCATTCCCAAGAAACGTAACCAGCTGAACATCAGTTTCTTAAACAAAAGTTTGCTTAAGACTATGGTTTGTTCCTCTCATATAAATCTAAAATGTTTGTTGATTCCAATAAAACTACCGTAGAAATTTTCAAAAAAAAAAAACAGCCATGCCGAAGTCACCCTCAAAGAAATGACCATACTGCGGTTTAGCAAATACGGAGCCGTGAGTTCTCGAATCCCACCAGAACGTGATTCTTTTTCCCCAAATTCGTATCTCATTTTGTCAATTAGCAACATTCTGTGCCTTCTAATTAATTACAAGTTTTTCCCGTACATTCCTATACGATTTCACTAGCGATTTCTCTAGTAATGCCTCCTAGGATTTCTCTGGAAATTCCAACTATTCCCAAAATTCTTTTAGGGATTCCTCTAGAGATTTCTACTGGGATTTCTTCAGCTAGAATTCCTTGAAGAAGGCCAAGGGGAGTTCCAGGTTTAATACCATGATTAATTTCTAGAGTAATCCATGAATTCCTGGATGAGTCTTTAGAAAATTTCTCTGGAAGAATCGAAGGCCATTTTGGAAGTATTCTAGGAAAACTTGCTAGAAGAACTCCGGCAAGAATTCCAGAAGAAATCTCTAGAGGAATTCCTGCAGGTATCACAGTAAGCATTAAGACGTAAGAGTCATTCATGAAACATTAGAAGCAGCAGGAATCGCTTATGGAATCCTGGGAGGAGTTCCTGGATGAAAGTAAAGAGGAGTTCCTGGAGATGTCCAACAAGAAATATTTGGAGAAATCCCAGATTTTTTTAGGATGTCCAGGAGGACACGCCGATTGTCTTGAATAATCCCAGCAATTCGTGGTAATGGCTTCCAGTCTCTTTTAATTAAAAACGGATTCTTATGTTTTCATCTGACGTTTCGGACACAATTATTGTGCCTTCTTCTTGGGAATCAACTATCACAGTCGTATCTCTAAGATAATCCCAGCAAGTTTTTGAAGGAATCCCTGGAGAAATTCTTAGAAGAATCAGTAGATTCTGGGAGGTAGCTGAAACTGGATCAAGGCCAACAGGAGTTCCTGTATGAACCCCATGGGAAATTTATGAGAGTATCCGTGGACAAAATAACTTGGATAAAAAATCCCGAAGGAATCACCGGAGAGTTTCTGCAGAAATCACAGGAAAAATCTCTTTTTCTTAGAAGGATTCTGGTATGTATCACTATAGAAACCTCAGCTGAAATCCTAGAAGGAAGAAAACTGTACAGGAATTTCTAGAGAAACCTCATCAGGAATGCTAGGGGGAATCCAAAGAAAAAATCTTTGGAATACATAGAGAAGTCCCTGAACCGGCAAAGGTATTGTGGAAGAATCTATAGAGAAGGCCCTTAAGGAATCGCAGGAGGATTTTCTGGAAGAATCTCGAATTCCAGGAAGATTGCCTGGAAAGGTCTCAGCAAAAAAGCCAAGAGAAAGCTCTAGAAGAATTCATAGCATAATTTCGGACGTTAGACACAGTTAGAATTTCTGGAGCAAGAACATCTGGAAGAACCGCATGAATTGCTTGAGCAGTCACAGCTGGAATACCAGGAGGAATTCTTAGAATTCAGTAAGCAATAGAAATTCTTGGGGAAATCCCCTGTGGAATTTCTGGAAGAACCTCTGTGGAAAGTCCTGGATATATCCTTGAAGAAATGTATGGAAGAATCAATGAATTGATTTTATAGAACAATCTCAGGGAAATTTTTTCTTGTTGAATTCCAGAAGGTATCACAGTGAGAATATTTTGAGGAGACGAGACACTGCTGGAAAAATCGCAGCAGGAGTTGCTTGAGGAATCCTAGCCACAATTCCTGGAGGAAGGCCAATAAAAGCGCCTGGAGGAATTCCATGAGAATTTTCTGGAAGAATCTCAGAATGAAATCTCTGGAAAAAAATCCTGGAGGAATCACCGGATGAACTTCTGAAAGGATCCCAGGAAGATTGCTTGAATAATTCCACCAGAAATTCCTGAAGAAATCCCAATAGAAATTTTTAGAGGAATCCCTAGAAGAATTATGAGAAGAATCATAGTAAAAATTTCCAAAGAAATCCTAGCAGAATTTGTTGGATCAATCTCTGCAGAAATTTCTTGTATGTACAACCTCATCAGGACTGCCTGGAGTATTCTAAGGGAAGTTTGTTGAAGAAATATCGGGAGGAATCCATAAAGGAAGCCTAGAGAAATTACTGTATGAATAGATGGAGGTATTTCTGAAGGAATCTATGGAGAAGTCTGTTGATTGTTCTTACCAATATCCAAAACGAAAGAAACTTACAACAGTTACATAAGTAATTCCGGGTGTGCTTAAGTTTGGTTCAAATGTGCCATTAATAAATATTGGAATTATTGTGTGAAGTTTTAAATGTTAGGTGACTGTCAAGGAAAAATTCTAGGGGGTGCCAACTTTGTTCTAGGGGGTGCCAGGCACGCCAATGCTCGCAGCATTTAAAAGCGATTTCTCATAAGACCACCTTCTCGCATCATTTAAAAGCGGACATCCTCGCATCATCCAAGAGCGACTGTTTATGAGATACATTTTTTTTTGCAACATTTAAGAGCGACAGCCTCATGAGACTACATTCTCGCATCATCCAAGAGCGAAAACTCATGAGTTACATTGTCGCAACATTCAAGAGCGATTGCATATGAGTCAACCTTCTCGGATCATTTAACAGCGAACATCCTCGCATCATCCAAGAGCGACATTTAAGAGCTACAGTTCGTGGGGAACATTCTCACAACATTTAAGAGCAAATGCATGAGACTACATTTTCGCATCATCCAAGAGCGACAACTTGTAAGACATATTATCGTTATATTCTGATCGATAATCCATAAGACTATTTCCTCGCATCATTTAAGAGTGATCATTCTCGCAACATTTCACATTTTTTTCATTCAGACTTTCGTATCGTTTCATCGATTACTCGTACGATTTTGTTTCATTGTCTAAAAGCAGAATCTGTATTTTGAAAGGTCCTCTGTGATATACACATATGCTCCATCAAAAGTGCGGCTTTTGATTTATGTTAATTCCATATCACTGCAGCTTTCGCACTTTCTTCTTCTTTAAGACTCTACATTACTACTGAGATCGGATCTGCATCTATTCAAATTAACATTCATTGAACACTTCCTTAAATCTTATCCATGCCGACCATAGTGGTGTCTGCCTTTAGTAGTTTTGTTTTAGTACATACATGTTGCATAACACGAACACCGTCTGAATTGCTGGAGGAAAATGGTAAACAAACATCAACTGTTCCCCGCAAAACCAAACGCGCACATTTTCAACCAGTATATTTGCGTTAGTATTCGTGTGACTGCGCGAAAAGAGCTCAATTCCATGGATAAATAGGTGTAACTAACACAATGATGCACTGTGTCTAGGAAGTCGAGAAGTCCCAACTAAAACGGGTACCGATCGTGCCGTTTCCGGATTGACGAACCAAAGCTCTACTCACTAGGCTAACTGGAAACTCCATCATTCATACTTTTTATATGTTAAAATCATGGGTGATCAAAAATTATGACATAATAGCTTTTCAGCATTTACTATTTATCTCCATTCTGTTACAAATTAACAAAAGACACATTTGTTTCAATGTATTATAGAGTACAATATTTTTTTTTCTTTGGTCTTTGGTTAAGGCTTTTCACGGTATCATCAGCATCAGCAGCCACGTTGGATATGTGAATCGAAATTTCAAAGTGATAGTTCTCAGCCACGAAAGCGAATATTCGTATGAAAAGTATCATCCCATATGCTCACTCGCAGTGATTGCGATGATACTTTTTCAGCTACGTTACTGCAGAATTATCAGTTTTTTATCACTTCAAAAACGCGAGGCAAACAATCATTGAAAAGCAAAAAGTCGATGATTCGTTTGAAAGCTCAGTGATGCATCATGACACCTTAAATAATCGTTCATATATGACAACTGATAGATTGTGATAGTCGTAAATTAATGTACAAGTCAATGGAACATGTGATAACTGCTCTGGCTTCAACACAATGCTTTCAGAAAGACTTACCTTTATTTTACAGCATATGATACCTTCGCAATTTACTGTAATGTTTGAATCAAATGATTAAACACACTGCAATCTCATTTCTTTTGCGGTAACAGTCATCACATGCAGAAGCGCATTCACGCACCCAGCATCAAACATTTTTCCTTTCCTCCCTCACACTGGAAATAATTTCGCGCTCCCTCAAAGCTAAGAACAATAAAATCGAACGAAATGATTCCCCCGCGCCTATTCATAAGCGTGACCTTGGATGCTGCTTTCACCTCCAGCAGCAGTAGAAACATGACAAAAGAAGCGGATGAAAAACTGTTGTGCTGCAAAACTCATTTCTTTCACATTAATTCGGCACTGATTTGCATCGGCTGTCGGCCGTATTCCATCTTTTTCGACACCACAATTCTTCAAAAACTTCTTCTTTCAAATAATAATTTCATCACTTAATCACTTCAGCGCATCACATCGTTCGATTTTCCACCCGTCCCCCACGCTCAGCATAGATTCACACATTTTTTTTTCTGCCGATATTATTCTTTTTTTTATTTTATTCTTTTTTTTTCCTTTCCAATTGATTTATCTACCACACTATATACAAGGACATATTCTCGCAGGATTCTACATCCTCGTCGCCATCTTGTGGTAACGATCCTGGAGGGGCAAGTACAATAATACACGCGCTGCGAAGTGGAATGAACTGTACGTTCGTATGGCCGGAGATAGACTGACCGCATGCGCCACAAAGCACACCGACGAACATTCATCGGGTGCGCACGAGGCATACGAAGGGAAACGAATATTAAAAACGAATATTAATTGATACTCTACCACATACACAAACCGCCGTTAACAACCGACCACTTTTCGACGCAAAAACTAGCCAAAAAGAAAATTCTATCGCGCGTCTCCACTTCACTAGGGAGCAGAAACCTTTAGTCTATTCCACACAGAAATACACTGAGTGCGACTCACTTGTCGGCGCCCGGATTTTTTTTTCTCGACCGGCGAGCCGGAACTAACACTTTTTACTCTTTTGTGTAAATGCAAAAAAAAAATGAAAGAAAATATTTATTATCAACTAAAATTGCATAGGGAACTAGCGCAGACGGGAAGCGAAAAATTCGGTCGGAACCGACTCGACCCGCGGCACGTCCACCGCACACTGAATTCGACCGCATCGATTTTATTCTTTCTCGTTCACACTGCAGCGCGATGGGAAGCAAAAATTCGGAAACGACTCGACCCGCGACGCATCCACCGCACACTCTATCGAGGTGTGATTGTATTGAGGATAAATCAGGCCAAACATGTCTAAAGGTCCTATCTGCAGAAGAGAGGCTCTCTTTGGTTTCCCTCTCTTTCGTTAATATCTCAGCTTATAATTTGTATTATGATTGTCTGCTTGCATTGAACGATGGTCAAAACAATCGTCTTTTGATTTGTACTACAATAATAGTTGAAAAGTGTATCATTACATTGCAATAATTGAAAGAGAAAGTGCACAAAGAGAGCCTCTCAAATGCAGATAGGACCTATTGAAATGTTTGGCCTGAAATACCAAAATATGTTATTAAGTTACTATTCTTTTATGCTCGGGATGTGCTGTGAAATTTTGACACGACAATTTTCACAAAGTGTTTAAAATTTGCCGGAATCGCCTATAAGATTTCTGAATGACTGAAAACCAACCATCCGCCGTTATAAAATATTGCAATACACAAACGAAATCACTTGTAACTCAAACATAGTCTTTTGTCCAAAAGTAGTTTTGAAAAAAAAAATATGCTAGAAGAAAATTGGTTTTGATTCCGAAAAACTAGGAGTGGGTAATGTCTGAAGCATAACCGCAATGTTGACGTAGGACAAAGGCTGGAACGAGATTCCGACTTTTATATTTCCACTAGCTGTCCCGGCAAACGTCGTACTGCCTGCCTACTGTGTTCTTTGGCACCATAGGGACGTCCCCGGCGAAGTCATCTGTATGGGAGCCCCCCGTTCCAGAGACCGGAGAGGTCCCGCACCAAGTTAAGAACCTTCCCCGGCCCCCAACATACCCACATACAAAATTTCACACCGATCGATTCAGTAGTTTCCGAATGCATAACGGTCAGACAGACAGACAGACAGACAGACAGAAAGAAATTCATTTTTATATATCGTCCCCTTAATGCTAGAACTAGATAACTCGAAAACCATAGTTTCGAGAAAAACGACTTTGAAAATTTGACAATTTTTCATGCAGTTGTTCCAAAGGTATGGAGCTTTGAAAATGATTATTTTTTCGCATTTATTGCTTATTCAGCTTCTGGTCTTTCTGCTACAAGAAAAAGTTTTGAACTATTTTGTTTTAAACTTTTGATAAAAACAATAAATGGTTAAAAAATTGTCGAGTTACCTAGTTATAGCACTCAAAATGCAACATAAATAATGGAAGAGATGTTCTGAGATACCTAGTTTTTACCACTATTGATATCATTCTTTTCAAATTTCTTGTTGCAGTATGCAAATTTAAAAGGGTTCACATATTGAAATCTACGTGTAATTACTGAATTTGCTAGGATGCCTGCTATATCACCACATGACACCTCAACATGTTCATAAAATAATCGTCTACGAAAAATCACATTTTTAACTAAATCAATACAAGTAAAATATTTTATTTTTTTTGGCCTAAAATGAAAAACAGTAGTAGATTTTCAATCTACTAACAAAAGAATGACTAGTAACATTTCCACGTCCAAGCGTCCGATAGATTTTAACCTGTGCGATTGGAAATAGATATGATTTTCTCAGTTACCTAGTTATAGCACTCAGTTCTTGTATTCTACACTGAGATATCTAGTTTTGAAACTGGTGAATATTTTCGTCGTTTTTAATCATATTTCATTGGTCTTTGGATATATAATAGAGCTCAAAAAGCTCGATATAATGGTATATTCAACTCAAAAACGTCAAATTTCGAGTTACCTAGTTCTAGCATTAAGGGGACGATATATAGATATATATATATAGATAATACAATGTTTGTTGTTAGGATAATACAAATGGTGGACTGATGTGTTGAGTAAAGTTGTTGTGTGATCGCTTTCGCTGAACGCATTCATAACCCTACAAACATTTTTGCTGTATGAGAGTAGAACAAATCACTCCTAAGCTAACTTTAGCTCAAGAAGCTGTTATTCAGCTGGTTCGGTTACTTGGAAAGATGTTGACTAGTTCAACAGTTATTTCGTTTTGAAGAGAAATGGTCAAATTACTGTTCTACGAGAGAATTTTCATCGAGCGGATAAAATTATTAGATAATTGAACAGCGTTAGATAGATCTTTTCAACTAAAGTTTAACGTGAAACTCTTTCTCGACAATAATGTTGTTTTCATCCAGGAAGAACATATTAGTGACCGACTTCACTATTGCTGAACTACCAAGCTTTCAGTCTGTCGCTTTTGATTATCCGAATCATAACTCTTGAGGAATTATTTTCGCTGATCCTGGAAAAACCGTTTATAAAACGGAAGATTTTGGCAAGACAATTGCATGAATTCATCACGCAATGCGATTTTACCCATACTGAATGCGACCGTTTGCTGTCGTGGATGAGATTCCTGGTGCTGCCACCACGATAGCGGAGAGTCATCGCTGAGTTTGTGTGCTGCTGCCTAGCTGGCATCTCCTTGACTGATCCATGGAAAATGACGAAAGATAACTGAGGAAACAGCTTTTATGCTCCTAGATTAGCAGATTAAGCTCCTCCCATTCGGCGGGCTTCCCAGTTTATTCCGTTTGCATGACCCGCCCACATTGTGTCAGACGCTTCAAACGACTAATCAACCGTTCTTTGAGACAATTTCTAATTGAACGGATAAACTAATTGAAGTATTGAATAGTTAAGATCATTTTAATTCGATAAATATTAGAATGAAACAATGTTCCAGGCACAATTGTCCGAATAAGATAATGCGTTGCTAAATTTTGTGTAGAAAGATTAGTGATCGATTTTGCTGTTGCTGAGCCACCAAGCATTCAACCATTCACTTTTCGAATGCACTACACTTTTAACGATCGATGGAATATATCCGAAAATTATCCGATTTATAACTCTTAAGGAATAATTTTCTCTGGTCCTGGAAAGGTCCGTTCAAATAACGGTTGATTTGAGAAAGACAATTGAAAATTATCCGCACTGAATGCGGGAAGCCATCGAAAACTGCCGCCGCCTGCTGCTGTGAATGAGATTCCTGGTTCTATCAGATAGATAGTCGAGAGTCATCGCTGGGTTGGTGAGCAGCTACCCAGCTGCGGAGGTAACTTCCATTGCCGGGCCCACCGCAGCCGTGATCAGTGGATTAGATTTCTGGTGCTATCACTCGTCGCAGTTGACGTGCTGCTGCGTAGCCGTGGACGTGATATCCACCTCCAACCCCCCCCCCCCCCCCAGTGACTGATCCAATGAAAATGACGAAAAAAATCAGAGGGAACAGCTTTTATACCCCTAGATTGGCAGATGAAGCTCCTCCCATTCGGCTGGCTTTCCAGTTTATTTCGATTGCATGACCCGCCCCGCATGCTTCGGACGCTTCAAACGATTTTCAACCAAGAAATGAGAGAAATTTTCATTTAACAAATAAAGTAACCAAAATATAAAAAGATTTAGATCATTTTAATTCGAAAAATGCTAGAATTAAACAAGGGATCGTCCTTAAATTACGGCACACAAAAATAGTCATTTCAACCCCTCCTCATCCATATGTCACACTTTTTGTATGGGACCTCTGAAATTTTTGTATGGGTCGTCACACTTTGCTGACCCCCCCCCCCTTTAAATGTGACGTAATTTCTGGACGCTCCCCAATGTTTCACAAAAAATGTTTCTGATAGGACAATGCGTTGCTAAATTCTGGATGGAACGATTAGTGGCCGGAATTCAATCTTTCATTTTTCGATTGAACCACACTTTTCTCGATTCTGGAATGAAATTATCTGATTTACAACTCTTGAGGAATTATTTTCGGTGGTCCTGAAAAGGACCGTTTGATTATTTGACGATTTTAGGAACGAAATGGCATGAAAACATCATGGCACGCAATGCGTGTTGGTTTTCTCCTTGCTAAATACAGGATGCCACCGAAAACTAGTACGCCGCTTTCTGCCATGGATGAGATTCCGCACGATAGCCGAGAGTTGCGGCAGGGTTGAAGTGCTACTGCTCAGCTGTGGAGGTGACATCCACCCTGCCTGACTGATCCAACGAAAATGACGAAAGAAATCAAAGGGAACAGCTTTTATGTCACTAGATTGGCAGATGAAGCTCCTCCCATTCGGCTGGCTTTTCAGTATATTTCATTTGCACGACCCGCCCCGCATGCACCAGACGCTTGAAACGGTTAATCAACCGAGAAATGAGAAAATTTTCATTTAACGAATAAAGTAATCAAAATATTGGAAGAATTTGATTATTTTAATTCGAAAAATAGTTAAATTAAACAATGTTTCACGAAAAATGGTCTGGACAGGATAAAGTGTTGCTAAATTCCTGGTGGAATCATTAGTGGCCGGCTTCATTATTGTTGCGGGGCCACCAAGCATACAATTTTTCACTTTTTGGTTGCACCACACTGAGCGATGGAATGAAATAATTATCTGATTCACAACTCTTGAGGAATAATTTTCTATGGTCCTGAAAAGAACTGTTTGAATATTGGACGATTTCAGACAGAAAATTGACATCAATTTATCATGCCACGCAATGCGTGTTAGATTTCCCCATGCTGAATGCTGAACGCCGTCGAAAATTGGCCCGTCGCTTGCTGCCATGGATGCGATTAGTGATCGCCTTCACTGTTGCTGAACCACCACCAAGAATTCAATCTTTCACTATTGGTTTTCACTACACTTTCTCGGTCGATGGAGGAAATTTATCCAATTTACTCTCTAGGAAGCATTTTCAATGGTCCTGAAAAGAACCGTTTGAATTATGGACGGTTTTAGGAAGAAATTGAAATCAATTCATCATGCCACGCAATGCGTTTTGGATTTCTCCGTGCTGTTTGCTGGAAGCCGTCGAAAATTGGCCCACCGCTTGCTGCCGTGGATGCGATTCCGGATTTTGCTGCTGCCTCTGCCAACACCGTCGATCAATCCGATGTTCAAACACTTCTTTGGTCTGCCGCGTTAGACGGTTAGAAGGTGAATGTACAACAGCCTTGACAACAGCACCCTTGCCGAAAACCACCGCCACCGAGCCGACACGGCCGTCAAAGAAGAATGACGAAAACGCAAACGAAGAAAGTGGGCAGCTCTCGTTCGATGCGTTCACCTCGAGACGACAGAGACAAATGAGGGAAGATGCGAAGAAGCAGTAGCTTTTATATTCGACGGGAGCATCCAAAATGTGCTCGATCGTGATTGGCTGGAATAAACATGGGTTCACTTTTCCCAATTTTTCAATAGTTTGCTATTGAAAATCAGCAAATATTAATATTGGACATAATTGGTGTAAAGATTTCCAATCGATTGGAACCAAAATTTTGAAAATTCAACGAGAAATGGCTGAGTTATTAACGCTCAAAATTTCCACTTCAAACGTAACGCGGCCGATTTCTGAAAATTTAGAATGACACCCGGTATAGAAAAGAGAGACGTAGTCCTACGTCAAAAAACAAGGGGTAACAAGTCCTCCCAGCGATCAAGTCTCCTTAGTCTAAATGTCAAGCAACTTCACATGACGAGTAAGTTATAACTTTTGTCACAAGACTTGGATCGCTTTGCGGTCTTCGGCAAAGTTTTTCAGAGTATGTATCTGGGTCTAAAGGGTCTTGTACCATTTGCACAGGTGTAGCTATTTTGAGCACCTTAAAGTCAGTGCCAAAAAATAAGTTATTACACAAACTGTTTAAACAGTAGTGCGAATTCAAGTGCCAATCTGTTCATTTCAGAGTGCAGATTTTTTACCGTGTAGGTATAAAATTTACTGGGGTCTCCAGTTAGCCTAGTGGTTAAGGCTATGATCGCCAATCCGGAGACGGCGGCATGGGCGAAACTACCGATCTTTGCCAGGGGGTGCACTACAAACAAATATTCATTAGTTCATCCATACATTATTCATCGCCCCATATCTCACAGCAATGCTTTACAATTCTAGGGGGTGCCTGGCACCCCCAGTAGTTTCGCCTATGGACGGCGGGTTCGATTCCCGTTCCAATCGGGAAAATTTTCTCGACTCCCTGAGCATAGTGTGCCATTGTACTTGCCTCACAATATACAAATTCATGCAATGGCAGGCAAAGAAAGCCCTTACATCTGCAACTGCAAAATTTCATAAATGTATTCGATAAAAAATCTGCCAGACTTAACAATTAACAATGGAAGACTTGGCTGTTTTATTTTGTTAACCTCGCAAGAGGGACAAAAAATAAGGTTCATATAACTTAATAATCGCAAAAAATATTCCATCGAAAAGTTCCTTTGTCTTCGTTAATAAGGTTCCGTTTTGCGGTGTGCAATTAATTGCTACAGTTTATGGCACAGCATTCATTAAATAAAAAGAATGAAAAGATGCCCCGATAGCCCCGATATTTTCCATCTGGCATCAATATCATATCGGTGTGGTGTTTCAGATAGGAATTTTGTAAACGTTCCGTGCTGTCGAAACAGTCCTACATTCATATGTGGTACAAGTTCGGATACGTGACTCAGACAGCGTATTATAATGAAAGGTGTGAACTGCTGTTGAATGATTTAAATTCTTTGTTGTAACTTATTCGATTTATTATAATGTATATTTCAATATATCATTATTTCTCAAGCATCTTTTTTCTGATCTTCAAAAGTTGTTTGAAATATGAATTGTACAATAAATAACTTTGTTAATGTAATCAGTAAAATCTGTCGAATGTGTAGTTCATACGCAAACGCATTATGAAATGTGTACCGTAAAACGGGGTAACTTTGATAGTTTTTCAGCAAATTTCCTTAATATTTTTCCATGTTACAATATGTCCCCTAGGGGGTCTCCAGTTAGCCTAGTGGTTAAGGCTGTGGATCGCCAATCCGGAGACGGCGGGTTTGATTCCCGTTCGGATTGGGAAATTTTTCTCGACTCCCTGGGCATAGTGTATCATTGTACTTGCCTCACAATATACAAATTCATGAAATGGCAGGCAAAGAAAGCCCTTCAATTAATAACTGTGGAAGTGCTCTAAGAACACTAAGTTGAAGTGAGGCAGGCCAAGTTCCAATGCGAACGTCGAGCCATAAAGAAGAAGAAGAAGAAGCATGTCCCCTAGTTTAATATTTTTAAAACAAGTACTGGGGTATCAGATATCGATTGCAATTGAAAAAATCGAGCGTTTTCGTTATCTTGGGAGACTTTTAATTTTTCATATGAGCGAGAATCACATTTTCGTTTCACTTTGATAGTGCCCTGAAAACACATCAAATCTCAAAGACATAATCACAGATTGAAATTTTAGGAGTATAAACATGAAGAGAGAAGCCTTGTGGAACATATCAAATTGAATTTTTATATCAAAACATGGATTTTTTACATAATTCTACATATAAAAATGAGTGTGTGGAGAACTGAGTGAAAAATACTTTTTAAAAAATACTGTTAGTTTAGCTAACAAAAATCATTATCTATGTTAACATATATTTTAACTGTACATCAACATATGATTACATGGTATTCATGGTGAGTTCTCTTTTTATGAGGTACATATTTTATAATGTATATCTTAGCTTGTACTGCTTGGATCTCTATGATAATTTTACGCATTCTCAAGAACCCATACTTTAACCTTTTGGAGCCGATTTTTTTTTCGCCGCTGTCGACGCAACCTCGCTGGTGTCGAATACGTTTGTTATGCTCGGTTTCATCGTCGGGGTCATATATGACCCCTCCGGCTCCAAAGGGTTAAGATAAAAGAATAAAATAAAATTGATTTTGTGCTCGATCTCAACATATATAGTCCCGTAAGAGATTCGAGGCAAGATTTGGAATCTTTTATGATGGATCTATCGAGCATAAGAGGCCAATCATTGAAAAAATAGTTGAAACGAAGTCGTATATGTAGCAGATTGTTTGAAGGTGACAGTTTGGTGAACAGGTAAAGGTTTGACAAATGACAAAAATATCAACAATTTTTATTTCTTGTAATATAAACTTGGTTTCAATTCGAATGGGTGTAATCGGTTTCGTATCTTTTTATTCCACCCTATTTTGCTTATCCTTTGACAGATACGCGTATTTTGATTACCACTTGTAAAAACTGATTACACTCATTCGAAAAGGGGATTTCTGCTTAGAGGACTCAAAAAGTCGGTACAAGAATGGTTGATCTACGTTTGCCTTTTTCTTAACTGGTTGAAGGAATCATAGTTATAAGATAAACTATACAATGCCTGTCGCACATCAAAGTTGCTCGCATTATCAAAATTACCCCGTTTTATGGTACCACTTGTAATACATTGAAGTTTTGTAATTATCAAAGAGTATATGAAAGAATATACCTCCAGTAAGCTATAGCACAAGCAGATGGGGGTGATCATTGCGATACACAAACGTGAGAGTGTTTTGAGTTATTAAATAATCCTCAATAATCTTCACAACATTTGCATTTCTTTGCATTAAGGACAAACGTCTTAACATCCCGCTTCAACAGTGCATCAAAACTTCAAACGCACAAATCTCAAGAAGTACAACTAACAATTGCAAGTCACAAGCAAGCAAGCTTGCTGAATGGTTGCTTAATAATGGTAATGATAGCTGAACTAAAATTATGCTCTACACATTACTGTTTAAATGATTTTTCAATTGAGAAAGTAGTCAATGTTCGACTATCCTCATCGGTCTCAACAATGATAAATCCAAACACTTTTCAAAAGTTTAACAAGAAATTTATTCGACAAGCATTGATTCCTTAACAAAAGAGTTTAACAAAACATGTGTCTGCATCTTATTAAGCTGATGTATCGATAAGCATATGCTCCTGAACAATGTGCTTTTCACTTGTCAAATAAACGCCTTCAGCCCGTCATAGTTTGACTCGGAACTTTGCTCGGATTATGGGATAAATCGTGGCTAAAACTGTTTAGACAACCAAGTTTTTAAAGAACCAATATTCTAACGAATCACATACAATAAAACAGAATAGAATAATGTAGTTTAACATTGAGTGCCAAGAGACGTATTCAACGTAAAAATGAGGTATTTATTTATTATAATTAGTCTGTAACAAGATGTCTTATACCTTGATTATTATATTGTTTATCTTCCGTAGAAGTTCGATAAATAAAAAAAATACTTAGGTAACGGATTTTCGACTGAGCATGAGTAGATTACCTGAACAGATGGTGTGAATGCACCATGTCCAAGACCATACCGCACCACATATTGTCATACATTTTTAAAGATCGATATTTATTAATAAAAATAAAAACATTCATATCGCAATTAGTACGTCTGGAAACAATATCTTCAATAAGGACCAACATTTTTTGGCCGCATTCGATAGAAGTTTTCTCACCGTGCGATAAAAATACTGACAGCGTAATCAGAATGGAAAACACGTGTTTTGGGCTGAACAGCTGTTGAAGTATAAGAGGCGTTGTTCAGTTGATTACCACGTGCTGTGTTAATTCACCACTGTTGAACACAAGTTCAGGAGTGATCATTATTGAGTCATGGGAAGATTATGTTTTGCTTTGGGTGCTGCATCTCACCATCTCTAGGATGGCGCAGATAGGAAGGCATGCGGCTGGCAATCGACAGATCTCGAGTTCTAATCCGGATTTAGGTAATTTTATATGTAATTCTTATTTCAAAATAGGTGTTCTCAGCATGTGAGCAAATAATTACTCTCGTTGAGATATCAACATTTTTGCATTTTATTTATTTTCAGTCATTTTTGCCAAAGCTTAATAACGGCTTTCCTGTACATTTGTAAAACGTTTTGAACAACAAAAAATTAAGTTGGTGCACAACATGATGCTTTATAACTTCTCCAAATTTGTGTTAACAAAACCCGAACATAGGTTGTACGTGAAAATAATTCAAATGTTATTCAACATTATGCTGAATTAATTCGACATAATGGTGCCTGGTAAATGAGTGATTGTTAGTTGGGAAGCTTCACACAACAGTGCATTTTATTATTTTGTTCCTGCTCACTTGTAATAAGCTCAAAATAAGAAGATCAGGTGTGCTGGTTTTGTTTACGAAAAGATTTGTGCCCTCGAAATCGTGAGTATGTGCCAAAGTCAGCCATTGTGGCGGCCATTTTGGGATTCTAACAAGTCTGTCCTTAAATAGTCGACCAAAATCCATAAAAAAAATCCAAAAATGTGCATCTTTGTATGTTTGCAAGCTAAAGTATTGTTATATGGTAGATTAACCCTAAAAGGGATACCAGGGGTCCATTGGACCCCAGGCGCCTTTCAGAGCTCGTCTTTGATGGAACACACTCAGCGAGGTGACGAAACTGAGGCCATGAAGGTATCCCTTTTAGGGCTAAGCATTCATTTTGGCTTATAGATAGTTTTTGTAGTTTAGGGAATGTTTTAGCCATTATACTAAGTTAGTTCATAGTTAGTATTACTAACCATGAAAAATAAATTCGTCTCATATCACCCTAAGATTGATAAAACTCATGTCAAAATAAATTTCATATGTCAAAAACATCACAATAATATACTCCAAGAAGCAAAACGTGTGAACATTTGGCGCAATTTCGAAGTTTCAGAATTAATTGCTAAGTGGATCTTTTTTTCTGACATACCCAATTTTTAAGCAATTTTCCCAATCTTATCAGAAATCACTGTATTCACTGTATTGTAACACAGATTACTAAGACAATGTAAAATGGAGGTACCGTCATTTCGGGTGAAATTGATCAGTGTGGTGATCGACGTGAGGGGCATTTTTATTTGTCAAAAATAATGCTCTAAACAATATGTGGGAGAAGACCATATTCTGGCTCAAGGGTTATTGAATGATGAGTTTACATATTTTATAGCCAATTAGTCACATATTTCTGTACTAAATTCAATATTTTCCCAAAATGCAAGCTAGGCGAGCTTCAAAGACACTTTCAAACTTTTGTTACCATAGCAGTATCGCACATGAAATGATTATTCGAATGAAAGTTTCTTGCTGTTTACTGTTCGCTGAACCCGATTTCATCATTGAAAATTCTCAAAATGTTCAAATTTATGCATAAAATCAAACTTTTTGGAAGTTTACACTTATTTAGTATGAAAATTGCATACTTTCAGGCGTTTATTTTGAACTTATTCAACTTTAAGGACAGACTTGTTAGAATCCCAAAATGGCCGCCACAATGACCGACTTTGGCACCTACTCACGATTTCGAGCGCACAAGTCTCTTCGTAAACAAAACCAGCGCACCTGATCTTCTTATTTTAAGCTTATTACAAGTTAGCAAGAACAGAATAATAAAATGCACTGTTGTTTGAAGCTTGCTTCTTAAGATTCGTGCGTCTGAAGTTCTGATGCACTGTTGAAGCGGGATCTCAAGACGTTTGTCCTTAAACCTGCATAATTAAAAATTTAGTAACCTTTTAAAAGTTTTCCTTAGCTTTTCGCATTCTGGGCTGCTTAATTCAGACGGGTAAAATATTTTCAGCATTGACAAAGACATTTTACTGACTGATCAATTTCACCACGAAAGTAAAATTTTTGATATTTATTATAATAAAATGATTTGCAGTAATAGTTTCAACTTCGTTGACTGATGAAGGCCATGGTCGTACTTGTTTTAAAGCATTTAGTTTAACCATTTCGATAAATATTCGAAAGCTAGTCGCCAAAAACTGCAAAAAGTGATCAATTTCACTCAAAATCACGGTATTGCTTTCATTAATAGGTATATTTTATCATTTTTACATGTAGATTTCATTGGAAACTATAATCACTACAGTCATTGCACAATTATGGGTTACCTATAATTATGGATCAATCCCATTTGAATTGCATGGTTAACTGATTGACTAGTAATTGTGACAGAATGACCCATATTTGTGCAATGACTGTATATGTATGGTGAATCTTTTTTTTGTGATGGTCACTGTAGATTCAAAACTGTACATGGGAAATTGGAATTCGGAATTAATAACCGAAAGCAATCAAAACATATTTTTCGTTTGATATTTCAAAATTCCTTTTCTTACGTTGTTTTTTTTAAGTTGCGAATATTGAATCCCAAACATCTGAAGAATAAAATTAAGTATTAGGTAAACTTCTGTCTAGTTTTAATTTCTCGAAATTTAGGAATTATGGACAGTTGGTACTACTCTATGAATAAAAAAACAGTTGATTTGTTAGAACGAATATTTTTTCTTATTGCTTCGTTAAAAACCTAAGGATTCAGCAATGTTTTTTTTTGTTTTTATTAACGTGCATTTTTACTTATAGCTAATTCTACACGATTCAGCAATGTGAATGCAGTTATGCAAGTGAAATATATTGGCTTAAAAGTATAGGTATGGTATTTTTAGTGATTGAAATGTTGCATTTTTATTTTTATCATAATATGTACAATTTGTAGACATAAATCTCATAAAAAAAAAACATTCACCTCGCCTAGCTACCTGTTCACACCTAAGTCATGCTTCCTCCAATATCAAACATATTTACCAGCTGCGAAATCCAATATACTTTGTTTATTTACTACGGAAAACCGGTTGAAATCGAAAACCTTTTGTATGCCCACAAAATTGTAATGTTTGATACGATGAAAACGAGAGGCTATCGTTCATTCAGTTTTCCAGGAATGCATATCGCATCCAGTGGGCAAAGTGCGAAATCACGCTGAATCACAATCCAAGATCGCGGTTGGCCAAACAGGAACCGAAGTGAAGAGAGATCCGGCGATAGGAAAGAAAAACAGACTCCGACTGGGTACTATTTTGTTATTCGGAAACCAAGGTTCTATAAATAAATGTATCGATATTCTCCGAGTATCTGAAATTTATATGCTCCAACTACCTATGGATTAAGATGCAGCTGGTTTGATTTTGCCAGTTCACTGTCAGATTCTCGGTTGAAAGGGTCGTGATCTTCTTGCATAGTGTGATCAGAAAATCGTTCAACTGCGTAGGAGTGGAGAAAATAGTGTTTTGCATTACATGTTTTTAAATATACTAAGCAAAAAGTTCAAACTAGTGTGAATAGTGATAAACATGCTTTTCAGGATAAGGTAATAGGCTGACCAAAATTTTTGCTTGACTAGAGTTGAATATAGTAATATAGCGTTGTTCAACGTTCACAACTTATAATTTCCTATGGGATTTTTTTAAAATTAATTCGCCTGTCATATAATTTCTAAAAACGAGCTCAAAATCCTCACATTTTTTTTGAATGATTTTGAATTGTGCACTGGAACGCAACATTATTATTTTACTCCTACTTTGCGTAACGACCCAATTGGGACAAAGCCTGCTCCTCAGTTGTGTGTTCTATTCTTGTATTTTGTTTAAATATATTTATAATAGTGTCCCAAGCTAACCGATTTTGAGTGCACAACTTGTAGTAATTTTCAACACCGTGTTTGGTTCAAGTGTGATACAGGGGATACTCAAAATAACTGGGATAGGAAAAATTTTCACTTTTCAAAAAATGTTCAAATCGCTGTAACTTTTTGAAAAGGGTATCAAATATTCTCAAATTTTTACTGTAAGTTCATCAATTAGTTGTGTATCAGTGGTCAAAATTTGGAAAAGATCGAGCCATTCTACACGAAGTTATAACGGTTCTAGAAAAATATATAATCATCCGATAGCCAACTTTGAGCTGTTATATCTCCGAATTCAATGAATCGAATGCAATGAATTTTTGATCATTTATGACTTATATAATAAGCTTTTAAAAACTTTTGACTTAACTTAAAATTCTCTACACGAAAGAAAATTATTACGATTCGATTATTTTTCTAAATTATAATCAATTTATTCAAAACTTCATTATCGATTCAAAATTCGAGACAGTAATTATAGTTCATTTAAATTCTCTCTAATTGACTTCAATATGAATATGTTTTGAAAGGAAGTAACAACATAACCAGCAATAAATTGAAAAAGTAATGGGATGCATATGAAAAATAGATAAATTTACTAAAAAAACGTACATTTATTCTAACCGCCATAACTTTTTTTCTTATTAATAATTTCAAATTAAGGACAAGGTATTTGGAGTACATGGCTCAAATTTTCTAGAGCACCGTTTTTTAGAACCGGTGAACGGGTATGGCTGTAAATGCATCACGATGATTGTTCAGTGGCTGTCATCAGCGTGATGCATTTTGTTCCAGATCCGTTCAACGGTTCTAAAAAACGGTGCTCTAGAAAATTTGAGCTATGTACTCCAAAAACCTTGTCCTTAAGTAAACTGTTTTTCAAAATTCATTATATTAGTCATAAACGAACAAAATTTCATTGCATTCGGTTCATTGAATCCGGAGATATAACAGCTCAAAGTTGGCTATCGGATAATTATATCTTTTTCTAGAATTTTTATAACTTCGTGTAGAATGCCCCGATCTTTTCCAAATTTTGACCACTGCACAGTGGAAAAAATCGACCCAAAAACGGATCTTTTAACGCCGCTGGTTTCGGTACGTGAAGTTGACCCACAGACAAACAGACATATTACTTAGAAGAAAATTGCTTCAAAAACATCGTTTTGCATCTCACTAGCACCCTCTATAATGCTCAGTCCGAAGTATTCATTTGCAGGTGTTGTTTCCCTCGGCTCGATGTAACAATTTTGCAGGTGACGACTCCCCCGTGGCGTCATCCATTCAAAAAACATGAATGAAGGTTCATGATTGAGTCATTTTTTGTAAACATTGATCGGCGTCGCGTTCATTTCTCTTCAAAATTGAGAGGTGATGTAGGCACAGCAGCGCCACCATGACACATGTGAGCAGTCCGAACCACACTTCATTTTCAAAATGACCGTTAAATCGTGCGAAGAATTCGATTAGAGTAGTATGTCTGTTTGTCTGTGGTTGACCGTTTCTGACGTAAAAAAATACGAGAAATCGATTGGTGCTAAATTCATTCACCGCACGGCACGGGAAGTGGTCCATTTTGCCCCATTTTGCCCTTTTTTCATACAAGAAGAGATTCAAAATGTACTTTCAAACAACAAGCACAACTGTAGATCGTTGAAAATAGCTGCAGGTATAATTAGAGATTCATAACATTCATAAAAATACAATAAAGATCCTTTTAAATGCTTATTCTGCCCCATATGCCCCCACAACTGCTGGAAATGCACACTTTTACCTAATTATGAATGGATTTTTAATGTTACTGATTTGAAGTTGATTTTTTTGGTATAAACAAAAAGCGCTAAATCTTTTATCACCAGAATCATCTTCGGGAGTTGTCCAATTTGCCCCATTTTGCCCTATTTTCATTGAAAAATGAGATTTAAAACGTATTTATAAGAAACAGATACTGCTAAGGAACGTTAAAATTAGTTTTTGGTGCAATTGGCAGCTAACAGTAATCATACTCGTATATGAAAGATATTTTCCCTATTTTACCCTACATGCCCCAAAAACTGCTGGATGATGAAATTTTTTGTATTGTTTTGTAACATCACTCTGCATCATGGTTGCAACATGAAGTCATTTTTGATACATACAAATACGGTTTATCGATTAGCTTTAGAATCACGGGAGGGTACAAACAGCTGTCCATTTTACCCCAATTCGCCCTGATTTTTGTCGTCTCATGAATAAATTGATTTCTCGTGTTTGATTATGTCCGAATTCATCGACTTCTGGTACTGAAACCAATGTAATCAAAAGGACAGTAACTTGTAATATATGACTTTTTTCCAATTCTTGCTTTTGGTGGGGAACTGAGGGCAAAATAAGCATTAATCTTAATCTTAATATGTGGCAAATATGCTCAGAATTGATTAAATGTAGCATCTTTAATATATACATATTGGTACTTTAAGACGGCCTATTTAATCAGTTTTGTTTATATTTGGCACATTTTATAAAATACTTATTATACCCTAATTCCCCATGAGAAGCTAAAATTATAGAAAAAGTCGTATATATGACTGCATTTTCGTTTACGTTGGTTTCAGCACCAATGAAAATGAGGGAAACTAATTTATTAATTTAATGAATTTATATATCAGCTTATAATTCAGTACATAAAAAAGCAAGGCGAATGGGGGTAAAATGGACAGCTGTTTGTACCATTCCGAGAATGATTTTAGTATTAATCGATAAACCGCATTCGAATATATCAAAAATTATCTCATTTGTTTTGCAATCAGTGACATTGCAAAACCATACAAAATATGGTATTATCCAGCAGGTTTTGGGGCATATAGGGTAAAATAGGGAAAAGATCTTTCATGTACGCGTATAATTACTGTTAGCTGCCAATTGCACCTAAAACTAATGTTAACGTTCCTCAGCAGTATCTGTTTCTTATAAATACATTTTAAATCTCCTATGAAAATAGGGCAAAATGGGGCAAATTGGACAACTCCCGAAGATGATTCTGGTGATAATAGATTTAGCGCTTTTTGTTTATGCCAAAAAATCAACTTCAAAACAGTAACATTAAAAATCTATTCATAATTAGGTAAAAGTGTGAATTTCCGGCCGTTGTTGGGGCATATGGGGCAAAATAAGCACTTGAAAGGATCTTTATTGTATTTTTATGATTGCTATGAACCACTAATTATATCTGCAGCTATTTTCAACGATCTACAGTTGTGCTTGTTGTTTGAAAGTACATTTTGATTCTATTATTGTATGAAAAAAGGGCAAAATGGGGCAAAATGGACCACTTCCCGTGCCGTGCGGTGAATGAATTTAGCACCAATCGATTTCTCGTATTTTTTACGTCAGAAATGGTCAACTTCACGTACCGAAACCAGCGGCGTTAAAAGATCCGTTTTTTGGGTCGATTTTGCCCACTGTGCACTGATACACAACAAGTTGATGAACTTACAGTAAAAATTTGAGCATATTTGATGCCCTTTTCGAAAAGTTACAGCGAGTTGAACATTTTTTGAAAAGTGAAAATTTTACCTGTCCCAGTTATTTTGAGTATCCCCTGTAGTTATTGACGTGAAAAAAGGTTCACAAACTGTATCGTTAAAAAAAACCTTTGACGTTGGTGAAGGTTTTGGCGCAAAGGGCTTCCCTTGTGATTTGGTTTTGAAACTCGCCATTTTCATTTTTATTTGTTACTTACAAGCAACTTGCGCTCCGGGGGTTCTAACTTAACTGTTTCTGTACACAGAAAACAATTGTGTAGTTGCAGTAAACATGACCACACATTGCTTATGATGAAAAGTATTATAAGGTCACGTTGCAAGTGGAAATGTTACATTCTCAAATTTATCCTAGTCTTGTTAACACATACGCAGTCATCAATTGGAAGAATACTGAAAAATAATAAAATCGATTAATTATAATTTTTCAACTTCAGTAAGCATTATCTATTTTTCAACTTCTACAAGAATTATCTGAAATGTATTACAGCATTTAAGCGGCCGTGCCTACTGTGCAGCGTCATTGAATACCAATGAACTAAACCGGTCACCTCTCGTTAACCACTACATGAAGTATGTGCTGTAGACGCGAAATCAAAACGTTGGGAGGAATTTCCCACTTTTATTCCGTTTCGAAAGCCTAGGTTCAAACGCCACTACTTGCTTTCTGGAAAAAGAACAGCAAAAACGAATCAAACAAGAACTTTATTGTAATTAATAAACGTCACAGTTCAAATCAGAACAAACTCATGAAATTAATCATGTCGAGTTCGTCACTCGCCAATAACAGAAACGATTAAAGGGGTTACATACCTTGCGGGAATATAAAAATCGAAATTTTTATTGGATAATTTGAAAGTACACTAGCTAAACAATCCGCATTCTAAATTTTATAAAGATTGGAGCACTAGAACCAAAGACACAGACAAACAGACATACTACTCTAATCGAATTCTTCGCACGATTTAACGGTCATTTTGAAAATGAAGTGTGGTTCGGACTGCTCACATGTGTCATGGTGGCGCTGCTGTGCCTACATCACCTCTCAATTTTGAAGAGAAATGAACGCGACGCCGATCAATGTTTACAAAAAATGACTCAATCATGAACCTTCATTCATGTTTTTTGAACGGATGACGCCACGGGGGAGTCGTCACCTGCAAAATTGTTACATCGAGCCGAGGGAAACAACACCTGCAAATGAATACTTCGGACTGAGCATTATAGAGGGTGCTAGTGAGATGCAAAACGATGTTTTTGAAGCAATTTTCTTCTAAGTAATATGTCTGTTTGTCTGTGCCAAAGATACATTGCCCATTGTAACGCGCACCCACCATAAGGATATGGCAAAGCGCGAAACTTTGAACGTGATTATCTCGAAATGATTTTTATAAAAAGTGCCGTTACGTTCATCACGATAACTTAAAAACTATAGTTGACTATAAGAGGGCGAATGAAGCACGTTATAGACACGCGCAGAACAGACAGGACTCAGTCTTCCGGAAGAAGAAGCGCCAGCAAGACGAACGAGATCGCGAACCGATGTAAAAGCTGTAGGCTAGACTACTCCAAGAGATTGAGGAAGAGGTTGGCCGGTTGAGCAGATCAATTACCATGCGAGTTTCCAAAAGACGGTGAAAAAGCACTGGTGACAGCACTACACTGACTCATCACCAATATTTGGGAAAAGAAAGTCTTACCGGAGAAATGGATGGAAGGTATCGTGTACCCCAAAGTCCACGCTACATACAAATTTTGAAAATTTTGTATGAACGAAATACTACGAGGGAGGAGGGAGGGTCTGAGATGGCCAAAATTGAGTCTACGTAGTTTATGGACAGGCCCTATTGGGTTTTATTGACGGTCAAACTCGGTCTTTTATTCTTCATTTCATAAATAGACGGCTTTTCCATCTCGGATGTTTTCTTCATTTAAGAATAGGCAGTCCTTATGAGGTTTGTACGTATAATACATTCTGCCATTCAACTAGATTGCCCGTTCATGGCTTTAAACTCAATCGGACTGATGACCAATCCAGCTTAATGAAACGTTCGGCCTAATGGACTTCGGCATAACGCAGTCTTGCCTGGCATACTTCTGCTTAATAACCCATTACCCATGGCCTGATTGATTACATTTCTTATAATAAAATTTCCCTTCTTTCAAACATAGGCTGTTCTTTCAAGTTTCAAGGGACTGCTCAAATAACCATCAGTATGGGCCTGTCCATAAATTAAATACGTAGGGAAGGAAGGCATGACCAAAGTCTACGTTCCATACATACATACATTACAAACATACATTTATTTGTTGAACATCACATTTAAGACAAGACATAATCAACAATAGTACGCCACAATACTCGGTTTGTAGCTGCCGCTCTCCATCCTCGGTCGCGCCCAACGCTCGCCAGGTCAAGCTCCACCTGGTCCGCCCATCCTGCTCTTTGCGCTCCACGCCTTCTTGTGCCAACCAGATCAGTTGCAAACACCAGCTTTGCAGGGTTGTTGTCCGGCATTCTTGCAACATGCCCTGCCCACCGTATCCTTCCAGCTTTGGCCACCTTCTGGATGCCGGGTTCGCCGTAAAGTGCAGCGAGCTCGTGGTTCATTCTTCTCCGCCACACACCGTTCTCCTGCACACCGCCGAAGATCGTTCTTAGCACGCGTCGCTCGAAAACTCCGAGTGCTTGTAGGTCCTCCTCGAGCATGGTCCATGTCTCGTGCCCGTAGAGGATCACCGGTCTTATTAGCGTTTTGTACATGGTGCATTTAATGCGTGGGTGAATCTTTTTCGACCGCAGTTTCTTCTGGAGCCCGTAGTAGGCCCGACTCCCGTTGATGATGCGCCTCCGAATTTCACGGCTCACGTTGTTGTCAGCCGTCAGTAAGGCGCCGTCCACAAATTACGTAACGCTCTAGGGGGAGGGGGGAGTCCGACCGAGCGTTACGGCCCATACAAAAATTTTAGTGTTTTCATACAGAAAAGTGTTACGAAGGGGGGAGGGGGGTCAAAAAATGCCGATTTTAGCGTTACGTAATAAATGGATGCAGCCTAATGATCCGAGGTCGACAAATTCCTCCACCACCTCGAAAGTATCTCCGTCTATCGTAACATTACTACCCAGACAGATCCGGTCGTTTTCGGTTCCGCCTACCAGCATGTACTTTGTTTTTGAGGCACTCACCACCAGTCCGACCTTTGCTGCTTCGCGTTTCAGGCGGGTGTACAGCTCTGCCACCGTTCCAAATGTTCTGGCAATAATGTCCATGTCGCCCGCAAAGCACACAAATTGACCGGATTTTGTGAAAATCGTTCCCGGCTGTTGAGCGCGGCTCGTCGCATCACACCTTCCAGAGCGATGTTGAAGAGTAGGCATGAGAGTCCATCACCTTGTCTCAGTCCCCGGCAAGATACGAATAAACTGGATAGTTCACCCGAAACCTTTACGCAGTTTTGCACACCGTCCAACGTTGCTTTAATCAGTCTGGTCAGCTTCCCAGGAAAGCCGTTTTCGTCCATGATTCTCCATAGCTCTGCGCGGTCGATACTGTCGTATGCCGCTTTGAAGTCGATGAACAGGTGATGCGTTGGTACCTGGTATTCACGACATTTCTGAAGGATTTGCCGTACGGTAAAGATCTGGTCCGTTGTCGACCGGCCGTCGATGAAGCCGGCTTGATAACTTCCCACGAACTCATTCGTTTTAGGTGACAGACAACGGCGACGGAAGATGATCTGGGATAGCACTTTGTAGGCAGCATTCAAAATAGTGATCGCCATGAAGTTCTCACATTCCAAATGGTCGCTTTTCTTGTGAATGGGGCAGATTACCCCTTCCTTCCACTCCTCCGGTAGCTGTTTGGTTTCCCAGATCCTGACTATCAGCCGATGCAGACAGGTGGCCAACTTTTCTGGGCCCATCTTGATGAGTTCAGCTGCAATACCATCCTTACCAGCTGCTTTGTGGGTTTTGAGCTGGTGAATGGCATCCTTAACTTCCCTCAGCGTGGGAGTTGGTTCATTTCCGTCTACGTTCCATACATTTTTAAAAAATTAGTCTTTGTAATTTATGGACAGCGCCTAATTTGACTGCTGCTATATTTATAAATTACACAGCGCAACATTTTTTTTTTGTCTCAAGAGCAAACTTGTATGTCTCTGACAGATTTTGGGCCGCTGAATCCGAACCCGGGCTCAGATTTGCTCCAGCACGTCACAATTTTGAGCTATACCTCAATTTATAGGGCAAAATATGCGATTTTGGGCTTTTTTGACTGCAAGCCATTAAGCATGGAATCATTTTTTTTGAAGCAATTCGTTAATTTAAATGTTAATTGACCAAATCACCTTTTGATTGCTTAAAAAAATATTTCCATGCTTAATGCCTTGCAGTCAAAAAAGCCCAAAATCGCATATTTTGCCCTATAAATTGAGGTATAGCTCAAAATTGTGACGTGCTGGAGCAAATCTGCAAGTTTGCTATTGAGACAGACCAAAAGTCAATTTTTGTTACGCTGTGTTAGGTATTGATTTTTCTTTTTTGTGACCACTGTTCTACAGTATCTATAGGCGTTATAGTAGAAATCTTTCATTATATACTGCTCTTTCAAAATAAGTTGTCAAAATATTGTCGGTAGTTCAACTGTCAGTATTTTTTGCAGAAATTTAAATTCCAAATGTTATTTAGGTAGTGATTTGCTTCAATCATTGATTACTAAAAATTTTAAAGAGTGCTTAGTTTCAAATCTGTTCACCAATCAAATTGAATTTTTTCGACTTTTTATTTTAAAGCCTGTAATAGTCGTATACAACTTTTATACTGATAATAAACTTTAGCGGCCCCACACTGGGGCAGGATTGAAAATACACGGAAAAAACTTCTAGCTCGTCGAGATGTCGAGATACTCATTTGGAGTCTTCAGAGAAAATATTTCTATGGACATGGTCGATATTCTGAGCGGTAGGTAATTTTTCTTACGTTATTCGCATAAAAGTCCTATAATCCATTTTGGCCAAATTGCATTTTAGCGATATGGTGTCTTCGGCAAAGTTGTTCGGCTATTTGTGCTGAAAAAGTTTTCTGAAGACGTCAAATATCCAAAGCCTACTATTCTTGAGATATTGACCGATTTATAAAATACCTACCTAAAATCGATTTTTTTCGTTAAAATTCGTTTTTAAACAAATTCAATGTCCGTTTTCGAGTTATAATAATGAAAAATACTAAAATAAAACATACATCGGGGAAATTAGTTGGAAAAAAAATAAATATGGATTGATTTTATATAGAAAGTTCCCGAAAATCACGCAAAATGTATATAGGACGTTCTTGCAGTCGGGCAAGTTCGGGCAAGTTTTTTCATCGGCAATCACCTAAAAAATACATTAGCTTTCATGTAAAAAATTTTCACAGACATGATATCTAATGATTTTTTCTAAATTGGGTTTAATGTTTAGTGTTTTGGGTAAATTAGTACAAAATTTATGGTCATAAAATACTACGTTTTAAGATGCCAAGTGAACCATGAAAAGTATGGATGCAACTCAGTCACAGGTTTAGTTGTTTCTAATCTCCAAACAAATTGTAAAACACAAAAATGTCCCGAACGCCAATGAAAGTATGCTTTGGTTTTATCATTAACGGCGTTGAGATAATTTAATATTCTAAATCTGCATGTCAAAATGAGCCGAAGTCCAAATTTTCATGAATTTTGGAGCCCGGGAACCTATTCAAAAATCAATTTGAAGTTTGTATGGGAGCGATTTCTCGCATCACCCCTCGTCGCAGTTTGTACTGGGCGGAGCTGTCAAGCAGTTGCCCAGCTGTCAAAAGGTGATTTCAAAAAATATCTTTGAAATTGATTTAAGGTACCAAAATAAAGTTCTAAAAATCTGAAAAAAGTCATAGTGGCTCAGAAAAAGGTGCTCTTTCGTATGAAATCAAAAAATCAATACATTTTTCAAAATTTAAAACCCAATTCTATGAACATTAATTTTGTACTAATTTACCCAAAACAGTAAACTTTGAACTCAATTTAGAAAAAAATCATTAAATATCATGTCTGTTTTACATGGAAGCTAATGTATTTTTAGGTGATTGCCGATGAAAAAACTTGCCCGAACTTGCCCGACTGCAAGAACGTCCTATATACATTTTGCGTGATTTTCGGGAACTTTCTATATAAAATCAATCCATATTTATTTTTTTCCAACTAATTTCCCCGATATATGTTTTATTTTAGTATTTTTCATTATTATAACTCGAAAACGGACATTAAATTTGTTAAAAAAAATGCATTTTAATGAAAAAAATCGATTTTAGATAGGTATTTTATAAATCGGTTAATATCTCAAGAATAGTAGGCTTTGGAATTTTGACGTCTTCTGCAAACTTTGTCAGCATAAATAGCCGAACAACTTTGCCGAAGACACCATATCGCTAAAATGTAATTTGGCCAAAATGACTTATAGGACTTTTATGCGAATAACGTAAGAAAAATTGACTACCGCTCAGAATATCGACCATGTCCATAGAAATATTTTCTCTGAAGAGACCAAATGAGTATCTCGACATCTCGACGAGCTAGAGGTTTTTTCCATGTATTTTCAGTTCTGCCCCAGTGTGGACCCCAGAGGTAAAGTCTCTCTAAACAAAAAAAAAAAAAAAATTAGCAGATTACTATAATCACGATGACTAGTTTTAAAGGTATCATGCGTTTTCATGAGCGTTTTCATCGATTGAATATTCAAAAATAACGTGAAAGAACAGTCTATGAATAAAAGAAGGCAAAATCATGATGAGTCTATTCTAAGATGAGTGCCATATAAGTTTCAATCAGTACAACAGAAAAGAACGACCCATATTTGAAAGAATAAAATATCTCAATGAAGCATCATGAATAACACTTTACCTCAAAAATCCATGATAAGAAGGAATGCACAATATCAATGAGGTTTGAAAGTTTCCATGATCTTGATATCTTCGTCCGTTCGTATACTTTGTCAAATCATAGAAGCTCTAAGGAGGGAAAGATTATTGACCAGCTTTTCTAAAGTCTGCACATCGATATTCCTTTGTACTCAGGCTAACTTTTCGCTATTTCGTTCCAATGACTAGAGAAGTGGAACCATCTCGGCAGGGGTCCTATTTTGGGACTTTTCTGCTATAACTCAGCCAATTCTGAACTAATTGACACAATTTTTGGAACGCGATGTGATACATACAGTATCTAGCCGTGTACAAAATTTCATGTCAATTGGTTTGGAATTGACTGAGTTATAGCAAAGAGTGCCCAAAATACCGGCCGCTGCCCAAGTGGTTCGCTACCCTACTTCGGAGAATGGAATTAATCAAGAAAATGATCAGGAACCAGTACTAAAAAAAGTATAATAAATATCTCGGGGAAACGGTCCATTCGGGGTAATGTTTCGTTCGGGGAATCGTTTTTCGAGGTAAAAACTTTCGGGGAAGCTTCATTCGGGGAACTAGTTTTCGGGGAAATGTCGTATAATCGGGATTAACAGGGATAACTACGAGTGGTACGATTTTCACGAAGCCCATTCATCTGCTTGATTTCACCGATTTTATCGATATTATAGGGGCTCTGACGAGAAAAGAACGCACCCACCACCCCTGATTTCTATCGACGGTGGTGAAATCGAGGTACCGGGTGAATTCGACTGACACCAGCAGAGAAATTCAGAGATATTATGTCTCACATTATGACAAGAAATAGAGCTTACTTTACAAAACTCGAACGAAGAAAGTTCACCGTCACACGAAGTTAACCATTCACAAAACGCTGCTTAGACAGGTATTTCTCTATGGGCACGACGCGTCCTATGCGTGCAGAGGACCGACGCGCCCTTGGAATTTTCGAACGCAATGTGTTGCGTACCGTCTACGGCGGAGTGCAGATGGAAGACGGGACTTGGAGAAGGCGAATACACCACGAGCAACATTTTGATACAAATGGAGACGCTTGGTTGTCGATGCTGGTCGTGCATGGTCAGGGAGGGCCCAGCATGTTTTTCAAATCAATGTCTGAAATCGCTGAAATAACGATGAAAATGCAAAATGCCTTTTTCGTGTCGTATCTAGCAAATACTAAAGGGATTTCACTTTGAAAGTCCCTTCGATAAAAGCTTGTTTGATTGTGAACGTTGAACATTATCCTAAATATAGTCTAACATTGATGAGCTATGGATTGAAATTAATATAAACTAATGCTTTGTCCACGATGTATGACGAAATTACTCTTATTTTAATTGCAGGAAGTAAACCAATTACAATGAAAACCGGATTCAGTTTGCAACCGGAAGATGCATCTCTTTTGAGAGTTCCTGCTCCACGATTCTTCTGGGCTGTGCCTGTTGCGGTAAAGTTTTACTCCAGACATAACGCGCCTCGAGATAAATCCATTACATTTCCTTTTAATTACCTTCACAGATCAATACATCGCAACACTCCTACCCGATGGAGGTGTGGGATCAAATTCCGGATAAGGACATAATCATAAAGCTTTCCATTTTGATACCGATTGTTCTGTTTGGAATTCTTGGCAACGTATCCCTGGTGGAGATCATTTTCTCAAATCGATCGTTGCGTACACCAACTCACATGCTGATAGCAAATCTTGCGCTCATTGATTTGGTTACGTTGTTGGTATGTCCACCAATGTTCATACTGCATGATATTCATCAAAGTTACGTACTAGGATCGATAGGATGTAAGCTGGAGGGATTTGTTGAAGGTAAGTTCAAAGTACTTCTGTTTTGAAAACTGAAATTTCATTTTTGTGTTACTATTCCAGGTGGGCTTCTCATCACTTCAATTTTGGCCCTTTGTGTCGTCAGCTATGATCGTTTGGCGGCCATTGTCCTGTCAAGGAAGGCCAGATTCAAAATGAGCAGCGTTGTTATAGCATCGGTCGTCTGCTGGATTTTGGGATTTGCTGCTGCCCTGCCCTTGGCAATTTATCGAAACTACAAAGAACGAGACTGGAGTAATTTCCACGAAACATTTTGCTCGGAAGATAAACATGTGATGCCCATGTACTGGGATTACATAATCATTTTATTGGTTTGGCTTCCGTTGGGTGTGATGATGATCACGTACAGTACGATCTTATGTAAATTGGATCGATACGAAAGGAAGGCAATGAACAGAGAACATCCAATGGTCGTGCGATACAAAAGTCGTGTGGCAAAAACATTGTTTATTGTACTTATTACTTTCGTAGTGGTGAGAATTCCTTTCACGGTCATGATTTTGTTATACTACAAAGACCTTGATGATAACAACAGATTTACGGTATGTTATATATTCCTAGTCATAAAACAGTTTTTATACTATTTAATTTCCAGATTAGTGACAGCTTCATTATGCTATGGTGGTTTGCCAAAGTGGCTTTCATATTTCTGTACTCCGCAATGAATCCGGTCATTTACGGGCTCACCAATAGGACGTTCAGAAGAGCGTTCAGGGAATCGGTAATCCTTGGAACACTTCTACGGTTCAGTGATGATGAGCAAGCTGACGAGAAGCCTCCGAAACCAAGGATCATGTCATTTTCGAAAAAATCACGTGCTGCAGGATTTATTTCATACAGAGGGATAAATCGGTATTTTTGATAAAATTCGGTATTTGATCGTGAATTATAGTTTCTTATTTCAATTTTAGACGATCTGGTACTAACTGGCTCAATTCTACAATAAGATGGAAGGATAGGCGAAACAACAGCAGGAAACTGGAGAACAAAAACCCGGAAGCCAATGGAACACAATCTTCGGAAACAGCACAAAATGCTACCCAATAGAAGCGAGATGGTTCACCCATGTACATATCTATCTACGGCCATAAAAGCAATAAAGAATCATCAATTGTCTTCTGTTACTAGTGTAATAAATTTACGCTGTTTGCTATATTTATCAACCGTAATTAATATCCTTTATGCTTGTTGCCGATTGGAATGGATTTACAGCTACCTATACCTCTAATCGATGGATGGCGGGTTCAAATCAGAGATACAAGGGTCATGTCACCGCTTATCAGACTATTAACATGCGCATGGGATCATCATTGTTTTCCTCCATACCTAACAGGGCAACTAAAAGCTTAGGGCAGCTCTAACTAGTGCTTCATAATCCCTACAACGCCATTCAAGCGCTAGGTGCAACGATAGCCGCAGGTTGCCGAAGGAGAGTTTTAGAGTGAAATGAGGACAGATCGAGTGCATCAAATAGTGTCCTGTAAAACTAGTTGATAGAATGTAAACGCTTGACTTCCTACTCACGGTGACATACGGGAATTAAGCTGATAAATAAGGTAGGATAAAATTGTTATCTTAAGGTCACTTCATAATTATTGATTAGTTGGCAACAGTGGCGTAGCAAGGGGGGTGCGGAGGGTGCGGTCCGCACCGGGCCCCCGAGTTCAGAGGGCCTCCAAATCAGAGAAGGTTACTAACACTAGTTTGAATAAAGTTTTTTTTTTAAAGCGATAGTTTCCGATGAGTATAAGTTCAATACTTGCAGATCTGCTAATAGGTATGTAGGGGCCCCTTCGTGATTATCAATAGCTTTTGGAATGGATCACACAGATGGCTAATTTGTAGTCCTATTGTTAACAATTTTAAATGTGAATATTTTATTCAAGTAGTTAAGTTAGTTTAGTTTTGATTAGTTTGATGATTACTCTTTTTACCTACAGGGGCCCCAAAATACAAAAAAATGTGCTAGAAATTACAATTGAGTTTTACGAAATTCAGTACTGATTTGGAAGTAAAATTCATGAACATTATGAAAACGTCCCTGATATCCTATCCACAGGACCAAACATAACTGTTAACATAACTTAAGAAAATTCAGGGGCCCCATTTATGAAACTTAAGATCTGAACACATGTCACGTCAAACCCGTAATAACAATAGTTTGTCGTTTATTTTTGCTCTCGTATAAAAAAAACAAGTGCAATCAACGTATTCCAACTATTTCATCAAGTATTTCTTTTCAAATATTCCTTGAAGGGTTTCTGCGGGAATTCCTTTCCTAGGTAAATACTTACCTTGCCTTCGGGAATAACTTTTATAATTTGTATAACAGTTGGGCATTTTTTTCAATATCGTACAAATTGGGCCGAAGGGTCTCAGATTTTCATGAAACTTTTTCCACAGGCAGGGCTCATGGATATATGAACAAAAAAAAATGAGGAAAATTCAGGGTCGCCTATTTTCCCGGAAAACTCATTTGAAATTTTTTGTTTTCTCCTGACACTACTTACTTTGAAAAATCATAATTCAAGAACGAAGCATCGTAGAAACAAAGTTTTTTTTTTTAAAAAAGAAAGCAAATTTTCTCAGAAATAAAAAAAAATATATGAATTGGAAAAAGTTTCCCACAAAATTTTCCACAGTTGAGAAAATTCGTAAAGAAAAGCCGGAAAAACTATGCCAGAACTCGTGGAAAATTTTCGAAAGAATATTTTTGAGGTTATTTCATAAGCTTCAATCGCTGAAATTTTTGGAATGCACTATTTTCTGTTTTTGAGTTATGCTCAATTTTGTTGAAAAATGTCCAAATGTGCCATAAAAGCCTTTTCTTCGAAAAATCATAACTCAAGAACGAAGCATCGTAGAAACAGTTTTTTAATGAAAATGAAAGCAAATTTTCTCAGGAATTAAAAAAAACATTTGGGGTGGAAAAAGTTTTCCACAAAATTTTCCACCGTTGAGAAAATTTATAAAGAAAAGCCGGAAAAACTAGGGTCTGGGACCATTTGGGCAGGCGGACCTATTTTGGGCAGTTGCTGCTGTAACTCAGTCAATTTTGAATCAATTTACTTGATTTTTGGGATAGTGTGAGATACGCACAGTATCTATCCGTGAACAAAAATTCAAGTCAATTGATTTAAAATTTACTGAGTTATAGCAGCAAGTGCCCAAAATAGGTTCGCTTGCCCAAATGGTCCCATACCCTATGTCCGAACTCGTGGAAAATTTTCAAAAAACTATTTTTGGGAATGTAATTTTATAAGCTTTAATTGCTGGAATTTTTGGAATGTACTTTTTTCTCGTTACTGAGTTATGGTCAATTATGTGAAAATGACCATGTAAGCCTATATTATATGGGCATTTTTCACGAAATTTGCCATAGCTCAGGAACGAGAATTAAGTGCATTCCCAAATTTTCAGCGATCAAAGCTTATGAAATTACTTTCTCAATTTTTTTTTCAAAATTTTCCACGAGTTCGGACATAGTTTTTCCGGTTTTTTTTTTATAAATTTTCTCAACGGTGAAAAATTTTGTGGAAAACTTTTTCCATTTCATATATTTTTTGGATTTCTGAGAAAATTTGCTTTCATTTTCTAGAAAAAACTTTGTTTCTACGATGCTTCGTTCTTGAGTTATGATTTTTCAAAGTAAGTAGTGGCAGGGGAAAACAAAAAAAAAAATCACCTGAGTTTTCCGGGAAAATAGGCGACCCTGAATGTTCCTCAATTTTTTTTGTTCATATATCCATGAGCCCTGCATGTGGAAAAAGTTTCATGAAAATCTGAGACCCTTCGGCCCAAACCCGTACGGTAATAAAAAAAAATCCCCAGTTACTTCAAAGAGTTCTACAAAAATTCCTCTAAGATTAACTTCAGAACGTTTTTCAGGGATTGCATCAGAAATTCTTCTAAGCATTGATTCAGGAATACTTACAATGATACCTGCAAGCTTTTCTTCAGGAACTTTTCAAGAAATCCTTCAGGAATTGCTTTATGATTTTTTAGGCATTTCTACAAGCACTATTCCAGAAATATTTCTTCGAATTCCTTCTTAAAAACCATTAAGGATTGTTTCATGAAGTCTATCAAGGAATCCTTTAGATCACCCTTAAGGAATTTCTCCAAGGATTCCTTTAGATTTAAAGGTTTCTCCAAGATGATATCTTGTGGGTGTTCCGCATAGAAAATATATTGAATGTATTTCGCAGATCATGTTTGGAGGCATACGTAAATGGATCCTTGGGAGATTTTCGAAAGAAATTTTGGAAAAATGCTTGCAGGAATTTTTGGAGGAATTTTTAAAGGAATCTTTGGAGAATCGTCTAGATGAATTCCAAGATGTATTCGGAATGAATCATGATTTTTGAGGTATCTTTGATGACATTCTTGAAGGATTACTACAGTACTATGAAGTAGTACTAGAAGAACTAGGAATACTTTGAGGATTTACGTAAAAGATTCCTGAAGAAATTTTGAAAGCAAGCGGACTTTTAGAAGAATTTATGATTAAATACCTAGATTATCTCTCAAAAAATCAACGGCGGGAGCCCCAAAGAATTCCTCTCGAATTCTTTGGAGCAAATTAAAAAATAATCTTCAAAAGAATTCCTATATATTTTCTTGGAGGAATTTCTGTAGGAACCCTTTGGGGATGAATGTGTTCATCCTTGTAGGGATATCTGAAGGAATCTTTGTAACGTAGGTTGAAAAAATCCTTGAAGAAAAAGTTTAAATCTTCACTGGAATATTGATGGAAATCTTAATGGATTCCTCTGGAAAATTTCTAATGTGATTATGTGGAGTAGCCCAAAAGGAATCGTTTGTGGAAATTTTTAAGATACTTTTTATGCAACTACAGGTAATCTTCGATATAACGTACCCTCGATATAGCGAATTCGATATAACGTACATTTTGCTTCGATATAACGTACAACATTGAAAAATTTTATTTTTTACAGGAATAACCCTCATTTAAACTACGACATCACTCAAATCAATGTTTTGTTGCATTGCAGTATTAGCCTTGTTACCCAGAATTAGCGCAATTTGGGGAAAAATTTAGTGTACGTTATATCGAAGCAAAATGTACGTTATATCGAAGCACAAAATACGAAATTACTTTTTCGTGAAAACTCATGTTTTTCATTATTGGTTTTGTAAATTTCACCGAAATCATTGTTTGGGGTTAATTTCACATCGAATACATCAACACTATCATAAAAAATATTAAATTTTTCTCTGCTTCGATATAACGTACACTTCGATATAACGTACAAAGAGAAAAGTTTTTTGTACGTTATATCGAAGAGTACCTGTATTGGGAATATACATTATTAAAGAAATTCGTTCAGAAACACTTGGAGGAGTTTCTGAAGCAATCGCTGTAGCAACTTTCGAAGGAAAACTTTTAAGAAAACGTTGAAGATGCGTTGCTAGATTAATCGTAAAAAATATCCAAGATAGAATTTTTGGAGTAGAATACCTAAAGGTTTCATTGAAAGAATCCCAGTAGAATTTCTTGGAAGAATTTCTGTGAGAATTATTGGAAAACTTTTTACATTTTTTCATTACAATTTTTGAACTTTTTCATTGGAAATTTCTTTTGGATCTTTTTCAGTAATTACTTTGAAAATTAGTGCAGCAATTCGTTAAGGAATATATTAAAAAAATATTTAGAAATCCCTTCAGCAACTACTCTGAAAATTTCCTCCGGAAATACCTTTTATGTATTTTTTTCTGAATTCATTCTACATTATTTTTAGAAAATTTCTTTGGCAATTCTTTTTAAAACTGTCTTAGCTATTATGTCGAAAACTGAGCTCGCTATTCCATTTGGTAAAAAAAAATAGTTTTTTTAATCTCCGTTAGAAGTCTCATTGAAAATTTCTGCAACAACTCTTTTGAGAAATTGTTAAGCAATGCCTTTGGAAATTTCTTTAGTCAATTCTCGTAAATGCTTCAGCAATGGCTTTGCGGAATTCTTCAGATTTTTATTGCTATGGAAATTTTATCAGAAATTTCGTCTGCAACTTTTTGCCTTTTTTGACAAATCGTTTGAAAAATCCATTGCTAAATCCTTTGGAAACACACTCTTCTGGAAACTTCTTTGCCATTTCCTACGGGAATTGATTGGTTTATTTATTTGGCATTTACTTTGGAAATTAATCTAGCGATTATTTTTGTTTTTCTTTTGAAGAATGTTTTCGAAAACTGTTTCGGCGATTCCTTCGGAATTTGATTCGGTAATTCTTTTGTAAATTTCTTGGAATTGATTTGGGAAATTATGTTTGAAAATATCTACAGCATTACTTTTCGAAATTCTTTATGCAATCACTTTGAAATTTTATTAGGGAACTCCTACGGGATAAGTATTGCTGGAAGTTCATTGATAGTTTCACCGGCCGTCCCTTTGCTGATATATCTGACAATTATCTTTGCAATTCTTTCAATAGTTCCTTTAGAAATTCATTGGACAGGTATTTTGAAAATTCCTTAGACAATTTGTGTGTACATTTAAGTGGCAATTTTTTTGAAAACTTCTTTGGTAATTCCTCAGAAAATTCTTTTGGAAATTCATCTGGAAATTTATTTTGATGCTTCCTTACGGAACTCCGTCGGTTATCATGTTTAAAGTTACATGAGATATACTCTTGTGAATTTCAAAAAAAAAATCCGAGAATTTACAACGAAGAAAATCTCAAAGGAAATACCTAAAGCATTTCCATAAAAATAAGCTGATTACCAGAGAAGTTCACAAACAATTTCCTAAAAATTCACAAGGCAATTTCTAAAAATGTGTTGCGATATTTCAATAGAATTTCTTGGAGGAACTCCTGTGAGAATTCTTGAAAGATTCTTGAAAGAATTCTTATATTTGTTTATTTGAATTTCTAAAGATGCAGTTGCTGAATCCTTGAATGGCTTTTTGGAGAAATTTCTTTAGCATTTCTTGCAAAACACTCAAAGCATCCTCTGAAAGAATTCCTAAAGAATTTCTTGGAGGAACTAGTATTAGAATCTTCGAAAAAAATCTTGCAGGAGTAATTCTACAAATACATGAAGAAATCCTTGCTCCCGCAAGATTTCTTGTACAAAATTATTTTTAAAAATACCTGGGAAAATCAGTTTAAGCATGAAATAAATTTAGGAAATTGTAAGAGAATAATTGAACAAATTGTGAAAGAATCTTTGGAGAAATCACAAGACCATTTATTTAATGAACTACTGAAGACACCTTTGAAAAATTCCTGAAGAAAGTTTAGGAGCAATTTCTAAAAGCCTCTTTGAAAAAATCCCTGTAGAACTTTGAATAAAACATTGGAAAAATTCCTAAAGGAATCCCTGAAAAAATCCCACAAGTAATCCTAGTTGAATCGTTGAAAAAATATTAAATGCCTTTGGAAATTTCTTTAGTCAATTCTCGTAAATGCTTCAGCAATGGCTTTGCGGAATTCTTCAGATTTTTATTGCTATGGAAATTTTATCAGAAATTTCGTCTGCAACTTTTTGCCTTTTTTGACAAATCGTTTGAAAAATCCATTGCTAAATCCTTTGGGAACACACTCTTCTGGAAACTTCTTTGCCATTTCCTACGGGAATTGATTGGTTTATTTATTTGGCATTTACTTTGGAAATTAATCTAGCGATTATTTTTGTTTTTCTTTTGAAGAATGTTTTCGAAAACTGTTTCGGCGATTCCTTCGGAATTTGATTCGGTAATTCTTTTGTAAATTTCTTGGAATTGATTTGGGAAATTATGTTTGAAAATATCTACAGCATTACTTTTCGAAATTCTTTATGCAATCACTTTGAAATTTTATTAGGGAACTCCTACGGGATAAGTATTGCTGGAAGTTCATTGATAGTTTCACCGGCCGTCCCTTTGCTGATATATCTGACAATTATCTTTGCAATTCTTTCAATAGTTCCTTTAGAAATTCATTGGACAGGTATTTTGAAAATTCCTTAGACAATTTGTGTGTACATTTAAGTGGCAATTTTTTTGAAAACTTCTTTGGTAATTCCTCAGAAAATTCTTTTGGAAATTCATCTGGAAATTTATTTTGATGCTTCCTTACGGAACTCCGTCGGTTATCATGTTTAAAGTTACATGAGATATACTCTTGTGAATTTCAAAAAAAAAAATCCGAGAATTTACAACGAAGAAAATCTCAAAGGAAATACCTAAAGCATTTCCATAAAAATAAGCTGATTACCAGAGAAGTTCACAAACAATTTCCTAAAAATTCACAAGGCAATTTCTAAAAATGTGTTGCGATATTTCAATAGAATTTCTTGGAGGAACTCCTGTGAGAATTCTTGAAAGATTCTTGAAAGAATTCTTATATTTGTTTATTTGAATTTCTAAAGATGCAGTTGCTGAATCCTTGAATGGCTTTTTGGAGAAATTTCTTTAGCATTTCTTGCAAAACACTCAAAGCATCCTCTGAAAGAATTCCTAAAGAATTTCTTGGAGGAACTAGTATTAGAATCTTCGAAAAAAATCTTGCAGGAGTAATTCTACAAATACATGAAGAAATCCTTGCTCCCGCAAGATTTCTTGTACAAAATTATTTTTAAAAATACCTGGGAAAATCAGTTTAAGCATGAAATAAATTTAGGAAATTGTAAGAGAATAATTGAACAAATTGTGAAAGAATCTTTGGAGAAATCACAAGACCATTTATTTAATGAACTACTGAAGACACCTTTGAAAAATTCCTGAAGAAAGTTTAGGAGCAATTTCTAAAAGCCTCTTTGAAAAAATCCCTGTAGAACTTTGAATAAAACATTGGAAAAATTCCTAAAGGAACCCCTGAAAAAATCCCACAAGTAATCCTAGTTGAATCGTTGAAAAAATATTAAATAAATTAAACAAGAAGGAATTTCTAACAGGATCCTTGAAGAAATTCTCAAATAATCTTTTGATAATTTTTAAAGGGCTTTTTTTGAAGAAATAAATAATAATTCCTTGGAAAAAATTCCCTTAGCGATTCCTGAAAAATTCCCGATGGATATCCTCTATGAAATCTTAGCTTTGCATTAATCACTTAAGGGATAGATAGGCATTCTAGAATTCCTGCAGAAAGTGGCAAACACTCTTAGGAGGCACGAATTATAACAAAAAATGCGTAATCAATCGATGTCGTAAATAATCGCTTTGTTTTCGAATAGGATGAGTTTGGGATTGTAAGATTACCAAGAGAATGTTGACCCTACCAGGAATTCTCATTCAATTTTTTAACGATTTTTTGGAGGAATTTCTAGAGGAATCATTAATAAATCCTTGAAAAATTCTTGACTGAGATGCTTTATGGAAATTAAGAATGATTTTCCAAAAGGTTTCTCGAAAGAGTTTTGATGGAATCTTTTAAAATATCGCAAAAATTATGGAGTTTTACAAAAAATCGAAATCCTCAAAGGAGTTTCCAGAGGAATGCTAAAATTAAGGAATGCTATAGTTAACTGTAGTTAAGATTCCTGAAAGAATCCTTGGGAAAACTCCTAGTGCGCATGAATATAGACTGTTTCAGAAATTATAAATACACTAACGATAACCTGCCATTTCATTTTGAGCACATTATCCAAAAAAGTTTCTTCTAGCTCTAATAGTGAGCATGCTAACGAAGCAAATAATACCAATTTTATTGATGTTTCTGGTAAAAGTTAAAAAATAGGGCTCTGTAAACAAGATGATTAAAATTTGAAGTTGCACAAAGTGGTCAAAAAATGTAGCATAATAGTAAAGAAAAAAATCTCACAGATAAAATATTTGATTTCCAAACACAACAAAAACTGCTGTATCGATAATAAAAGATATTTCTCGATTGGTAATAGTAAGTTTTACTGGAATATTTGATCAAGAACCACCATTACGGGCCTTCTCAAAACAAAAATTTGTGTTTCAAATTTCTCAACAACACCAGTAGCAACAAACGTTAAGCAAACGAATGTCTTAATTACTGCTTACTGCATTCGTTTTTATGGTATGACAAGCTTTGCCATCTGAAGGATCGAATGAGCTGAAAAAATAAGTTTGTTTAGATCAAATGCGTTCAGGAAAGCTCAGAAACTGTGTGGTAGTTCTTATGTTCCGTAGAAAACCTTAAAAAATGAGAAACTTGATCTCCGAAAAAATGTTGTGGAAATGCCTTTATCGATTTTTCCCAAATTTTGATCAAGGCATTCCTTAGACAACTTGTTGAGAAAGCGAATGTGATAAAAATTTAGATAATTTTTGGTATTTAGTGATAAATAATGTTGAAATCATTAAAAAACACCTTTGTGCAAATGCAAATTTGAAAAATTTAGTTATTTGTTAGAGAACTCGACTATTCTTTAAGATATCAACACAATTGAAAGGAAATATAAAAATATGGAGTATAATATGCTATACTCTGAAAGAAGTAGGTTAAAATCATTGTAACAGTTCATTTAATTTACTAAACAAAGTGTATTTATAATTTCTGAAACAGTCTATATTAATGAATTCGTTGGAGGAATTCCAGAAGGGTTTTTCAAAAGGATTCCTACAGAACAGAAGCTCCTCTGAGCATTTTCTTTGAGAAACTTCTGTAGGAATCCTTGGAGAATGTTTTTTTAATTATCATCCAATGGACTCTTTAGAAATTTCTTGGAGGCATTCTAGAATAAATCTTTTATTAAAACCTTAGTGAAACTCTTTGAAAATTCTTTACAGAAATTTTTCGAATAAAAGCGTTGCAATAATTTTTGAAGGAATGCTTGAAAAAAAAATATGAAGAAATCTTCAAAAGCACACCAAGATGAACGATGAATGCTTGAGGAAATGCTAAGATATTTTTTTTTCGAGAAATCTCTAAAAGAGTTATGTGAGGGAATATTTGAGAAATTCTTGAAGAATCTATAGAAAAATACTTAACTTGAAATTGAAATCAAAATTTGGAGGATCTCCTGAAAGAAACCACGGAAGAATGTTTAAAGAAATTCTAGAAGAAGGACTTCCGGAATTCCGATGTAACTTCTTGGAGAATATATGGTTCAAAAACAATCATGGGAGTATTTTTTGTAATAATTTTTCCTGGAATTTCTTGAGAATTCTTGAGAATATTATTGATAAAATCCCAGGTAGACTACCCTTCCGTCAGTCAGTTGGCCACCACTGCCAGTAGATGCTAATGCAGAGTACAAAAGTCTTTCAACGTTCTGTACAAAACACAACAGCGCGATCATTCGAGAGTAAAATGTATAGATTTATCATAGTAAAATATGTACATCTGTAATTTTTATGAGGGCCCAGTAATTTGGTTCCGCACCGGGCCTCCAAATTCCTAGCTACGCCACTGGTTGGCAATAGCTGCTGCAGATTGCCTCGTAACGAATGTCAGTTGCAGTTGAGAAGTAGTGTTTTGAAGAACGTTTTCTGGGTGTTAGTAGTGATTGAAGTGTATATTTCGGAATATGTAGATTTGAATTATGTTAAATATGCATTCCTATTTGGTTCCAGGTTGATTATAAGTGATATTGTTTAAAATTAAAATAATGAATTGCCAAATCGAAACATAATCAAGCGACAATAGTCTTTTTTTGAGTGCTGCATACGTTAGTTGAATCAATCAACAACGTACTTCGAACAAAGCGAAACTTAACTATTCAGTTTATTTTGTTTGCATTTTTGCAACGTTTTAACTTGCATTGCAGAGCCAATTTTATCTCAATATATCGCAGAAGCATCAATTTCGAACCAAAGTGAGTCATACGCCTTTTGCGATGCAAATCGGCGTCCATTGAAGCTGTGAATACTATGATCTCAAATGTAATTTATCAGTGTAGTGAAATTGACCTACGTAAGAGCTATTTTCTTTAACCCTCTAATACCCAAATTTTTGATTTTGATCTAAATCTAATTGTTCGACATCTAAAATCGATTCAAACATGATGATTCTTTTTAATTCACGATTTTGTGAATTTTGGTTTTTGATTGTTATAATTTTTATGTTTGAACATCCCTATGCTTTTAATATTTTACCTGGAAGCCTATTTGGCATACCGATTTAATGATTATTGTTCAAATATTTTTATTTAATTTTTTTTTCATCGAAAATTTCATTTTTCGTGTAATTTAAACGCTTCTTAACATACCACTCATAAGTTTCTTGTGAGTTATATAGTTAATCTCATACAAAATTGTGGGGAATTAGGGTAAAATTAGCATAACTACATTTGCGCGGGTCACAGAAATCACTTCCATTCGATTCTTTGTATCATAATCCACTAAAGAATCCCTTCATAGCATACCACCCTTAAGTTTCTTGTGAGTTATATAGCTAATTTGATACAAAATTCAATATATGTGGAGAATAAGGGGAAAACGAGCATAATTACATTCGCGCGGTCATTTCCATCACTTCTAATCGATTCCTTGTATCGTAATCCTCCAAATAAACACTTCTTAATTTACCATTCATATGTTCCTTGTAATTTCAAACAAAACTCTATAAATATGGAGAATTAGGATAAAATAGGCATAAATATATTTATGCGGTCACTTTCAATCACTTCCAATCGATTCTCTACAACTTAATCCTTCAGAAAAGCCCTTCAAGGCAAACCGCATTAATGTTTCAGAAGTGTTTTAGAGCTAGTTTCATATAAAAGTCAATAAAAAACTGGGGAATTAGGGCAAAATGAGCAGGATAATGATCCGTGTGGTCTGTTTAAAGACTTTCATTCGATTCTCCAGACAATTTTACGCCTAAAATCGTTTTGTTCTTTAAAAAAACTGGATGCGTTCGTAAGATACAAAATTTAGTGTAGGTTTGCACTGTTTTTTTTTTTTTCCACTGTGCGTTGTACGGAGACCGCTAATGTCGCGAGCAACTTACGCTTGCTCGAGACTATTGCCGTGCTATTTGACGCACACAATGGCGGCCCAGATGACGCTGTTGTACGCGTTCTTCACGTCCAGCGTGACGACCGCACTTTTGCGGATTCCTCTTCGCTTCTTTTGGAGCGCTATCTCGGCCGTTTTGGTTACAGCCCAAATAGCGTCCACCGTCGATCGACCCTTCCGGAGGCCAAACTGGATATACGAGAGCCTAGAGTCATCTGGTTCCTCGGTATAGTCCGTCAGCCTTGACAGAATGATCTGTTCCAACAGTTTCCCGCCGGTGTCCAAAAGACAGAAAAGTCTGTATGCCGACGGTTTACCTGGTGGGTAGCCCAACCGCCGTTTCAAATCAGTGCCACCCGATCTTACTAAGAAGATAGAATGCCGTCGCTACGGACTCACTTGTGCATAGTTCCCTAAGCGTGTATCATTCCAGTTGCCAATTACAAGCCATGACCAGTATATCATAATTAGGAAATCACTGACGCCTTTCCTGATGTGCTCGAGGCACTCCAAGCTGGGCTGTGGCACTTTGGAAGCGGTGTATCATGTCGCTTGTACATGTACAGAGTTGCTTCCGGATGTGTGGAATTTCTGAAAAAAGCCCAGCAGAGACCACTGCTGGGCCGCCGCTATGCTTAGGCTCTTTTTTCCTTCTAAACCATAGGGGGGAAAATCTGCTCAACAGACACCCTAACAGGAAGGTTAGGGTAGTGTGGGGTTAAGGCCGTCTTATACAACCATAGTAAAATCCAGGACTACTCGCTCCTCGACGCACTAAAACACATTCCTATGGTCGCTATACCCTACGTCTCTCCGGAACCACCAAGAAGGTATAAAGAAGGCATTGCTTCAGAGAGGAACTAGTGCACATCGCACCCTCAAGGTTAGCTGCGTAGCCTAGCAGCAACGAACATCGATGACTCACTCTGTAGAGTCCATCACGGTAACATGCTGGCTAGGCCTGTCCAGCTTTTCAAAAATGTTCTCTGATTCTCAAGTCCACCCCCATATTTTGATTGGCATCCTAAAAGAAGTAACTGGTCAAAATTTCAGCCAAATCCGTTGAAATTAAGAGGTGCATCAAATCAATTTTGTGTTTTTTGACTATTTTTGAACTTCAAAAAATCATAACTACTCTAAAACATGTCAAAACTTAATTCTTTCGACAGAAATTGAAAGCTATACTTGTCTGCTACAACTTCTCCGAACAACGTGTGCCAATAAAATTGATGGAAACATGTGTAATTATCACATTTGTAATCAGAAAAACCTTAAAAAGTTGATTTTTTGACAGATTTCGTTCTGGAACACCCTAATATACTTAATAAGTTGGATTTTTCAAAACGGCATCATATTCTCCAATGCTTTTTGGTTATTTGCTTCTTTGACACTAATGCTGTAGGAGTTGAGCAAAAATTACTAAAATTCGTGAAAGTCAAATGTGGCCTAAAAACTAGCTTTTTGGAGGCAATCACGTTGTGGCGCGAAATTGTACTGAACGAAGTAGCTTTGCCTCCTAGTAGTTTGCCTTGGCTACCCCCTACCACGGGTGATAACAAACAAGCGCGATGACAGGTGTTGGCTATCATATCAGTGCTGACGCGATGCCACTTTTTGCGCGCCAAAGCGTGATTGCACCCGAAAAGCTAGTTTTTAGGCCACATTTGGCTTTCACGAATTTTAGTAATTTTTGCTCAACTCCTACAGCATTGGTGCCAAAAAAGCAAATATTCAAAAAACATTGGAGAATATGATGCCGTTTTAAAAAATCCAACTTATTACGTATATTAGGGTATTCCAGAACAAAATCTATCAAAAAATCAACTTTTTAAGATTTTTCTGATTACAAATGTGATAATTACACATCTTTCCTTCAATTTTATTGGCACACGTTGTTCGGAGAAGTTGTAGCAAACAAGTATAGCTTTCAATTTCTGCCAAAAGAATGAAGTTTTGACATGTTTTAGTGTAGTTATGATTTTTTGAAGTTCAAAAATAGTCGAAAAACACAAAATTGATTTGATGCACCTCTTAATTTCAACGGATTTGGCTGAAATTTTGACCAGTTACTTCTTTTAGGATGCCAATCAAAATATGGGGGTGGACTTGAGAATCAGAGAACATTTTTTAAAAGCTGGACAGGCCTAATGCTGGCGCTTAGCCAGTTTTCCGAGTGGTCCTCGCCACTCCCTATGTCCTCGGAAGGCGGGCAGGGTCAACTCTGCCCTCGCCCAACTGCTTGGCAGACATCAAGAACTGATGCCCACGTCCAACCCGATCTGACCTGCCCGTAAGGAAGGGTATCACTACCCTTCAGCCCCTATCAGATGAACCCGAAGGTTGCAGACAGCAGGGTATCACTCACCCCGACCCCTTTCCAACTGCGGGCTTGGATCCAACCCAGAAGACCGACGCCACGACAGCACCGCTACCGGGACTTCCTCTCCGCGGCCACTTAATCGCTGTAAGGGTCGATCTCGACCGCAGGGTACCGGTATGACCTACGAAGCCAACTTCGAACCCCTGGACCAACTCTTGTACTGCATCTGGACTAGCCATTCTCCGAGTCCACGCGCCACCTCCTCTGTAGCTCCCAGACGATATGGGTGATAGCCGTTAAAACGGCGTTCCAGCCAAACTCATCCTTACACATCCTCTGGACCAAATTGTCCGGAATTGTGTCCTCCCCGCATGTGGGAAGCATGCGGTCACGCATTGTGCGAAAACTCGGGCACACGAACAAAGCGTGTTCCGCCGTTTCCTCTAAACCATTGCACACTGGGCATTCGGGAGAATCCGCATGCCCGAAACGGTGTAGATACTGTCGGAAGCAACCATGACCTGTAAGGAAATGTGTCAGGTGGAATGTAACTTCCCCATGGCGCCTATTAATCCAACTATCTATCCTCGGTATCAACCTATGCGTCCACCTTCCTTTGGTGGAACTGTCCCACGCGCGCTGCCATTTGACCATAGAGGCCATCCTGGCAGTCCTGCGTATGCCTCTTGTGCCGCGCATTTTGAAGCACTCCATGTCCTCACTGATAAGAATGCTGATAGGCACCATACCAGTAATGACGTAGAGAGCGTCGTGTGACACGGTACGGTACGCGCTCGCAACCCTCAGGCACATAAGCCTGTAAGTACTTTCCAGCTTCCGTCGGTAGCATTCAGTACTTAGCGCGGTGCCCCACGCCGGGCCGCCATACCTAAGTATGGACGTAGCAACACTAGCCAGAAGCTTGCGCTTACTGGCGTACACCGCAGAGCTATTGGACATCATCCGGGACAGTGCCGCAATAGCTGTGGAGGCTCTTTTACAGGCATACTCGACGTGGCTACCGAAGGTAAGCTTATCGTCGATCATCACGCCCAAGTGTTTGACGGAGCGCTTTAACAGGATAGTGCACTCTCCTACACTGATTTCCGTCTGATGCTCCGACTTCCGGTTGTTAACAACCGTCACCTCTGTCTTGTGGTGAGCCAGCTCCAGTTTCCTGGACCGGATCCACGCCTCCACAACCTTGATCGAGTGGTCGGTAGTCAACTTCACCTCCTCGATCGTTTCACCGTAGACTTCGACCGTAATGTCGTCGGCAAATCCGACAATCTCCACTCCCACTGGGTACTCTAACCTCAACACCTTATCGTACCTGACATTCCATAACACCGGACCCAGGATGGAACCTTGCGGGACTCCTGAGGTTATGTGAAAGCACTTCCGACCCACCTCCGTGTCGTAAACTAGTACACGATTCTGAAAGTAGCTTTCGATAATCTTGTACAGGTACTCCGGTATCCCCAGATGCAAGAGCGCATCGGCAATAGCAGACCAGCTGGCGCTATTAAACGCATTCCTTACATCCAGAGTCACTACCGCGCAGAAGCGAAGTCCCCTCCTCTTCGGCTCGAGTGCTTTCTCGGCGGACAAGATAGCGTCTACGGTGAACCTCCCCTTCCGGAAGCCGCAGTGGTTGCTCGAAAGACCATTTTCGCCCTCGGAGAACCTCAACATTCTATTAAGGATGATCTTTTCCAGCACCTTCCCCGCAGTGTCAATCAAGCATATTGGTCTATATGCCGACGGGTCTCCGGGTGGTTTCCCCGCCTTTGGCAATATTACCAGGCTCTGCCTCTTCCAAGCTTCTGGGAAAACTCCCTCGTCCAGGCATTTCTGCATAGCAGACCTGAACATCTCGGGAGCCTCTGCAATAGCTACTTTTAAGGTCAGGTTTGGAACTCCGTCCGGACCTGGGGCCTTACCTACGCTAAGGGACTTAGCTATCCCCGCAAGTTCCACATCGGTGACCCTCTCCTCATCGCCAGCCCCAGTCCCCGGCTGTCCTACGAAAGAAGGCAAAGGACTAGGATCATGACGCGGAAAAAGTCCTCCAATGATCCCCTCCAACATCTCTGGGGATTGCTCTGTAGGAGCCATCACACCTCTCGTCTTGGCCATAACGATCCTGTAGGCGTCACCCCATGGGTTCGTATTGGCACCCTGACAGAGACCCTCAAAGCAGGCCTTTTTGCTTGCTCTTATCTCGGTCTTAAGCGCGGCTTTTGCAGCGGCGAACACCACCCGCCGTTCGTTTCGCTCTTCCTCTGATCGTGCTCGCTCCATCCGCCGGCCGCCTAACCCGTAGGCAGGCGCGGCGCTGGTCCGCAATCGGGTCGGTCCACCAGTAAGCCGGTGGCTCACCTAGGCATGGTCGCATCACACGCACGTGAGAGCACTGTTACCAGCTTGTCGCCGTCTAAACCGAGTAAGTTTCGCTCACGGTGGAGCGCCTCCCTAAATCAGAGATGCATTTTGAATGCTCATGATCTGTGAGCGAGCTAAAATTGTTCTCTTGAAGCTCTCAAGATCATGTTCAAAATTATGAACACAATCTAGATTACTATAGATTGAACACAGATCGGTGTTCAGAATTGACAGGTCAGATACGTTTGGTTTGGATTGGGAAATTGGAAGTAGGAGTTTTCTATCGACAAGACAGCAACATTGGAATGCTTCCGAGTTTTTAGCTATCGTTAGGTAGGCCTTTCTCATTACACAAGACCGGAGTGAGCTCTTCGATTCCATTCCAACGAAACCATGGCGTGTTCTCACTAGCCCGGTTGGGACCATCAGATACGCGGCAGTAAAACCGTTGAATACAAGTAGATGTCCGAGCTTAGCCGGGTGAGCTTGAGCTGAGCTGAGCTGAGCTTGATTGACCGCCCGTGGATGCTACTCCAGTATCGCCAGACCAGCTACACTCACACAAGGACCAATGAGATAACTGCCGGGGACTAGCAGGCATCTTCAGTGTGTGAGCGTTGGTGGTCTTCTATTTTTAGGCGACAATGGCGCCTGCCACGTCAGGTTGCAGGTCAATGTGGGGAAGGGGTAAGGAAGTGATGATTGCAATCGTTTGTATCCACATCTGGCCGAATATACCTCTGCGCCAGCACAAATTCATGCGGATGTTGGAGTGTTGGTGGGAATTGGTTGGCAGAAGGTTCACACATTGGTGTGTGGATACCAGAGGAAGGTGATAGAATTGTGTGTTTTTTATTATTTGCGGCACAGCTCGCTTCATTGCATAACTTGTAGGCATTTTCTAATAGGATTGTGACACTGTGCTGTGAAAGTTTGGAAGGAAGGGAAACGGCTTTTTCAACCCGTTTCTGTTCTAGCGACGGCTATGAACATGTTTATATACATGAGTTGTATATGTAGAGAGCAGAGGGAAAGTATATAGAAAGATACAAAGTAGGAGGAAAGGGACGGGCCAGGGATTGAACCCAGGACCTTCTGCATATAAATCAGAAGCGGTAGCCACTAGACCACCAAGCCCCTTCTTAATACAAGTAGATGTCCGAGCTTAGCCGGGTGTACTAAGAAGAGCTCTTTTATTCGTTACTTTTGGTGGAACGGTCAAGTCTCCGTCGGTTGACTCCACAGTAGTGCTTAAGTTGCTCGGATGTCTTCCAAATAGATTACTAAACTCATAGCTTTTTACATTCAACGCCTTAAACCACCATTGACTAACAAAAATAATTGACTAATCATTTAATTTTTACTTCGAAATCTCAGTTTTCAATTTAGCACTAGGTCTAACATTTACAGGAAGAATACAGTCAGGTTTTTTTTTACGCGGGGAATACGTACCGCGTAAAAAAAATTCAGTTCAAAATTCGAAAAACCGCGTAAAAAAAGTCTCACCATTTCTCGACGAACCATGCAAAAATAGGACGATGAAATTCTTTTTTATATGGAGTTTTCATTTACGCGGCCGCGTAAATGAAAACCGCGTAAAAAAGACCTGACTGTAGCTGTATGTGTCGGTAGCAATTTGTTGCTATCAGTTGCTACTAGCTACGAAGAGCACTGTGATCAGGCGCCTCTAATGTTTGAACATGAACATGGCTCACGTGAGCACAGCTTTTGAACAGAACATGAACAGAACGCGTTCAAATGCATCTCTGCCCTAAATACCCCTTCGTCGAAGTATGATGTCTTCCACCAGCGAGGGCTTGGCCTTGGCCTAGCCGCCTCTTCTTCTATCCGCTGTCTGCTGTTGTTGTAGTCGATACTGTAGCGAACCGCCAGGTGGTCGCTGTGAGTGTAGTCATCATCTACTTTCCAGTTCGAGCTACTTGTTAAGCCAGGACTACAAAAGGTCACGTCAATAATTGACTCCGCTCCGTTTCGACTATAGGTACTCTTGGTACCGACATTAGCCAAGTCGACATCTAAGATGGCCAGTGCTTCTAGCAGGATCTGACCCCGCTGGTTCGTGAAACGCCTTCCGCCTTCCACGGCCCAGGCATAACAGTCACCCGCTATTACCACCGGCCTTCGCCCTGTAGGCACGGTCGTTAAGCGGTCCAGCATTTGCGTGAACCGCTCGATCGACCATCGCGGAGGCGCATAACAGCTTCAGAAGAAGACCCCGTTTACTTTGGCGACCACGAAGCCCTCATAGGTAGTAGACACAAACTCCTGGACGGGGTATTTACCCGTCGTCCATATCACCGCCATTTTTCTGGTCCCATCCGCGACCCAGTTGCCGTTGCCAGCGGGTACTCGGTATGGGTCCGATATGATGGCGATACCCGTCTCCCACTCAGAAACCGCCTGACAAAGCAGTTGCTGAGCCGCATCACAGTGGTTCAGGTTCACCTGCGTTACCTGCACTGTGATTTGTTGTACACTGCGGTTTTCTTGAAGGCCGGGCACTTTGGACCACCCATCGGATGTCTGTTGTTCGAGGATTTCCCGGTACAGATCATGCAGATGGGCGGACTTGTGCAGCTTTGGGCCTTATGACCTCCAGCGCCGTATCGCCTGCACAGTTTGCGCCTGTCGGGGCATTTGCAGTCCCACGACTTGTGTCCTGGTTCCAGACACCTGAAGCAAACCTCTGCACAGTGGGATCATTCTGAAAAAAGACGATCAAAACCTCTAAGAGCCGTTAGATGACATTTTAGCATATAGGTGTCTTTGGAAGATATGTTCAGAAAAATCTTCTCTATTTTTATGCATATTCACTGTATGGTAAAACTGTAGGGTGAACCCGAGCAAAAAAATATTTTTTCAAAATAGTTTTTTAGAGGGTAGATGTCTTTAGCAAAGTTGTAGAACAAGTAATTTCAAGTAACTTTGCTGAAGACACCATATAGCTTGGACTTAATTTTTTGGGAGAAAATATGAAAGTTTTAAAAAACAACCTCAAAATCAGTTTTTTGAACTTTTCCATGATTGTATCGTAAAATTTCAACGTGATATGTTCTACAAGTTTGTAGGTACTACTGGAATACATTATCTTGCCGAAGACACCAACTCTGTAAAATTGAAAATTGCTCCAGTAAACCATTTTTTTTGAAAAAAATTCACTATTTTCACTATTGAATATTTTTTGAATAGGCACTCTTTGGCAGCCGTGCTATCAAAATTTCACTGGCTCATCATGTCCAGAATAGACCAAAAGTGACTTAACAATCGGGTCTGATAAGGCACTTTGATTTCTGATGCTATTTTAATAGTCATTTTTCAAAGGAAATATTCACTAATTTCATACAAATCATTTAATACAAACTAAAAACTCACGAAAACTTTTCGACATTAATATTTGTTAATCAAAATAGTATTCTTGTTGAAGTAGTCTACATTTCTAGCACTGTGGTTGACTTTACGTTGAATACCCGACAAAAAATATCGCTTTTTAAATGTTTAGATGAGTTAAAAACTCACTATTGAATATTTTTTGAGTGGGCACTTTTTGGCAGCCGTGCTGTCAAAATTTCTATGGTTCATTATGTCCAGAATAGACCAAAATTGACTTAACAATCGGGTCTGTTAAGGCACTTTGATATCTGAAGCTATTTTAATAGTAATTTTCAAAGAAAATATTCACAAATCTCATACAACCTTTTCGATATTATTTTTAGCTCATCCGAGTAGTAATTCTGAATAAAAAAAACAAGTTAAATAAATGTAAACTATTTCAACTGTTAGTGTCATTTATTTTGAACTACAAATTTTGAAAGAGGGAAAAGCCTCTTTGAGTGATTTCTTCATCTATGAAATCTTTCTCAAAAAGGCAAAACCTTTTTATCTTTTCAAAAAATCGTTATAATATAAAGTTAAAACTAAAGGCTCCTCCGGAAAAGTATCCATAATCGAGCCGTGATCGTGATGCGGATTTGTCAAGGGATGAACCAAGGTAATATGTCTACGACGAAGGAATTTTGAAAATCATGGACAGGAATCGACCTAACGGACGCAGTTTTTGAAAACCGCAAAAAATAAATTTTAAAGAGTATCAAACAGCATAACCAATTTCAATAAAATATTTGTGAAGAATTTTCATCATGGCGTAAGATTTACAACCTAGAATATCTCTAACAGATACTGGCTGTTTCAATGTGATATAATGTTTCACTCGTTTTATTATTATTTTTCTATTTTCAACACAAAACTTGTAGAGGCATTCATTATATTTTCGCCTTTTTAGTTTTTTAACCGAAGTTATCATGTTAACATAGCAAATGAACAGAAATGTTATCATTGTTTTAGTTAATTGATTAATGTTTGTATTTTAACATAAACAAATGCATTGGGAATTACAATAAAAAAATTAGATAAAAACACAGTTTTTAAATAGTGTTAACCCTCTACTTCCCATGGTTGCTCTACAGCACCATCGATTTTCGGCGAATTCGGGACAAATGGAATTAGATGAATATGATGCAATAATTTTACAAATATGGTTGTAACCTCATAAGGTTGATCCAACTACTAACTACTTGTTTCAATAGTGGAACTATTGATAAACAATCAAAAACCTATTGATTTACATCCAAAAATTTTTTCATTGATTTCGAAAAATTTAGCCAATTTGCAATAAATTTTGTTCAAGCACTTTTTTCGGAAACGCTTTTTAGCATAGATATAGTCGTTCAAAGTCGTGGGAAGGAAAGGGTTAAAAATTCATCTAAAAATTTAAAAAGCGATATTTTTTGTCGTATATTCAATGTAAAGTCAACCACAGTGTTAGAAATGCAGACTAGTTCAACAAGAATACTATTTGGATTAACAAATATTAATGTCGAAAAGTTTTCGTGAGTTTTCAGTTTGTATTAGACACATTCTACCGTGACGTTACAACGTTTTGACGCATTCGTAGTCAGATTTTCCACTATAACTCATAAAAACGAGCGTAAACCTCAAAATATTTTTTCATATTCGGATTCCTTGTAAAATTTCTGATATATTTGACCTAATGAACATTTAGTATTCATTAGAAAAACGTGTTCAAAATGCGTATTTGTAGCGTGACGTTACAACGCGCTAGAATCCGACCCTCTCTAACGCGCTACCAACATCTTAAAATATCTGCTCGGATTTTTATTATATTCTGATTTTTTTTCCACCATTGAAATTTATTGGTTTGTTCTTTAATTCAATGGAATAAAACATTTAAATTTCGGATTTGTTTTTGGATAATCGACTTATACATTTCGTGACGTTACAACGCCCGTTTAGTTTCAAACAGGGTTCTGCTCGCGTTGTAACGTCACGAAAATGCACATCATGTTAGAATCAGAATAATCAGCCAAAGGAGACTGGGTGAATCTGGGCCCGGAATGTACACCAATGACCCATATCTCTTTCGATAGGTCTAATTGAGACAAGAAAAAGTTGCTATGGAGTCAAAAATATTCATCATGGGAGAAAAAAGTTATTTGACATGTTTTTGGATGGGTTTTAGTTGTTTTTTATTGTAATTACTTGCATTATTTTTCACAAACAACCAATCTCAAATAAACCAAATATCTCATCTGACAGTGTTATATTCAATGATAAGTCATTCTATTACAAAAAGAATATACTAATGATTTCAGGGACAGGCCAGTGCATAGAAATGGTTGGAATTTCTACAAGTTTTTCGGAAAAAGTGAAAGGCGCGTAGAGTATTAATCTAGGTATTAATATCATTATAGTGGAAGAAGGATAACCAAAAGTATTATACTTTAAGTTCCTTCTTTTGAACAAGAACTTATGCAATGTACAGATTATAAAGTTGAAACACAGTGAAACATCAACATATAAGGGAAGAACGGAAAAAAAACACTTCGAGTCAAGTGAAACTTGATTAAACTTATTTAAAGGTGTTTTTACAATGTGTGTGATGCACAAGGTTCTAAAAATAATATTCATTGCTGTACCGTTAGGATACCAGAAATATTGTGACTCTAGGTAGACGACAATGCTTTCAATAAGAAGTTTGATTACTTTGAATGTTTGATCTCAGCAAAAACTTTTTAACCTTGGTAATAGTAAGTGAATGCAATATACATGTAATGGGTCTAAGAAGATTCGGATACCGAGAGGAATACCTAGGGCTATTCCAAAAATGGAATTCAAGAAAAAGCTGGCGATTCATGGAGCAAGATGCTAGTAAAAAGCAAAGAGTTAGTGGAAAAAGCTGACGAATCGAGCAAAAAGCTCATGGTAGAGCAGGAAGTTCAAGATTCTGTGAAGAAGCAGACGAATCTTAGAGAAGGCGAGAAAAACCTCCAGAAACTGGGTATTCTGAAGAGCTACCGAGGGCTCTAGGAACATGCTGCTGGTTCTGAGGAGGAAGTGGTTATTTCAAGGGAACTACAAAAAAATATTGGAGTTGAAAGATAGAAGCTTGGGATTCTAGCTAGAATTGGATAATACTGAAGGGAACATGAAGCTGGGGTTTTTGAGAGACAGCTGTGTGTGTTTGAATAAACTGATGATTCATTATGATATCGAGAGGCACAATAGCAAGCTTTGTAGGTGATGTGGGGACGAATGTCATAGGGCGCAAAGCAGGATAAACCATCTCAAGTGCTTGATTTGTTCCGGGAAATACGCGAACAGCATGTACAGATGTCCTGGCATCTAAAATGCCTTTGTTGATAAGTCACAGTACAAACCTGAGCTACTGTGACGCAGACCAGGCACTACTGATTCAGACAGTCGCTGAGTGGAAGATGGATATCACCATCATAACGGACCACCCATACCAAAAATCCACCGATATCAGCAACTGTGTCGGCATTTGACTCAGCAATATGAACAACGGGAAAATATCCCGTCTAGGGGTAGGTATTGGAACAGTTCACTCAGATACTGGACTGTATTACGACTATGTATGTAGGACAAAACCGGGTAACGGGTGACTTCAATGCCTGGGCCGTGGAAAGGGGACACCGCGGTGCACCGTTTCACGAACCAGCTTGGTCTCTGCTAAAGGCTCTGACCATGCTAGGTTTCGTATTGGCTCTAATGTCGGTATTGAAAGGCCTTTAGCAGGAAAGGAGTTGATTACACAGCGTAACAAAAATTACCTTTTGGTCTGTCTCAAGAGCAAACTTAAGTGTCTCTGACAGATTTTGGACCGCTGAAACCGAATCCGGGCTCAGATTTACTCCAACACGTCACAATTTTGAGCTATACCTCAATTTATAGGGTAAAATATGCGATTTTGGACTTTTTTGACTGCAAGCCATTAAGCCTGGAAATATTTTTTTTAAGAAATCAAAAGGTAAATTGGTCAATTAACATCTAAATTAATGACTCATGCAAAATATTTCGTTTTACCAAATCGAATTTGATAGTTTTAAGCGATTTATGTTAGGCACGATATTTCCCATACAAGTCACCCTCCAAAAGTTGCATGCAAGTTTACATACTAACTTTTAATGCCTAAATCTATCATATTTGATTTGGTAAAACGAATTCTTTTGCATGAGACGTTAATTAAGATGTTAATTGACCAATTTACATTTTGATTGCTTAAAAAAAATATTCCTTTGCTTAATGGCTTGCAGTCAAAAAATCACAAAATCGCATATTTTACTCTATAAATTGAGGTATAGCTCAAAATTGTGACGTGTTGGAGCAAATCTAAGCCCGGATTCGGATTCAGCGGCCCAAAATCTGTCAGAGACACATAAGTTTACTCTTGAGACAAAAAAATGTTGCGCTGTGTTATTTACTATATAGATTCATCCATGTCAATTGCAGGTTTTGCCGTGCTTTAGCACGAGGTATTTTTTTTTTCGAGTACGGCGGCCTCAGAGTCCGTGAGCTTGGCATTGCTCATCATCGCCTTCAAAATCTCTAAGTGCTTAGACTCGTATGTCTGGATGACGAGGGTGTCCTCCTTCTTGCCCTTGGCATTTGCCCTTATACTTCTTCTTGGCTTAGCGTCCCTAAGCTCATGTTCCTCATTCTTCTTTCTTTTCTTTTTCTACCTGTCCAGAAGGTCTACAAAGCGTTCTCCCCCTTACCCGCCCTAATCTGTGGTCGCTGTGGACTTTTTTATTATTCGCGAAAATGTGCGCAAAACTCGCAATGTATCAAATGAATTCGCTTAATTGCATACTGCGATGATTATACGACTTCTCTTGGTACTTCTCATATTATGCCGGTTTCACTCGCATTGGTGTATGCGTATCGCATGAAAGAAATAATGAACTCATTAAAGGGAGCATAAAAACTCGCATAAGCTAGAAACGTTTACGTTGATTTAATGTGTGAAAACATTGGAAGAGATGTTGTTGGACTGTCCATGCAGTGCCAAATAACTACAAAACTGTGAATAGTCATCGTTATGGTTATAAACTCTCGGTTTTATCTCCAGACAGTATGGCGAACACGCATGTAAAGTGGGGCTCGATAATCCAAAGGTCATTAGTTCGACACTGAGATGACAATAATTGTTTTTTTTTTCTCTAATATTAGAAGGTCGCATAATGTGCTATGTTACGTCGCAATAAGGCACACCGTACATCACACAAGATGAAGTGGCTTCAGGAATTATGGCGTTATTGTAGTTTCGCCAATGCACGTATATTGGCTCCAGTTTTGCATGCATAAGGCACTTTTGCTGCATCGTATGCGATGTAACTTAACTGCATAAAAGTACTAAAACACGGTCATAACTTCATTATACGTGCAAACAGGTTATCTGGGGCTCGCCACTACCGCTACTAACTGATTTTTGATTATTGTTGCTCTCAGTTTGCAATACCATGAGTAGCAGTGGGAAAACGTTAACCACGTCATGCGTTAATGCGTGAGGGACAAACTACTGTGAGGGGTGCATAGGTACTACACAACACGCTTCTTTAACGATGGAGCATCTTCTTCACCACTTCTATCATTTATTCCTTGATTCCAAGATATCCACGATATTAAAAGTGTTTGACCTTCTCTACTGCTCTTCCAGCTACTGTTTAGTTGGAGGGGTAGTCCGTGTTGTCATATAATTATTTGGTCTTGCTGACATTGATAGTTAGACTTGCCGCAAAGTACGTTCGGTTAGGTCATTGAGCTTACTCTACTTGACAAAGCACCATTGGTCTAGTAGGGCTACATCATTAGCCAAATCGAAGTCGTTTAGTTGCTCCATAGTGATGGGCTGCTAATGTAGCCTACAATTCGATGCACGGTCAAATGCCCCCACAAATATTTCGTTGATTACGATTAGGAACAGTAGCGGCGATAGTACATCCTTGCCTCACAACCCTTGCGACAATCGGGTTGGTCGAATAAAGCTTGATTTTTTTTTCATACTTCCCTTATATTTTTATATGTTTAACTGTGTTTCAACAATCTGAACATTGCACAAGCACTTGCTCAAGGGAAGGGTTTCAAGTATAATACCTTTGGTTATATATTAATATTAATATAATATTAATACCTAGATTAATACACTACGTGCCCCTCCATTTTTTCCAAAGAACTTGCAGAAACCCCAACCATTTCTATGCACTGGCCTGTCCTTGAAATCATTAGTATCGTCTTTTTGTATAGAATGACTTATCATTGAGTATAACACTGTCAGATGAGATATTTGGTTTATTTGAGATTGGTTGCTTGTGAAAAATAATGCAAATAATTACAACAAAAAACAACTAAAATCCATCCCAAAAAATGTCAAATAACTTTTTTCTCCCATGATGAATATTTTTGACCCCATAGCAACTTTTGCTTGTCTCAATTAGACCTATCGAAAGAGATATGGGTCATTGGTGTACATTCCGGGCCCAGACTCCATACATTTTTGCCCAGTCTCCTTTACCCGAATTTGTGAATATATCATTGCATTATCTTCACTACTTCAAAGAGAACTTTATTCTATTGAAAATCCGTTTTGTGATAAATGACTCGGGGCCAAGTTATTGCTATCAATAGTATGAATACTCCTTCATGAAGGTTAATGACACCGGCACCCATCTTCGGTTTAGTATCACCCATATTCTTCTAGTTTTGTTCCAAAGACTAGCGCGCTGAGATCCATTATTTTGCACCGCCAGATATTTAAATTTTTCAGCATGTAACTCATCACACGGTCGAATTAAACATTTTTTCAATAATTTATACAATGTCATTGATTCAATTAAAAACGCTTTAAGATTTGCGAGCAGTTATTGAAACAAAGACATACCTGAGGATCTGCATACTACTTAGGGGCATCAATTTCTGTGATTCCAGAGACAAAATGACCTAATTCTGACAAAAAAAATTCATCCTATATATGTCAGAGTCATAATTACTTAGAGAGTTAGTGTCTTTGGCAAAGTTGTTTGATAAGTCAAAAACATACAGCTGATTCACTATTGGATGTGAGATTCAGACACACTGGGCGACGCTAATTAAAAGTTTACAATAGTTTAGAATTTCTCAAAAAGTTTTCAACAAATTTTGACTAGTTGAGAAACTTTTTTTGGCAAAATCTTTGGGTACTTTATAAGAAGTTACAACATGTTGAATATTATTTGAATAAATATAAAGTGCATGATTTTTCAAAATTTCAACTACCACTAGTCAGTTAGAAACTTGAACCAAATGGCTTTCAAACTGAAAATTCTTGACAAGATAAACAACTTTTCCAAAGACATCAACATTCTAAAAGACTAAAGTCTAAGTTATTAGAGTCCTGAGATATATGAGTTTCAATTTCGTAGGTATTAGGTCTGTTTGTCGGCGATTCTTATATCACAAATAGATGTAACACTGACGTAATATTCATCCCATATATTTCAAGATCCTAATTATTTAGACAGTTGGTGTCCTCGGCAAAATTGTTTGGCTGGTCAAGAACTTTCAATTGATGGGCCGTATGATTTCAAATCGTTCCACTAGGAGGCGCTAGAGAGCATACACATTTTTAGTTTTACTTATCTCAGGATCGTGATTAATTGGAAATAGAGACGAATGCCCCCTCTGGGTAAAGTCTCTCAAAACAAATAACAAAAAATAATTGGAAAGATGGTTGCTTCATTAAAGTTGTTTGGTAGATCAAGGATTTTCAGTTTAATTGCCGTATGGTATTATTTTCTTCCACACAGTGGTGCTAGTTGCAAATTTTCAAAAGCATGTTAATTTTATTAATTACCCAAAACACATTCAACAAGCCGTAACTTTTTGTAAAATATATCAAAAATTCTTAAATTTTGACTGATAGTTCCTGATTTTGTTATCTGTAATTTGTACAATATTGGACTTGATTGGTTAGCTCTACACAAAGGTGGAGCGCTTTAAGCAGAATCATATTTTTGACTGTTGTTCTATTAACTCTTATATCTAAGGAATAAGTGAATCAAATCAAATTAAATTTTGAATGTTAAGAATTATATGTTGAACTTTGATTATAATTTGATTTGAATACAATATGTCCAAAGTGAAAAAAGTTCCAGCTTGTAGAATACTTTTCAAGAAATTCTAATCCCTTGCCTGCTTTTGCAAATTGGAAACTAACGTCTTCTAGTGGCAAAAACTCACATCTATTGGTAAATCAACTGCAAATCCTTTACTTACCAAACAACTTTGCCGAATAAATCGTATTTCTATGTAATAGGGATCCTGAGATGTATGAAATTTAAAATTTGGAAGTTCTCTAGCGCTGCCTGTTGGTGGAACTCTAAATCAAACTATCCATCAACTGTAAGTCTTTGACCAACTTAATAACTTTGTAATTTCGTCAGTGTTTCGTCTGTTGGCCACTGATTTTTTTTTTTTATTCTTAATCGCTTAACCTAATTTACAGCTCTTTTGTCCACTAGGGCACTACATGAGCGATTCCAATTGGACGTTGCACTTACACTTTGTACAGCGCCTAAATGTATTCTATTTTAATTGTACTACATATCGTCGGTTTCCTGCAATAGGGGCACAACTCAAAATTTGTCATTTTTGAGGTTTTGATGGCAAATGATGAAAAACTATGCAAACTTTCATCTGACAAAGACCCGTTCCGAAATTCGATGAGAAACGCGAGATTTTTGCATTTTCACCAATTTTCCGAAGTAAAGGCACAACTCAAAATCAGTCAACTTTTTCAATAGTCGATGAAAAATAGTAATCTAAAATTTATGAAAGAGATAGTCCTTCAGTCCCTTTCCATGATACAACAATCAAAATTCGTATACTTTTGTCTAATAATGAGAGAAATAAGTGAACTTGTAGGATGTGCTTCAAGATTGCCAATTTTCAAACGCTCATTCTGAAAATTCACATTTTTTGAGTTGTGCCCCTATTGCAGGAAACCGACGATATATCGAACTGGTCCCTTTGTGCTGCTTCCACTTGTCTACCCTGTCACCAGTAGAATGATGAGCACGATGATACTGTGGTCTGCTGTTACTTTTCCAGTCGAATTGGGGGGTCGTCCATTATGCGTTGCGGTTCGCCGACATCCAAATTCCGGGTCCGTTAGAGCTATATGCTCCGAAGAGGGTCAGGTGCCAGCTGCTCTCGGGGGGAAGAGCAACTGACGAAAAATTGCAAGGGCCGGGGCTGGGATCGAACCCATGACTATCCGCTTATGAAGCGAATGTGTGGACCACTACGCCACGGGCCCCGACATAATTGGCCACTGATATCACATAAATTTTCGGTTTGAGTGGTATTTGATTACGATTGAAAAATTTTACAATATCGTAGTACAATTACATCGTAGATTTTGGCCAAACACCATATCCCCCGTCCTTCAAAAGTATACTTAGTTAATGAACGGGCAATGGTACGCAATTTATAAACGATATCTTGAAAAAGAGCTCATACGACGAAACTGTTTTGAATATAGAACTACGTTTGTCCAATTCAGAAGTTTGGTCTTTTCCACAGAAATTTTTCGTGACGTTACAACGCAAACTTCAACCAGGTGAAACTCAGGCTTCCGTTAACCGATTTTCTTTCTTTTAATCTCATTTGAAAGATCTTTTCGAGTACAAAGAGCATACAAAATTTTATATTTGTAACGTTTTCCGTATTTGAATAAAATTTGAAAATGTTGATTTTCCGTGACGTTACAACGCAATAAAAACCCATGCTATGATCAGCCATATTTCAGAGTTGTTAAGTCTTCCGATTAAAAATCTTTTTATGCTAAAAAATCTTCATACATTTATCTACAAATGATGGAAGACTTTTGAAAAATCAGTGTATTGGTGTTTAAAATACGACAGTTTGGATGAAAAGTGTGCCTAAAAGACCTAAAATCACGATTTTAATGTTAGCCTTAATCGTCGTTCAATTTATATTTATTGTCACACTAATATCATGTCGAATGCATTTTTGGATGACAAAAGTAATATAGAATATGATAAAAATGTCAAATATGCCATAACTCAACTTTGAAAAATTGGTATTGATGATACGGGGCCCGTAGAATGTGTCATTAAATGATTTGTATGAAATTTTTGAATATTTCCTTTGAAAAATGACTATTAAAATAGCATCAGAAATCAAAGTGCCTTATCAGACCCGATTGTTAAGTCATTTTTGGTCTATTCTGGACATGATAAAGCATTGAAATTTTGATAGCACGGTTGCCAAAAAGTGCCTATTCAAAAAATATTCAATAGTGAAAATAGTGAAAAATTTTCAAAAAAATTGGTTTACTGGAGCAATTTTTAATTTTACAGAGTTGGTGTCTTCGGCAAGATAGTGTATTCCAGTAGTATCTACAAACTTGTAGAACATATCACGTTGAAATTTTACAATATAATCATGGAAAAGTTCAAAAAAAATGATTTTGAGGTTGTTTTTTAAAACTTTCATATTTTCTCCCAAAAAATGAAGTCCAAGCTATATGGTGTCTTCAGCAAAGATACTTGAAATTACTTGTTCTACAACTTTGCTAAAGACATCTACCCTCTAAAAAAATATTTTGAAAAAATATTTTTTTGATCGGGTTCACCCTACAGTTTTACCATACAGTGAATATGCATAAAAATAGAGAAGATTTTTCTGAACACATCTTCCAAAGACACCTGTATGCTAAAATGTCATCTAACGACTCTTAGAGGTTTTGATCGTCTTTTTTCAGAATGATCCCACTGTGCTCTGGTGGCTCATGGGATGTCAGGTGACATTCACACCAACCCACCTTTATGCTCCCTACTTTAACGGACTTTTTGACGTCCGCCACAGGTAGCTGAACCAAAGCTATCTGTGTCCCTGCTGGCCCTTTCCGTAGCTTAGCAGCTGCGGTGGCCACCTGCACATCGTACTGTTGCCGCAGTGCCGTGACCAGGGTCGTGCAATTTCGAAAGGAAAACATGACGTACGACGACTGTAGCAAATCGTTTCCCATGCGAACGGACTGCTGTGATGCTTCATCTCTCACCCAGCAACACACTCGCTCGTTGCTGCTACAGAAACAAGTGTGTATGAAACATGGGATGATACACTTGGATTTTCGTTTCATTTATGAGTCATTGAAATACTTCAACATGCTAAAACAATATTTAAACCACATTTTTAAATAGTGGTGCACGCCAATAGAATGATAAATATGTTTTATGAAAGAGGATAACAAATTCGACCGCTTAAATCCAATTCACCGGCGCCCGTAACCATTGAGAGACTAGCGCGCACCAGTGAGACACTAATGCTCTGACGGGTGAAGCACAAGCAATGCGACCGGGTGGGAGACTACCGAGTGCTACGATGAGTGGAAAAGTTTTTTTTAACGACCGAGTCATTAGAAAAATGTATGAAACACTTGAAGTTACTCATTCAAATGTTGCATGAAAGTGTATCATTGAAACGAAATTGTACGCCCCTGGCCGTGACGAGCTCTTCCACTTCGGTGATCTCATGAATGTCCTTGACCTTCAGAGTTGCCTCATGTGTCAGAGCCCTCACCTGCACACCTTCACCAAGAACCTCTTCTGCCAGCCTCTTGTAGGCGGCGCCCTTGTGTTCCTTCTGGCGCTTCAGCTCCAGGATCATCTCGCTCGTACGAGTACGTCTAATACTGCGTACGTCGGCTCCAAGACCCTCAAGCTTGGCGTCGCTTCGCATCGTCTTCAAGACGTCCGAGTAATTGGACTGTTCCGTCTTGATTACGATCGCGTCGCCTTTCTCGCGCTTGGCACCTGCTCTCCTACGCCTTGGCTTGGCGTCCTGCGCTACTACCTGCGGATTCGTCTTCTTCTTCTTCTGCTTCCGCTCTACCTTACCTGCTCTGTGGCTGCTGAGGGCCCACCAGCGGTCGCAACCCCTTGTTCCCACCGTTCCGGGACGGGCCAGCATTTTCAGGCCCACCCTTCCCAGCTTTCCGGGAACCCTGGCTGGGGTCCGACCTTCCGGCATTATCACCGACTTTCTGGGTAATGATTCGCCTAGCTTTGCGAGCACCGCCAGACAGCTCCTCTCCTGACGGCTGCCTCGCCCGCTTCTGCTATTGCTTGCCCCGTTTGTCGCGAGCATTCGCTTCCGCCTGTTTCGTACTTCCTGCGAGGGAGAAGGCCTCCGTTTGGGTAAACTTCGGCACTTTCTCATTTGCAGGGTCCCTTCGCAAGAAGCGGGTTGATGAGATCTCCGACAAGGAGAAGTGAGGAGATAGGCGCTGGGAGTTGCGTACGCAGCTCAAGCGTGGGTGCTCCAGTCCACTTCCCGGCAAGCCAGCCGGTGGAGGTTATGGACGGAGCGTGGTTGTTGAGGGCCGTCAACCGAGGATCCAAAGGACGGTCCGCAATAGAGGTGGCTGAGCAGCAGCTTGGCAAAATCATCGACTTTGCGTCCACTAAGTCGAACATAAGCAAGGACCTGAAAACGGCCTTGCTTCGACTTAGGGCGTCGATCGACGATGCCAAGCAGGAGCACGCGGCACTCGCGTTGCTGACTGCTGCAGCAGCGGAGCCTGCAAATGAGAAAGTGCCGAAGTTTACCCAAACGGAGGCCTTCTCCTTCGCAGGAAGTCCAAATAAGGCGGAAGCGACTGCTCGCGACAAACGGGGCAAGCAATCGCAGAAGCGGGCGAGGCAACCGTCAGGCGAGGAGCTGTCTGGCGGTGCCCGCAAGGCCAGGCGAATCATTACCCCGAAAGTCGGTAATAATGCCGGAAGGTCGGACCCCAGCCAGGGTTCCCGGAAAGTTGGGAAGGGTGGGCCTGAAAAGGCTGGCCCGTCCCGGAACGAGGGGAACAAGGGGTTGCGACCGCTAGTGGGCCCTCAACAGCCACAGAGTAGGGCGATCCAAGGGGAGGACCCCCCTTGGACGAAGGTAGAGCGGAAGAAGAAGAAGGCTAATCCGCAGGTAGTAGCGCAGGACGCCAAGCCAAGGCGTAGGAGGGCAGGTGCCAAGCGCGAGAAAGGCGACGCTATCGTCATCAAGACGGAACAGTCCAAGTACTCGGACGTCTTGAAGATGATGCGAAGCGACGCCAAGCTTGAGGGTCTTGGAGCCGACGTACGCAGTATTAGACGTACTCGTACGGGCGAGATGATCCTGGAGCTGAAGCGCCAGAAGGAGCACAAGGGCGCCGCCTATAAGAGGCTGGCAGAAGAGGTCCTTGGTGAGGGTGTGCAGGTGAGGGCTTTGACACATGAGGCGACTCTGAAGGTCAAGGACATCGATGAGATCACCGAAGTGGAAGAGCTCGTCACGGCACTGCGGCAACAGCGCGATGTGCAGGTGGCCGCCGCAGCCGTTAAGCTACGGAAAGGGCCAGCAGGGACACAGGTAGCTTTGGTTCAGCTACCTGTGGCGGACGTCAAAAAGTCCGTTAAAGTAGGGAGCATAAAGGTGGGTTGGTGTGTATGTCACCTGACATTCCACGAGCCACCAGAGGTTTGCTTCAGGTGTCTGGAACCAGGACACAAGTCGTGGGACTGCAAAGGCCCCGACAGGCGCAAACTGTGCAGGCGATGCGGCGCTGAAGGTCATAAGGCCCAAAGCTGCACGAGTCCGCCTATCTGTATGATCTGTACCGGGAAATCCTCGAACAACAGACATCCGATGGGTGGTCCAAGGTGCCCGGCCTTCAAGAAAGCCGCAGTGAACAACAAATCACAGTGCAGGTAACGCAGCTGAACCTGAACCACTGTGATGCGGCTCAGCAACTGCTTTGTCAGGCAGTTTCTGAGTGGGAGACGGATATCGCCATCATATCGGACCCATACCGAGTACCCGCCGGCAACGGCAACTGGGTCGCGGATGGGACCAGAAAAATGGCGGCGATATGGACGACGGGTAAATACCCCGTTCAGGAGTTGGTGTCTACTACCTATGAGGGCTTCGTGGTCGCCAAAGTAAACGGGGTCTTCTTCTGTAGCTGTTATGCGCCTCCGCGGTGGCCGATCGAGCAGTTCACGCAAATGCTGGACCGCTTAACGACCGTGCTAACAGGGCGAAGGCCGGTGGTAATAGCGGGCGACTTTAATGCCTGGGCCGTGGAATGGGGAAGCCGTTTCACGAACCAGCGGGGTCAGATCCTGCTAGAAACACTGGCCATCTTAGATGTCGACTTGGCTAATGTCGGTACCAAGAGTACCTTTAGTCGGAATGGAGCGGAGTCAATTATTGACGTGACCTTTTGCAGTCCTGGCCTAACAAGTAGTTCGAACTGGAGAGTAGATGATGGCTACACTCACAGCGACCACCTGGCGGTTCGCTACAGTATCGACTACAATAACAGCAGACAGCGGATAGAAGAAGAGGCGGCTAGGTCAAGGCCAAGCCCTCGCAGGTGGAAGACATCATACTTCGACGAAGGGGTATTTAGGGAGGCGCTCCGCCGTGAGCGAAACTTAATCGGTTTAGACGGCGACGAGCTGGTAGCGGTGCTCTCACGTGCGTGTGATGCGACCATGCCTAGGCGAGTCCACCCTAGAAATGGGAGGCCACCGGCTTACTGGTGGACCGACGCGATTGCGGACCTGCGCCGCGCCTGCCTAAGGGCTAGGCGGCGGATGCAGCGAGCACGATCAGAGGAAGAGCGAAACGAACGGCGGGTGGTGTTCGCCGCTGCAAAAGCCGCGCTTAAGACCGAGATAAGAGCAAGCAAAAAGGCCTGCTTTGAGGGTCTCTGTCAGAGTGCCAATACGAACCCGTGGGGTGACGCCTACAGGATCGTTATGGCCAAGACGAGAGGTGTGATGGCTCCTACAGAGCAATCTGCAGAGATGTTGGAGGGGATCATTGGAGGACTTTTTCCGCGTCATGATCCTAGTCCTTGGCCTCCTTTCGTAGGACAGCCGGGGACTGGGGCTGGTGATGAGGAGAGGGTCACCGATGTGGAACTTGCGGGGATAGCTAAGTCCCTTAGCGTAGGCAAGGCCCCAGGTCCGGACGGAGTTCCGAACCTGGCCTTAAAAGTAGCTATTGCAGAGGCTCCCGAGATGTTCAGGTCTGCTATGCAGAAATGCCTGGACGAGGGAGTTTTCCCAGAAGCTTGGAAGAGGCAGAGCCTGGTACTATTGCCAAAGGCGGGGAAACCACCCGGAGACCCGTCGGCATATAGACCAATATGCTTGATTGACACGGCGGGGAAGGTGCTCGAAAAGATCATCCTCAATAGAATGTTGCGGTTCACCGAGGGCGAAAATGGTCTTTCGAGTAACCAGTACGGCTTCCGGAAGGGGAGGTCCACCGTAGACGCTATCTTGTCGGTTACAAAAACCGCCGAGAAAGCACTCGAGCCTAAGAGGAGGGGAATTCGCTTTTGCGCGGTAGTGACTCTGGATGTAAGGAATGCGTTTAATAGTGCCAGCTGGTCTGCTATTGCCGATGCGCTCTTGCGTCTGGGGATACCGGAGTACCTGTACAAGATTCTCGGAAGTTACTTTCAGAATCGTGTACTAGTCTACGACACGGAGGTGGGTCGGAAGTGCTTTCACATAACCTCAGGAGTCCCGCAAGGTTCCATCCTGGGTCCGGTGTTATGGAATGTCATGTACGACGAGGTGTTGAGGTTAGAGTATCCAGTGGGAGTGGTGATTGTCGGATTTGCCGACGACATTACGCTCGAAGTCTACGGTGAAACGATCGAGGAGGTAAAGTTGACTACCAACCACTCGATCAAGGTTGTGGAGGCGTGGATGCGGTCCAGGAAACTGGAGCTGGCTCACCACAAGACAGAGGTGACGGTTGTTAACAACCTGAAGTCGGAGCAGCAGACGGAGATCAGTGTAGGAGACTGTACTATCCTGTCAAAGCGCTCCGTCAAACACTTGGGCGTGATGATCGACGATAAGCTTACCTTCGGTAGCCACGTCGATTATGCCTGTAAAAGAGCCTCCACAGCTATTGCGGCACTGTCCCGGATGATGTCCAATAGCTCTGCGGTGTACGCCAGTAAGCGCAAGCTTCTGGCTAGTGTTGCTACATCCATACTTAGGTATGGCGGCCCGGCGTGGGGCACCGCGCTAAGTACTAAATGCTACCGACGGAAGCTTGAAAGTACTTACAGGCTTATGTGCCTGAGGGTTGCGAGCGCGTACCGTACCGTGTCACACGACGCTCTCTGCGTCATTACTGGTATGGTGCCTATCAGCATTCTTATCAGTGAGGACATGGAGTGCTTCGAAATGCGCGGCACAAGAGGCATACGCAGGACTGTCAGGATGGCCTCTATGGTCAAATGGCAGCGCGCGTGGGACAGTTCCACCAAAGGAAGGTGGACCTATAGGTTGATACCGAGGGTAGATAGTTGGATTAATAGGCGCCATGGGGAAGTCACATTCCACCTGACACAGGTCCTTACAGGTCATGGTTGCTTCCGACAGTATCTACACCGTTTCGGGCATGCGGATTCTCCCGAATGCCCAGTGTGCAATGGTTTAGAGGAAACGGCGGAACACGTTTTGTTCGTGTGCCCGCGTTTTCGCACAATGCGTGACCGCATGCTTGCCACATGCGGGGAAGACACAACTCCGGACAACTTGGTCCAGAGGATGTGTAGGGATGAGTTTGGCTGGAACGCCGTTTCAACGGCTATTACCCACATCGTCTGGGAGCTACAGAGGAGGTGGCGCGTGGACTCGGAGAATGGCTAGTCCAGATGCAGTACAAGAGGTGGTCCAGGGGTTCGGAGTCGGCTTCGTAGGTCATACCGGTGCCCTGCGGTCGAGATCGACCCTTACAACGATTAAGTGGCCGCGGAGAGGAAGTCCCGGTAGCGGTGCTGTCGTGGCGTCGGTCTACTGGGTTGGATCCGAGCCCGCGGTTGGAAAGGGGTCCCCGGCAAGGGTCGGGGTAGGTGAGATCCTGCTGTCTGCAACCTACGGGTGCATCTGATAGGGCCTGAAGGGTAGTGATACCCTTCCTTGCGGGCAGGTCAGATCGGGTTGCACGTGGGCATCAGTTCTTGATGTCCGCTCAGCAGTAGGGCGCGGGCGGGGTTGACCCTGCCCGCCTTCCGAGGACAAAGGGAGTGGCGAGGACCACTCGGGAAACTGGCTAAGCGCCAGCATGCTACCGTGATGGACTCTCCAAAGCGAGTCATCGATGTTCGTTGCTGCAGGCTACGCAGCTAACCTTGTGGGTGCGATGTGCACTAGCCCCTCTCTGAAGCAATACCTTCTTGGTGGTTCCGGAGAGACGTAGGGTTTGGCGACCATAGGAATGGTTTAGTGGGTACGAGGAGAGAGTAGTCCTGGATTTTACTTTTGTTGTAGAAGACAGCCTGTCAGACCTACACTACCCTAACCTTCTGTTAGGGTGTCTGTTGAGCAGATTATCCCCCTATGGTTTAGAAGGAAAAAAAAAAAAAAAAAAAAAAAGGGTCCGCTGCTGCAGCAGTCAGCAACACGAGTGCCGCATGCTCCTGCTTGGCATCGTCGTTCGACACCTTAAGTCGAAGCAAGGCCGTTTTCAGGTCCTTGCTTATGTTCGACTTAGTGGACGCAAAGCCGATGATTTTGCAAAGCTGCTGCTCAGCCACCTCTATTGTGGACAGTCCTTTGGATTCTCGGTTGACGGCTCTCAACAACCACGCTCCGTCCATAACCTCCACCGGCTGGCTTGCCGGGAAGTGGACTGGAGCACCCACGCTTGAGCTGCGTAAGCAGCTTCCAGCGCCTATCTCTTCACTTCTCCTTGTCGGAGACCTCATCAACCCGCTTCTTGCGAAGGGGTTGATCCCACCACTACTTCCACCTGAGTTTTGATTGTTTTTGTTAGATTTCATGTTTACATCCCACGAGTAGCACGGGAATGAATGTCCACCACGCCAGAGCCCTGCATTTACGTGGGAAGGGACAGCTTACTGTGGGGGATTCCCAGGCACCCCACAGGCTCCGTTAAAGATCGAGCATCTTTTTCACCCCCTCGATCACTCATTTCTCAGCACGGGTCGCTTGACACCTTTAATTGGGGTTAGTGGTCCTATTCTTAACCGGCGACTACGCGGCCGACTCGCAAAGGGGGGGGGGGGGGCTGTCAGGCCCCAGGACTATCGTCCTTGCTGCCCAGCTTTTCCGTATGCCCCGGTGCTCGGTCATCTCCCGGTGCAAAAGGTGGCGTGTGGGTATGGTTCGCTTAGAAACTAATTCTAGGCTCCCACCTGATGCCACCTTAGTTATAGATGATGCGATACATCATTTCATACTCTACCGTTGGATCCCAGAACAGACACTGTTTGAACCGTACAGGAGCCTTGGTGTTCAGACGTTCGGGACGAACCGACCTCCTCAATCTAGCTGAAGTGATTTTGTACCGACTCTAAGCAGAATACCCTCTTTGAATGAGTGTAATCAGTTTCGTACCTTTTAATTCCGCCCTATGTTGCTTATCCTTTGACAGATACGCGTATTTCGACTACCACTTGTAATCTTCCTTCGAGTGGATAACTGACACTGAGGAAGATTACAAGTGGTAGTCGAAATACGCGAATCTGTCAAAGGATAAGCAACATAGGGCGGAATTAAAAGGTACGAAACTGATTACACTCATTCAAATAGCTGAAGGAAGTTGAACAACAGTGTCCACGCTACACTTCTAGTTAACCAAACAACTCTTAGATAGCGTAAAAGTATGAGATTAGAACTTGTAAGGACCAGAGCAAAGTTGAAAGTTTCTTTCTAGCCTTAGCATTAGCATTAAGCGAGTCGCACAAGTTTGTAGGTAGTACAGTCCTAGACCGCTGTTATACGGGTTGCTTCCTTCCCGTCCGAATAAAAGCACAAAGATTTGGGATTAATCTCAGACTCTTAGACAAGACTGACGCAATCTTCCAATGGTCGAGAACTGTTCTGACCACGTCCTTGCGACTGCTGAGGGATGGGAAAGGATAGTTAGTTTTGGACACCTATGAAAGATGTAAACAGCTCTACGATCGCTCAGGCGATCAAAGGAAATGTTTGGTAAACGTTCAGGCGCATATATTATTTGGTTGTGTTGAGACAGCTGCCTGCATAATTCAACTGGTTTGATCTTCCATATTGACCGCACCATTTCGCAGTCCTTCTTCTTCATACAAATTTTAATCGCAGTGTGGAATGCGGAAAAGCAACTAATCTCATCCCGATTTTGCACAGTTTTTCTGGACCCTGACAGGGATAGGAAAATCTTTGTTCCAAAAAATCAACACGATGAAGGCGACTTGCTCCGCCGAAGCTCCTCTCCTTAATGAGGCAGCTTCACACGCTTCACACTGACACCATTGTCATGGTGCTCATGCTTGCTAGAGGACTGACACGCAAGGGGTATAACAGTAAAAGTAAACTATATTCACACCCCACACAAACAATAACTCGACACTAGCTCGTCATCAAACTTACCCGTTATTGAATGTTCATTTTTAGAATTACCAACAACATTTTCTGACAATATGAAATGAAAAATTGAAAACTTTTTTGGTTGAACAGATTATTCCGAATAAACAGGATTAGAATATACGAAAATCACCATCAAAAGATATATTATAAAAAAATAAAAAATGCCAATGAATTCATCCAGATGTATGAGTAAATTTGTACATTATGACACCGATGAAGACCTTTCTCTGGTAATTAAATTAATTTCCATACCTATGTTAATACCGCGGAATGATTGACACTCATTTTGTTTTATTTTCAGATGAACGTTAGTATCTACAACTATCCACGAGAGATATGGGTTACCATCCCTGTTTGGGAAATTGTGATCAAAACCGTCACCTTCCTACCGTTGATCACGTTCGGCATTTTCGGCAATATCGCTCTACTGTGCATAATTTTCACCATTCGAGCCCTTAAAACTCCAACCAATATGCTGATCGCAAATCTGGCCGTAGCAGACTTGGCGACCTTGATCATCTGTCCGGTAATGTTCATGCTGCATGATTTTTACCAAAATTATGTTATGGGATGCATTGGATGTAAGCTGGAGGGATTCTTAGAAGGTGATTTTAGAAAATAGCGTTCAAGGTGATTTGATTTTTACGTTTCTTCATTATTTTCATAGGTCTCCTGTTGATAACATCCGTTCTATGTCTGTGTGGGATAAGCTACGACCGGTTGACAGCGATCGTGTTCCCAAAGAAATCCAGACTGACAATGCGAGGCGTAACGATTATTATTGCTTGTGCCTGGATCGTGGGACTTGTCCTTGCTCTTCCTTTGACGATCTACCGAAATTACAAAGAACGCCAGTGGAAAAATTATTTGGAAACATTTTGCGCAGAGAATACGAGTTTTCTTCCGCAATACTGGCATGTGCTGATTGGAGCTTTGGTGTGGTTCCCGCTGTTGGTGATGATCTGCTGCTACAGTTTGATATTCCTCAAACTTGACCGATACCAAAGAAAGGTGTTGAATCGGGAACATCCCATTTCAGTTTCGTATAAAAGAAAAGTAGCCAAATGCCTGTTTGTGGTACTTGTTGTATTCATCTTGCTGCGGATACCATTTACCACATTAGTGTTCATTCGGTACAACCGATTTGTAAACGCAAACAGTGATCAAATTGGGAAAGATTTTCAAATACTTTGGTATGTTTCTCATTACCTGATGTTTTTGAATGCAGCCATCAATCCAATCATCTATGGAATGACGAACGATAATTTTCGAAAAGCTTACAATAAGACAAAAATTTGGAGATGTTTCTGGAAGTCTGGACCGGTTAAAAAGGTAGAAAGTTGGAAAAATTTCTCACAAATTAATTTTAATAATTATCCTTTTGTTAAAGATCGATCCCAGGAAAAAGGAACCTGCTGTGATGATAATCGGTCATCTCCAGCCTCGTGGCCCATGTGGAAGTGACAAGTTTGTGAACTTTTCGGATTGGGTTATTCAGCCCAAGCAAGAGGTTCAAACCGCTGAATCACGAGAAACAAAAACATCCCAGCTGAAGGCCACTACAGAAGAGATTCAAACAAAGAGTGAACGAAAATCTTTGTACAGCTGCAACTTGATTATAGCCGATCAGTTTCAGGATAAGCAAAACAAGCTACAATCAGTCGGATTTATTTGAATATCAAATTTTTATCATAAAAATAATTGTCTCAAGCTGGATTAATCTACTTGCAATTGCCGAAATGATCCTTCCACACCAAACAAACTTTCAGCATTCTTTGGTCGTCCTGGTCGCTTCTTTTCATCGGTTCCATACTGGTCTTCTTCCAAGAAGTAATCTCGATAGGAAACAATTTTCTTTTCCCAGTTTGCAATAATGTCCTTAAGTGATCCTGCATCGCCTCCATACTCAGCGGGAAGAAGTCTCTTGGGCACGTGTCGATACAATGATTCTAGGTCATGTCCGTGAACATAAAGCTGTTAGGGTTTGATAAAGTTGCTTAGTATCCCATGTTATCTAGTGGATCTTTTGCTATTTTCGACAGCATTCTACTTTTCGTCATGGGGTGGTTTTTAAAACCTGTTGAACGCAAAGTGGGCACCTATGCTATCCCTGCCAAGTTGAATTATTCATTTAAGAACAAATTCGTTCTGAATTTCAGAATAACCGCCAATAACCGGCCGACTTTTGAACTTACTCACGATTTAAGCCCACAAATTTCGGGAAAATTTAAACTAGCGAACCGGTTCTTCTAATTTAAAGCTTATTACAGGTTTGCAAGAGCAAATGAAAATTTTCAATATAGTGGGTTGATGACATCTTGAGATTTATGCATTTGAAGTTCAGGTATATTGTTAAACTGGAATTCAAAGTCGTTTGTCCTTAAGTGCAGGTAATTTAATCGGCAATAACTCCTCATGACGAAGAAAACAGAATAGCCGGAAATGCCATAGACACCCTATATGTATATCAGTTTTCTACTTACTCTTGACTTATTTTTTTCGCTCATGAAACTCCTAAACATATTGAACACCATCTCGAACCCATTAGGAGTATTGACGTAGTGGAATCCTTTCTGTCGGAATGGAGAGGCTTCCTGACTCATCATGGTCATTTTCTTGACAAATGTAGGCGAGAATTGAAGAAAATGGGCCATGCTAACGTTTGCGAGGTCCAAAATTCCAATCTGTAACGATATCCCTGAACACAAATGTTGTCGACTATTCCAACTCTAACTGACCTGTCCACCAATCACAAAGTTGTCGTCTTCGATCATCATTATGTCGTTGGCCATGGTGCTCACTCTGATCACTTCTTCTATGCTGAACTGTGCCGGATCGTAGGCAGCTGGTCGAACCAAAATAATTCTAGGCGAATCCGGGGTTTCTGTGTATGGTAGAGGAACTCCAACACCAAGGCGTATGATTGCCCGGGTCCTGGGGTTTTCCGGATCTCGTGTTCTGATCAGCTCCGGTGACATTGTCCGAACTGTATAGAACATATCCAGCTTCTCCTTTGCTCGTTCTAAACTGTATTTGCATCCTCGAAGGAATGCTATCAAAAATTGATCGTCGATTCGCGATCGAAGATGAGGACTTTTTGCAATCCATTGACGAAGAACGTTCAAATCCTCATTTATGCGTTCGGGTTTCTCATTTAATTCATCTCTGGCCTTTGTGGTGAGTGAACTTGATAGGGGTCGGATATTGACCATGATGATGCTGATCTTCCGAGCCTGCTTGAACAATCTGTAAATACGAGTAATGGCGGTGGGAATTATGTATTCGATGATTTTTGTTGTTTCGCTTCTATTGCCAGCACTACAGGTGGGTCGTAATCAAAATGTTGATAAACCCCTCTGAACGCTTATCACCAAGACCAGATAGGTAAGTGCTCAAGTTCGTGGAAGATGAGTCAGCATTTCTATGGTAAGCCACATTTGTACTATTTTAATTTTCATTGTTGGGGAAAAACCTTTTATAAACCTATTTATACATACAATAGAGATGACTAGAAATCTTGAAACAAAACTCATGTATAATGGAAAGAAGTTAGCATAAATTAATGAAATGCACATGTATTTTTATGCTTTCCATTTTTTGCGAGCTACTTATTCCGTTGCATTTGTGTTTCTTATGACAATTATATAAAATGTAACTATTCAAAAACATGAGTATACTTCCAATGAAAGGATGGCTGAATGAAACTGAAAGTCATCTCCACTTACCTCAGCTCAATACTGCACGGAATGATGTTTGCAAACGCTCCCACAGACGACAGTGGATTGAATAAGTTCTGGTGGTATGTCTCGTGAACGAGACATGATATCGCGCGCTATAGATATGACGTAAAATATCGTGACGCTCTTTTGATAAGGACGGTTCCAAAACATATATACCCCTCAGGAGACTGTTTCTCGCGTATTTCAGTTGTGAATTTGTTATGGCTTATAAAAGAAAAGTTCTTGTTCATTCTCAAATCCGTTTTGCAGACACCCATCTATGTACTCACTTGAACTTTGCCATTACAGAGAAAATTAAAGTATCGTTGCTTTTCGGTCTGTGCAGCATAGATATTTATTATGATACACATACCTTATCTTACCGGTCAGACTAAGGCCTGAGTGACCTCTGCTGTACATAGGAGTCGTTTCATTTCTACTCGGTCCATGGCTGTGTATCTCCAGTTCCGCACTCTGCGAAGGGTCCGCAGATCGTCCTCCACTTGATCGATCCATCTAGCTCACTGCACACTACGTCTTCTTGTACTGGTCGGATGACTCTCGAGAACCCGAATAAAAGGTTGCTATCCGAATTTTCACGGTGTGGACGATGATAGGTTCTCTCAGCAGCTGATGCAGCTCGTGGTTCATTCGCCTTCTCCAATTCCCGTCTTCCACCTGCATTCAAGGGAGCGTTGGTCCTTTGCACGTAGAGTCCATGTTTCGTGCCCTGCTTATATTTGATGGCACAAATGTCCCAAATGGAGGATAACGTGCCTCTGGAGCCGGCCTTCTGATACCTGAAGCTCGATTTCCTGCCACAACGCGTCTCTAACTTTCTCTGCTGGTGTCACTGTGGGCGGTCACCAGTGAGCATAAGTACACGAATTCTTCATCCGCCTCGATTTCATCACCGTCTATAGAAATTCGGGGTAGCGGGCGCGATGATTCTTCCCTGGAGCCCTATGCCATAATGAACTTTGTCTTCAGCTTGATGACTAATCCGATTTGCCTGGTTTCATTCTTTAGTCGGATGTACGTTTTCACCATCGTCTCAAATTTGCCCAAGTAACACACTTGTCACCGAAGAGTCACGGCGGCGCAGGTTTTTGTTACGCAGAAGTTACTATGACTTACTTCTAACAAATAAATACTAACTTGCTAAAAGTAAGTCACAGTGACTTCTGCGCAACAAAAACCTGCGCCGCCGTGACTCTTCTGTGACAAGTGTGTTACTTGGGTGCAAGCTATAATATCAATATCATCAGCGAAACCAAGCAGCCGAAAGGACTTCGTGAAAATCTTTCCAATCGTATTTACCCCCGTTCTCCTTATTACACCCTCTAAAGTCTAAAGCTCGAGAAACTATCACCTTGCCGTAACCCTTGATCCCTCGTATCAGTTTTTCCGCGAATCCGTATTCATGCATAATTTGCCATAGCTTGTCTCAATCGATTGTATGATACGCCGATTCAAAATAGATGAACAAGTGGTATGTGGGCATGGGCACATTGTATTCGCGGCATTTCTAACACCTGGCGGATGGAGAACATGTGGTCCATTGTAGCGCGTTCACCCATGAATCCAGCCTGATATTGCCCCACGTACTCTCTTGCAATCGGTGATAGATGGCGGCATAAAACTTGAGAGTATCTTGTTGGCAGCGTCCAGTAGTGTGATCGCGCGATAGTTCCCGCAATTCAACTTGTCGCCCTTTTTGTAGATGGGACACACGATACCTTCCATCCATTCCTCCGGTAATACTTCATCCTCCCAAATCTTGGTAATGGCCCAGTGTAGTACTCTCACCAGCAGAGATGGTATGCTCCTCAGTGTGTGTGCAAGTGTTCGAGGTTGTAATATGAAAATGAGCTGCTATGTGCACATTTTCAGTGCGGAATGCCATCTCTGCTCACCAGCGCTTCTCCGACGTATATTAGAAGCTCACAAGCGAGGTAGTTGACCTGCTTCAGCGGCTTTGTTGTTTTCCAACCAATTAACCTACTCCTCAATCTCTTGGAGTGGGGAGCGGACCTGGTGTGATGGTTAGAACACTTGACTATCACGCCGAGGACCTGGGATCGAATCCCACTCCCGACAAACTCGCAAAATGTGAGTTCTTCCTTCGGAAGGGAAGTAAAGCGTGGGTCCCGAGATGAACTAGCCTAGGGCTAAAAATCTCGTTAATACAGATAAAAAAAAAATCTCTTGGAGTTTAGGGGCTAGAAATCTTTCGTCCCGCGCACATACTACTAGATCTGTTACTACGCCACTACTTTCGTTGCTTGCAACGTCGCCATTGAGGTGCTCATCGTAATGCTACCGCCACCTCTCGAGCACTTCACGCTCGCTCGTGAGAAGGTTCCCGTGATTGTCTCGCCACATGTCGGCTTGTGGCACAAAACTTCTGCGCGAGCGGTTCAGCTTCTCGTGTGTCCTTAGCGCGGTGCAGCTCTTCCATCGCTTCGAGGTCTCGTTCTTCCTGCTGGCGCTTGTTCATCCGGAAGACTGAATTCTGCCTTTTCCACGTCTGTCTGTAACGTGCCTCATTCACTCTCGTACGGTGTTGCAGCATTCTCGCTCATTCTTCTCGTTTTTCAACTGTTCACATTCGCTGTCGTACCAGTCGTTTCTGTGATTCGGAGTCGCGAAGCCTAGTGCTGAAGCCGAGGTACTACCTATGGCAGATCGTATGTCCCTCCAGTCATCTTCAAGTGTAGCTGCGCCAAGCTGCTCTTCCGTTGGTAAGGCCATTGCTAACTGCTGCGCGTAGTCTTGAGCCACTTCTACGTTATGCAGCTCCTCGATGTTGAGCTGCGGCGTTCGACTTCGACGCATGGTGATAACTGTCAAAAGTTTTTACCGCATGCATACAGCGACTAAGTAGTGATCCGAATCTATATTCGCACTGCGGTATGTGCGGACATTGGTTATATCCGAGAAGAATTTACCGTCGACTAGAACGTGGTAGATTTGGTTTTCTGTTTGATGATCGAGTGATCTCCAGGTGGCTTTGTGGATATCTTTGCGGGGGAAGAATGTGCTTCTGACTACCATACCACGGTAGGCTGCAAAGATTACGCATCGCTGGCCGTTATCATTCGATACGACGTGCAGGCTGTTTCGCCCGATTACTTGTCTGTACATTTCCTCCGTTCCTACCTGGGCGTTCATGTCGCCGACAACGATTTTCACGTCACGCGGCGAGCAATCATCGTATGTTTGCTCTAATTGCGCGTAGCACGTTTTTTTCTCGTCATCAGGTCTCCCTTCGTGTGGGCAGTGGACGTTGATGATGCTGTAGTTGAGGAAACAGCCCTTAACTCTCAACATGAACATCCTTGCGTTGATCGGCTGCCATCAGATCACACGTTGTCGCATCTTGTTCAACACTATAAATCCTGTTCCCAGTGCCACACTTTCTGTCCAGTCCAACAAAGTTCCTGCAACGCCACGATGTCGAAGTTGCGGGGATGTAGTTCGTCGTAGATTATCCTGTCACATCCTGCGAAACCTAGTGACTTGCAATTCCATGTTCCAAGTTTCCAATCGTAGTCCTTATTCCGTCGCATGGGTCTTTGCCGATTGTATCGAGTCGTATTTTCTCCTATGTTATTAGCAAAGGGGATTTTTACGGGGGACCTACTCTAACACTCCTGTCTCTAACACTTTGCATCACCATGAAATATGACTATTTGAAGCACAAATCACTTATGAACTCCCTAATGCTCTTTGAAATGCACCTTTTACTCACAACTTAATGGTTCAAGCCTTACTCCAATTTCCCTCCTTATTTTCGATGAAGCAAAACTTTTGAATTCTTCAATACTGAGTATTGCAACAATTTCATATTATTGGCGGGTAGTGTAGCCCATTACCATGGAGCACCTAAAAATCTTCGAACTGGCAGATGACGTTGCAGAGTAAGCTCGATGATCTTTACAGAAATGTATGGGAAAACAATGAGACTAGCCAACGCACCGAAAACCGAATGTCATCTCAAAGTAGAATCTGGGTTTTGCTGTACTCCAGTTAATAAGCTGGTGAGCATCATTGGACAACACCTAGCAGGAGCTAAAGTGGAGATAAGTCGTCCACACTGTACGTAGGAGGGTGATGAAATTAGCAAGCAATCTGGCAGAACATTACAGCAGAGGCTCATGGCGGCCAAATAAAGGAAGTCGACAGTTATAATTTGGAGGAGTTCCTTTGCTTGACAATTCGTGAATTCAGTAGAATGAATTCAATCACATCTCTGCTTTGTTAGTGGTAAATAGACCGTCATTTAACCCTCTAATACCCAACCACGCCTTTAGACGGGGTATAGTTTGAGCATTTTTGTAATTTTTGTTTCGTGGAAAATCTTTTTTTTATATTTTTGGCTGATATTTAGGACTGTTTTGTATATCTCAAAATGTTTTTTGGTGTATTTTAAAGCGTATTTACATTTTTAAAAAATCATTGAAAAAATGATGTTTAAGTCACCTTCTAGAAGTCATTGTTTATTTTGTATTAAATTGCCAAAATTAACATATTTTAAATTTTATCCAAATCATTCTATCACAGTTTTATAGTTTAAGAGAATCGAATACACTCTTAAATTATTTTTCTTAAAATACGACAAATAAAATTTTCTATGAAAAAAAAATTAAAATAAAAATATTTCAAGAATAATCATAAAATCTCAAAATGTTTTCATCTCAAATAATCCGTACCTCAAATAGGCTTCCAGGAAAAATATAAAACTGTGAGGATGTTCAAAAATAAAAATTAGAAAAATCAAAAACTGAAATTCACGAAATCGAGAATTAAAAAGAATCATCTTCCAAAACATGTTTAAATCGATTTTAGATGACGAAAAATGATATTTAGATCAAAATCTAAAATTTGGGTATTAGAGGGTTAAAAGACGATTACAGCAGATTCTTTATTTTTTGCACGGGTCAGGTTTTTTCTATAACTCAGTCAGTTTTCAATCGATTCTCATGAAATTTTGTACACAGGCTCGGTTAGTACTATCAGTGTACAACATTTTATAAGAATCGGTTCAAAATTGACTGCGTTATAGCAAAACAACAACCCGTGCATAAAAGATTCGGATGTATTTAATTTATGGTGAGAGTATTGAATCTCACCTTCTTCGAATAAACTGTCGAAAATTTCAACAAATACCTAGTTCAAGGGAGTCAAGGAATTTCCATAATTAAGATACTGTGCCATTTATTCTGCAAGATGCTCCCAATTTCATCCTGCCCAAAATTATGGATTAAAGTGTTGTTTGTTTTCTTATTTATTTTAGTATTAGTTACAAGAGCGATTCCAAGCAACAGCATCAAAATTAAGGAAATTTTTTAATTCATGATTTTCTATTGAACTGAAACTTTGCACAGTTTTTCAGTTCCATCTAAATCGCCATTTTTCGATATAAAATTTTTATTTTGAATCACGACTAACTTTTCAAAAGGGTGTATGTGAAAATGGTTCAAAAATATTCAAAAATCTGCACAGCCAAAATGGTTCTTTCGATTCCTATGAATTTTTCAACAAAGTTAGATAACTAAATGGTGATTCCTAAGAAAATATACACTGTGAAAAAAAATCTTTTTTAACATGAAAAAATATAATTTTTGCCACAAAAACTCAAATAACTCAAAACCCTATCTTTTTACCAACGTAATTTTTTTAGGGAAAACGGTCCATTGTATTAGCAATCTACCATAAAAATTTGGTGATGGTAAACTAATAAACAAAAAAGTTATAACATTTCAAATATTTCACAATTTTCACATTTGGTAAATGTTTTTTTCTGGGTTAATTATTTCAGTGAGAAATCGCAGTTTTATGATGATTTTATTGTTCAGCATAGTGAGTTAACTAAATGGTGATTCCTCAGAAAATATACACTGTAAAAAAATCTTTTTTAACATTAAAAAATATCATTTTTGTCACAAAAACTGAAATATCTCAAAACCCTATCTTTTTACTAGGGTATTTTTTTTAGGGAAAATGGTCCATTGTATTAGCAATCTACCATGAAAATTTGGTGATGATAAACTAATAAACAAAAAAGTTATGACAATTCAAACATTTCACAATTTTCACATTTAGTAATAAATATTTTTTTAGTGTAAATTATTTCGGCCGGAAATCGCTGTTTGATGCTGATTTTATTGTTAATGGCCTTGCGTGAGTAAAACAAGCTGTTTTTATTATGTACTAGCTGGCCCGGCAAGCTTTGTCTTGCCCGGTCGTGGTGGTTTGACAATTGTTTAGCTCAAATTATCACCGCACTCTAGATTGGTTTCATTTCGATCGTGTGGATTTCCTTCCCAGCCTTGGAAAATCAGTACTTTTCCAATTTTCTAACTTTTGGAGTTGATTTTCGTAACTTTTTATACATATAAACACAGCCACCATGAATACGAATCGAACCGTGCAAGAGTCATGCTGATCGGTTCAGCCGTTCGTGAGTTTTGTTGCCTCAAAGGGACTTCAAACTCATTTTTATATATATAGATTATGTACAGGGGATAGACAAAATGATCGGGACAGTCAAAATTTTCTCTTCTCAAAAAATATTCAAATAGCTGTAACTTTTCGAAAAGTGCATCAAATATTCTCAAATTTTTACTGTAATTGGATCAACTAGTTGTGTATCAGTGGACAAAATTCGGAAAAGATCGGGCTATTCTGCACGAAGTTATAAAGATTCTAGAAAAAGGTATATTTATCCGATAGCCAACTTTGAGCTGTAATATCTTCGGATTCAATAAACTGAATGCAATGAAATTTTGACCATTTATGACTTATATAATGAGCTTTGAAAAACTTTTGACTTAACTTATAATTCTCAACACAGAAGAAAATTATAACGATGAGATTATTTTTCTAATAAAACACCAAATTTTCTTAAATTTCAACATCGTTTCAAAATTCAAGATGCTATTTATAGTTCATTTATATTCCCTCTAATTGTCTTTAATATAAATATGTTTTGAAAGAAAGCAACAACATAGCTGGCAATTCATTGAAAAATTTATGGGATGCATATTAAAAATAGATCAATTTACTAAAAAATCATAAAATAAATGAAATCGCTATAACTTTTTCTCTCGTAAATAATTTCAAGTTGAGTCAAACGTTTTACAGAGCTCATTATATAAGTCGTAAATGGTCAAAATTTCATTGCATTCGGTTCATTGAATCCGGAGATATAACAGCTCAAAGTTGGCTATCGGATAAAAATACCTTTTTCTAGAATCTTTATAACTTCGTGCAGAATAGTCCGATCTTTATCAAATTTTGTCCACTGATACACAACTAGTTGATCCACTTACAGTAAAAATTTGAGAATATTTGATGCACTTTTCGAAAAGTTACAGCTATATGAATATTTTTTGAGAAGGGAAAATTTTGCCTGTCCCGATCATTTTGTCTATCCCCTGTATATTATATGTACAGTAATGTTCCGATTTTATCACGTCCTCCGCGCGTTAGTCGTTTATTCATTAATTTGCTGTTACATTTCCCTCTTCTTCAAGATGAATGTTGAAGGCGTGTTTTGCAACGTTGATAATATTGAAATGGGTATAGATGTTGAAGAATATTTCAAAGCATTTTTGAAAAGGGGCGTGCTTAAATTGTTTAAACAGATGTCGCTGATGGTACGGTGGCATGACTCTCTGAACTTAGCACTTCTGGAAATTTCTCAGTTGTTATCGTTTTCGAACTTCCTGCGCCCTGCTTTACCGATGATATACAGATAGCTCGTTTGTCAAAGTCTAGAATTCAATATGGACATTTGGACATAACCAGTCTCTTTCAGTTTATCTATGGCGCTTACGGTGAGATTTCGTAACTCTTTTGAACATTTTTTTTTCATCAAACGGTCTACAAGAGAGCGTTGAGTTGAAGACCTTTGAGAAAGCGACTATTCATGTTGTTCGTTAGATTATTATAAACAAAAAAATCACTTATTAGTTTTAACTGACTAGTTTGGTGTTGTTTGCTTTGCTGAAGAAGAAAATAACTATAAAATTTTTAATATCCACAGCGGTAGTATTTTTTTGCTTTTTCGTGAGCATTGTCATGGTATGTACACAGACAAACAAACGTAACACTGACGAAATTTTCATTGACCACGCCTTTAACCCTTATGTGGCAGACAGGGTACCCGGGTACCCAGCACCCATTTAAAAAGCACGGTGTAGAAAAAAAGCAAAAAGTTTGTCGCACACATAACGGTTAACGATCATTTTGAATCTTGGTTGTGGCTTTCATAACCAGAAGAGCGCCCATCGTTTTTCTTTGCGTTTGACGTTTCACTAGCGTCTTCTGATGACGATATTGCACAACGCAGTGTTTCGTGAAACATTTCCACCAGGTGGTGGTAGTGTGAACTGGGCGATGGGTTTTCACGAAAATTGTTCTAGGCGTTTCGTCTGTTTGTCTGTGGTATGTACCACTCATGCATTTGTTGTTGTTGAAGTTACTCGCATTCTTCCGATCATAAAGTCTGTTCTCTAAGAGGATTTTTTTTTGCAGATAAACTAGACGTATACGCGTATATAAAACTTTTATTATACAGCTTTTGTCTTAAAAATAAGTTTAATTCCATTTTTCTTATAATCAACAGCTTTTCAACACTATCAAGGGATTTTTTCACCAGTCACGTACAATAAAAAGTATGACACTCTCAATATTTTTGATCACAACACTGGATCGCGTCTAAGTTTCAAATAGATACTATAGTAAATATGAATAATCAAAAAAAAATATCATGAAAACAACTTGTTCAATTCAGGCGGTAGCCTGTACAATAAAATCAGCATCAAAATATAGTTCTCGAAATAATCTACACAGAAAAAAAAAATTTTTTTGTTACTAAATGTAAAAATTGTGAAATGGTTGAAATGTCATAACTTTTTTGTTTATAAGTTTACCATCACCAAAATTTTATGGTAGATAGCTGATATAATGGGCCATTTCCCCTAAAAAATTTACGTTGGTAAAAAGATAGGGTTTTGAGATATTTGAGTTTTTGTGACAAAGATCATATTTTTTAAAGTAAAAAAAGAAATTTTTTACAGTGTATATTTTCTAAGGAATCATCATTTAGTTATCTAACTTTGCTGAAAAATTCATAACAATCGAACAATCCGTTTTTGCTGTACAGCTTTTAGAATATTTTTGAACTATTTTCGCATACACCCTTTTGAAAAGTTAGTCGTGAGTGAATATGAAGGTTCAATATCGAAAAATGGCGATTTAGATTAAATTCAAAAATTGTGCAAAGTTTCAGATATTTTTGAAATGGTCGCTCAGGATCGACTGACATGACTCCGTGGAATTCCTCACAAGTGAAGCAATCTCATATGACAACACAAACAATGGAATCGATGAGTGCCATCATCACTTTTTTCGAATAGATTGCATTATGGAGCCTCGGATTAGTACTTATGGAATTTATGGCATTTCGGACGAAGAATAAACATATTTTTTTCTAACCATTTCATAGCCTTCACCTGTTACTCTCATCATTTAATCGACTTCCAATTTACGGAATGATCCTTCAATTCCGAACAGCGACTCTGCATTCTTGGGTCGGCCGGGGCGTTTCTTCTCGTCGGTTCCGTATTGTTCGTCTTCAAGGAAGAAGTCCCTGTAGCTCTCTATCTTTTCAACCCATTTGTCGATAATATCCTGAAGCGGTCCAGCTTCTCCGCCGTACTCCGTTGGCAGCAGACGCTTAGGGATATGCTGGTACAACGATTCCATGTTGCTGCCATGTACCATGAGCTGTTATTAAAAAAAATAAACAAATTATAATCATAATTTATCGTATTTGTTGTATACCAGTTGGGAACAACTTACCCTTGAACGATTTTTCTCAGTCATGAAAGATTTGAACAAATTGTAAACAGTTTCGAAGCCCGAAGGTGTATTGATATAGTGGAATCCTTTAAGACGTAACGGCGATCCTTCTTGAGACCACATTGTGGCCTTTTTCACAAAAGTAGGATTAAATTGCAAGAAATGGGCCATCGTAGTATTGGATAGATCCAAAATACCCATTTGCCCAGCAATTCCCAAGTTATCGTCTTCTTTCATCATAATATCGCCCATCATTGAGTTGAATTTGAACACATCTTGAATAGAATATTTGGCGGGATCGTAGGCACCCGGTCGAATAAGGAAAATTCGTGGACTCGACGGAGTATCCGTATACGGCAAAGGAATAGCAGATCCCATTCTCATTAAAGCAGCCAACTTCTCATTGAGAGGATCGCGATTCCTGATCAACTCTGGCAAAGCGGTACGAATGGTGTAATACAAGTCCAGCTTTTGCTTGGCCCGCTCAAGACTGTGTTTGGCACCACGCAAGAACATGACCAGAAATTGATCATCGGTGCGGGACTTGATGTGTGGACATTTGGTCAACCATGCACGAAGCGCCGCTACATCCTCCTCTAGTCGTTCCGGTACTTCGTTCAGCTCTTCTCTAGCCTTTTGAGCAAGCTCAGGAGACAGTGGACGAATATCGAGCATGACGATAGGGGAATAAGGTAATCTGGAATAAGAGGAATATCGAATAAGGGTAATTTTTGCAATCAGGTTGGAAGGCTGATGTTTATTGACGGCGATAAGAGGGCACCTTTGTTCGATGATAATTCTTTTTTGTGGGCTTAAAGCTCTTGTTGAATGATCTTACACAATTTCGTTTGAAAATATTATTATGAAAATCGTTGGATTTCCCAATATGAAAATATATGGTGGTGATTAAATTCTGAGTATCATTCTGTAATCTAAATGACATTGAAAAAATATGTGCCATGAAATTAAATGTATGTTTTAGTGGAACATTTGAACCATTAACATTTGATAATGTAATAAAAAGTAACAATGTTAAGATAACTACAAGCTAGTTTGCTGAGACTTACAAATAAAATAGGATAAACTGATCATCATCAATCTGTATACTCACATGCGCTAAAAGGTTGACCTCCACTGCTGTGTGTTAGCTCAGCACAATTCAACGATTGAATTCGTACTAAGTTGATCTGGATGTCCATTATCTTTCTCAATTCTCGATAGCGTTAAATGCGAAAAAATAAGATTAGATAACACGATGAAATAAAAACCTATGGATTTTAAACAATTTTGTGATTGAAATACAGATGGCATTCGCAAACCATTTCATTCTAAATTAACACGTTGTGTTGTCTTGCGTTGCGACTATGAGTTACGGTGTTCTGCTGCGCTATATCGTTTTGCCGATTGCAAGCAATGTCTGGAATAATTCTCAAATCCCTTATTTTATCACAATAACATTTTTATTGCCTAACTAAATTAAAATATCTGATGCACTTTGTTTTCTGCTATAAGGCCGTTACAAATATTTATTTCACTTTTTGTCCCACCACTCTTTGGCTGGTCGAGGGGGGGGGGGGATAAAAATAATAAAGCATTTAATTTGAAAAATAATAAAAACTCATCGGATTTGTTAAAGATATTTTGGCAAGACCCGATATTTTGATAAATATTTTTTTATCTGCCCCCTCAAAATGCAAAATCCAGCCAAAAGTTTTTGAAGAGGGGGGGGGGGAGACAAAAAGTCAAAATTAAATTTGTATCAGCCTAAATTGTATGACTGCATTTTTCAACATTTTATTTTAATCTCTACGGTGCTCAACGTATATGGAAGACTTTACTACGGGTGAACATCATAAATGTTACATAAATGAGTTATATGTTTGTGTGCTCTTTGTGTTAAATGTTTTATTTTTTACTTTGCAAAAATATAGCCCTACAAAACTTACAGCCAGTTGACCGTTTTCCGAAAAGTGGAAATTTTGTGATATGACTATGTATCACCACTAGGTAGATTAATCTAGGTTTTTTACTATAGCGATACAAAGTCCTCTTGTACTGGTTTTGTTTTGGGTTTGCGCTTTCAGTTTATTGATGATTAATTCATTTCAGTTGATTCAGTGATTAATTCACCTAGAAGTGTGGAAGTAATTTACTTTTTAAATAAATGCAGATAGAGTATTGGTATCATTTACAGAGTTGTAGAAAAAACTATGATTGGAAAGTTTACATTATTTGGTTCGCTTGTCTCAGTTTTCGTGGAGTTTTTTTATTCATCACAGTTTTTTCTGCAGATTTTTGGAAATTTGGTCTTTGTGATGAAATACACTGAGGCTGGTTTTCTTTTTACTGTAATAGTACTCTAAGTTCCATTTGCATCTCAATCGAGAAACCCCAAAAGATTTTATAGTGAAGTCCTAGAATAAATCCTCGAAGGAATCAGAGAAATTCAAGAATTCTGGAAAAATTCCTGCATGGAACCTAGGATACCCGCAGAAATTATTGCATCTTATATAGGGTGTTAGGTTCCTGAGTGCAATCTTTGTAAAGGGTGATAGAGCACCAGAAATGGCGAAAAAAAAGTTCTACGCATATGGTCAAATCTCAACCGTTACGTAGTTATTGAACTCCCCATGTTTTTGACTCTTATTACCTTAACTGGCTATAGCTTTAAAATGGCCAAACTTATCGCAGTTTTTTTACCCTTATTCGAAAGATTATTGAATTTTCTGTCAAATGGCATCTTTGAATCGTATAGTTACAGCGGAGATTTTTTACAAAACAAATCCTGTTAGTTAGGAATCCTTCAGATATTTCTTCAAAATTTCCTCCTGGATTTCTGCAAGGATTCCTTCAAAACATACCCAGTAACTCCTGATAAAAAATCTTCTTGAGCATCCTTCAGGAGCCTTGCTGGGATTGATAATGGAATTCATTCAGGAATATCTGGGGAAATTCACTAGCAAAGTCTTGCTGAGATACCTCAGGCAATTTCTGCTGAGAAACTTCCAGAAATACTTGGAGGCCTACTAAGAGCAATTACTGAAGAAATCTGTGCTAAAATTATTTGAGAAGTCCCAGAAAAAAATCATGAAGAAATCTTTTTTGGGATATCTGAAGGAATCCTTGCAAGCATTTCTGCTGGTATTCTAAAAGAATGTCCTAAGGGAAATTTCTGAAGAAATCACAAGAGGAATTTGTAAAGGTTTAGTGTTACGAGGTCAGATTGGTATCAACTGCATCCACTTAAGCGCCAAGCAAGCACTTCCAATCGGCTTGCATGTGGATCAGCTTGAGTATCCCGGCCAGACTCCTCAAGGCGAGTCCTTGTCACAAGTTAAGATCAATTCCGAACCTACCGTGCAACAGTTAACTGTTCAAATCGCATACCCAGAACCAACGAACGATGGGGCAAATCTCTGACGAAAACCAACTGAACCAATGATCAAGTTTTCTCTCCTCTTTCGATTAATTTACTAGTATGTGCCATAAAACGGTTCTAGATCTATTCAGGGTGAAAACATCTTATAATGAGGTAGGGGGTAATAAAATCTTACACTCTAGTTTTCTCTTATTCCCTAATGCGTGCACGCTTCTTCGACCAAAAATGGGTCTCTGGGTGTTCAATGCGAACGATTATCATATACAAAAAGAAAAACCAAAACGATCTGACCTGCTTGCAGCCGTGAGGGTCCTGGCTGTATCCTTGCGATGTCGCCGTCACTCCGGTGGACTACCGGTCGATCCGTACACGTGACACCGTGCGCGGTACCGTCTCTCTGATCACTCGTGATGCCGGGTCGGAGAGGGTTCGGCTCTCGGCTAGCGAAGTAATTCGAGCAGTCCGATCGCTCGACCGGGGATGCTGTCAGTCGAACTACGATGACGGGCTATCACACCACCATCCGTGCTTATCACTCGTGGTTACGAGCCGTTCTCGTGTTGCTAACACCGATCGATGGGGTTCGACAAGCGGGGTGGTGATGGGCGGTGCCAATGCGCTCACGTGATGTGAATCTCCCTTCGAGACCGATGGAGCTATATTCGGTTAGTAGCGTCCGAATTCCTTCGGAAGGCGTGGATTCCTTCGGCCCAAGGTGCGCGAGGGTCGAATACTGGCGCGGACGACGAGGCGAGCCTACAAGTCGCCGAGCTTCTGACTCGTCCCTAGAGACAGCGTGGCTGGTCGCTATCCCCTACACCCTACACTAGCACCTTCGCTTGAAGGATAGCAGTGTCCTTCAAGGAGAAAATATAACAAACGTTCGCATTAACACAATAACATACACACTAAGAAATTCTCAATTTTAAAGTAGACGCAATCGAATAATCAGACGTAATAAGTGGTGACATAAAATAAAATGCTACTTATTTTTACGGCACAAATAACGTAAGCGTGAATTAATTGGAAAAATCTGGGTTTCAGGCACATTGACCAGGTTTTTATAAGCAAAAATTGAAATTGAAACACTTGATTCATTAATCAGTTCCAAACGGCGTAATTTTACATGAACGAAGACAGAAACGTGTTCTGCGCTATGACGAAATGTCAAAGTTGTTTACAACTGCAGCTTTACGTGTTGCGATTCAGAATACGGTGGAAAATTATTCATTTTGTGACAAAAATGTGATTCCTGTGCATCAAGTACTAAATACAGCTGTGAATAAAGCTTTGGGACTTTAATACGTCATCCCAGCTGTCGTGAACCGAGGGCCGGTTCAAGGAATATTGACCGGAACAATCTACGAAGTGGAAGTGCAACGCGTATCGCAACACAGATCCCAGCTAGCATGGTTTCATTGCTTCTACAGAGTGTACTGCGTGGATGCATTGTGATTGATACAAAATTTATATAGTGATAGAGCGCATTATAAATAAATGAAATAGGTAAAACTTTGAACCAATCTTCATTTTATTTCCGAACGAGAAACTGTGAGGGGATGCAGGAAAAGTTTTGAATGGATGATGTAATTGAGGTTATGTATGCAAATATTTGGCAGGCTGTAATTTTACGCGATTTGGCACTAGAAAGCATCATGTAAAAATAAAATCGTACACAAATTTGTGTCATTTTGCTCGCTGTCATATGTCGGCGTAGAATGACATAAAATTACGAGATTTTTTCGAAGTGTGTAGTCACAATAACCTCATAATCACTCATTACCTGTGCCTCGTGGGAGTATTCGATACTACAGTTTTTTCAGTTTTTACGCTTATTTCAAAGGTTTTTCTATCTGCGAGAATTGTTGAAAAATAAGAACGAATTCAATAATTTTCTACTCCTTCACATATTGTTCTAGGTTACTCACAACGTCTTACTGAAAACTTTTCGCAACAGGACCTACTTCAGATTTTTAAAATTCCACGTTATGCTCTCAAAAACTGTAATAATAATGTATGTTCAATTGATTTCTGTTTTCAGGTTTACACTATATGCTTACACAAACTTTCGTTCGATCTTCAATCACTACGGAGTAGATTACACTTTTTTTATTAACTGTTTGGTCACATTTAACTTGCTCACTGATCGATTTGAGAATGCTAGATCATCGGATGACTTAACAATGCTAGACCTAGGCGACGCCCTCTTTTCAATAGTCATCTATTGTATTTTTTGGCAAAAACAACATTTCAGTTCTCGTATGAACTGATGAGGCTAATCGTCATTAGTTTTAGTGATGAGATCCTCCCAGTAAGTTTGCTGCAGGATAGGTTTAAATTGGTGGTTCTAAATCCCACCACCAGGGGCTCTCGAGTTACTAAAAGGTAATCGATAACCCTCGCTGGTCCCATGTTTTGAAATTGAAAAATATCTTACTTGGCGATTAGGTTTGGATAAAAATTATATTTTTGTTGACCTTTTGTAACTACGTTACAAATTTCTATTGGAATCCTTGGAGAAACTACAGGAAGGATGTGTATAGGAATCCTTGCAGAAATCACTTCAGAAATCTCAGTAAGAATTTCTAGATAAACCTTATTAGGCATTTGTGGAACAATTCCAAAGATTTTTCAATCAATTCCTCCAAGAGTTTCTCTTGGCATTTTCCCGGGATTCCTTCAGGAATTCCTGCAGAAGCTTCTCTTGTGAATTTTACGGGTATTTTTTAAAAGATTCCTTCACAATTTTCACTTGGAATTTCCCCAAGCATGCCTGATGGGTTTCACGGCTCACGTTATTGTCAGCCGTTAGCAACGAACCAAGATGGCCGAATTCTTCTACCACCTCGAAAGTATCACCCATCTTGATGAATTCTGCGGCGATATCGTTCTCACTAGGCACTTTGTTGTTTTTGAGCTGATATATGGCATCCTTAACTCCCCTCAGCGTGGCAGTTGGTTCGATCCCATCCTCTGTTGCACCAACATAGTCATTTCCTCCGCTGCCTTGATTCCCCGTGCCTACATTCACTTCACTATTCAGGTGCTCGTCGAAGTGCTGCTTCCATCTTTCGAGCACCTCACGTTTGTCCGTCAGGAGATTCCCGTCCTTATTCCTGCAGGTTTCGGCTTGTAACTCCTCCAACAATTCCTACTGGAATCCCAGCAAGAATGCTTGGAGGAATCTTGGCCGGAGATCCTAAAGAAATCTCAGCTAGAATTACTGGATGTATTTAGAAAGGATTGAGAGGATTGCGCAATTTCTGCAGAAACCCATCAGGCATTCCTGGAGAAAATCTAAGAGGAATTCCCAAAAGATTTATCCAGGAATTTGTCTTGGATTTTCTCTTGGGATGCCTGCTGGAGTTCCTCCATAAATTTCTTCTAAGATTCCTTCAGAATTTCCTCCTAGGATTCCTAAAGAGAGTGCTCTTGAATTTCTACCATAAATTCATGCTACGATTCATTCATAGATTTATGTTGGAATTTCTCTTGGAATACAATATCCATCCAAATATCTAGAATTCGTTTTTGAAATTCTTGCTGAGATTTTTCAAACATTTTAGCAGGAATATATCCAATAATTGCTCTTGATAATTTTCCCGGAATTCCTTGAGAAATACCTGCAGGTATTGCATGGTTAACCCACAAAAAAATCCTATAGAATTTCCACTAGAAATTTTTAGAGAACTCCCAGTAGCAATCCTGGAGAAATCCCATGAAGTGCTCCTTGAGATTATTCAAAAGGATTCCGAGTAAGAGGATCAAATTTCTTAAAAAAAATCATGAATAAATAACAGCAGCTGCAAAACGGTGAGTCGATAAGGAGAGCGTCCAACATAGCTCTGGTCATCACAAGTTCCTACCTCATGCTTCCACGGGTCAAGCGATGACAAAGTCCGCCAGCTAAGAGTTGTGTGCTTAGCTGGTAGTGCAGCCTGGGCACTGTTGTCCTTCTGACTTCAGCTAGATTGAGGAGGTACGATCCGAGCGTCTGTTCACCAAGAAGGTGCGGCTCAAAAAGCGTCTGTTCTGGCATCCAGCGGCTGAGTAAGAAACGCTGCACCATGCCCAGCTAGATCCAAGGTGTTCGTCTTAGTGTTGGTTGGGACGTTAAACAGAACTGGCACGATGGCCCTCCGGCGACACAGGAGTGTGGGCGTAGGCCCAATAAGCCACCCGTAAGAATCCCCATTGCGCATAACATAGGAGAAAATACGACTTGATACAATCGGCAAAGACGCACGCGACGAAATAAGGACTACGATTGGAAACATAGAACATGGAACTGAAAGTCACTAGGTTTCGCAGGATGTGACAGGATAATCTACGACGAACTACATCCCCGCAACTTCGACATCGTGGCGTTGCAGAAACTTTATCGGACTGAACAGAATGTGTGGAAAGCGAGCATCGATCGGCTACCTTCTACCAAAGCTGTGGCACCACCAATGAACTGGGAACACGATTTATAGTGTTGGACAAGATGCGACAACGTGTGATCGGGTGGCAGCCGATCAACACAAGGATGTGCATGTTGAGAGTAAAGGGCCGTTTCTTCAACTACAGCATCATTAACGTCGACTGCCCACACGAAGGGAGACCTGATGACGAGAAAGAAGCATTCTACGCGCATTTAGAGCAAACATACGATGGTTGCTCGCCTCATGACGTGAATATCGTTGTCGGCGACATGAACGCGCAGGCAGGAAGGGAGGAAATGTACAGACCGGTAATCGGGCGAAACAGCCTGCACGCCGTATTGAATGATAACGGCCAGCGATGCGTAAACTTTGCAGCCTCCCGTAGTATGGTAGTCCGAAGCATCTTCTTCCCCCGCAAAGATATCTAATATGCCACCTGGAGATCACCCGACAATCAAACAAAAAACCAAATCGACCACGTTCTAATCGTCGGTAAATTCTTCTCGGATATAACCAATGTCCGCACATACCGCAGTGCGGATATAGATTTGGATCGCTACTATAGTCGCTGTATGCATGAGCTCAAAACTTTTGACAGTTATCACCATGCGTCGAAGTCGAACGCCGCGGCTCAACATCGAGCAGCTGCGTAACGTAGAAGTGACTTAACCCTACCAACCTACCAACGGAAGAGCAGCTTGGCGCAGCTACACTTGAAGATGACTGGAGGGATACCTGATCCGCCATAGGTAATATGTACCTCGGCTACAGCACTAGGCTTCGCGACTCCGAATCACAGAAATGACTGGTACTACGGTGAATGTGAACAGTTGATGAACGAGAAGAGTGCAGCATGGGCGAGAATGCTGCAATGCCGTACTAGAGCGAATGAGACACGTTATAGACAGGCGCGGAACAGGCAGAACTCAGTCTTCCGGACGAAGAAGCGCCAGCAGGAAGAACGAGATCACGAAGCGATGGAAGAGTTTAACCGCGCTAAGGACACACGAAGGCTTTGTGCCACAAGCCGACATGTGCCGAGATAATCCCGGGAATCTTCTCACGAGCGAGCGTGAGGTGGGCGAGAGGTTGTGGCAGCATTACGATGAGCACCTCAATGGCGACGTTGCAAGTACCGAAGGTGGCGTGGTAACAGATCTAGGAGTATGTGCACAGGACGGAAGATTTCCGGCCCTTGACCTCCAAGAGATTGAGGAGGAGGTTGACCGATTGAAAGACAACAAAGCCGCTGGAGCAGATCAACTACCAAGCGAGCTTATAAAATACGGTGGAGAAGCACTGGTGAGAGCACTACACTGGGTCATTTCCAAGATTTGGGAGGAGAAAGTATTACCGGAAGAATGGATGGAAGGTATCGTGTGTCCCATCTACAAAAAGGGCGACAAGTTGGATTGCGGGAACTACCGCACGATCACAATACTGAGCGCTACTTACAAGATACTCTCTCAAATATTGTGCCACCGTCACCGGTTGCAAGAGAGTTCGTGGGGCAATATCTGGTTGGATTCATGGGTGAACGCGCTACAACGGATCAGATGTTCGTCATCCGCCAGGTGTTGCGGAAATGCCGTGAATACGACGTGCCCACACATCACTTGTTCATCGATTTCAAATCGGCGTATAATACAATCGATCGAGAACAGCTATGGTAGATTATGCACGAATACGGATTCCCGGATAAACTGATAGGGAATCGCGCCACTTGGGCGGTGGCTTCTATATTCGTCTATTTTCCACTATAACTCAGTCAAATTTGAACCAATTAACACAACTTTTGGAATGTTATGGGATAGGTATAGTATCTACCCGTATACAACATTTCAAGTCAATTGGTTCAAAATTGACTGAGTTATAGTGGAAAACAGACGAATATAGAAGCCACCGCCCAAGTGGCGCGATACCCTACGATTGATCAAGGCGACGATGGATCGAGTGATGTGCGTAGTTCGAGTATCAGGGACACTCTCGAGTCCCTTCGAATCTCGCAAAGGGTTACGGCAAGGTGATGGTCTTTCGTGCTTGCTGTTCAACATTGCTTTGGAGGGTGTAATAAGAAGAGCGGGGATAAACACGAGTGGGACGATTTTCACGAAGTCCGTACATCCGACTAAAGAGTGAAGCCAGGCGAATCGGATTAGTCATTAATGTGTCGAAGACAATGTACAAGATGGCAAAGGGCTCCAGGGAGGAATCACCGCGCCCGCCACCCCGAATTCATATCGACGGTGATGAAATCGAGGCGGTTGAAGAATTCGTGTACTTGGGTTCACTGGTGACCGCTGATAACGACACCAGCAGAGAAATTCAGAGGCGCATTGTGACAGGAAGTCGTGCTTATTTTGGACTCCGCAGAACTCTTCGATCGAATAAAGTTGGCCTTAACACGAAGTTGACTATCATTCATTCATTTATTTAGTTAACATCAAATTCATGATAATACTGAATCAACAATTTGCCGCCATAATACTCGATTTGCAGCTGCAGCTCTCCAACGTCGGTCACGTCCAACAATCGCCAGATCACGCTCTACCTGGTCCGCCCATCGTGCTCTCTGCGCTCCACGCCTTCTTGTACCAACCGGATGGTTAGCAAACACCAACTTTGCAGGGTTGTTGTCCGGCATTCTTGCAACATGCCCTGCCCATCGTATCCTTCCGGCTTTGACCACTTTCTGGATGCTGGGTTCGCCGTAAAGTGCAGCGAGCTCGTGGTTCATCCTTCTCCGCCACACACCGTTCTCCTGCACGCCGCCGAAGATCGTCCTTAGCACGCGTCGCTCGAAAACTCCAAGTGCTTGCAGGTCCACCTCGAGCATCGTCCATGTCTCGTGTCCGTAGAGAACCACCGGTCTTATTAACGTCTTGTACATGGTACATTTGGTGCGGGGGTGAATCTTTTTTGACCGCAGTTTCTTCTGGAGCCCATAGTAGGCACGACTTCCACTGATGATGCGCCTTCGTATTTCACGGCTCACGTTATTGTCAGCCGTTAGCAAGGAACCGAGGTAGACGAATTCTTCTACCACCTCGAAAGTATCCCCGTCTATCGTAACATTGCTGCCAAGGCTTGTCCTGTCTCGCTCAGTCCCACCTACCAGCATGTACTTTGTCTTAGCCGCATTCACCACCAGTCCGACCTTTGCTGCTTCACGTTTTAGGCGGGTGTACTGTTCTGCCACCGTTCCAAATGTTCTAGCAATAATATCCATGTCATCCGCAAAACAGACAAATTGGCTGGATTTCGTGAAGATCGTACCCCGGCTGTTGAGCCCGGCTCGTCGCATAACACCTTCCAGGGCGATGTTGAATAGTAGGCAGGAAAGTCCATCACCTTGTCGTAGTCCCCGTCGAGATTCAAATGAACTGGATAGTTCACCCGAAATCCTTACGCTGTTCTGCACACCGTCCATCGTTGCTCTTATCATTCTAGTCAGCTTCCCGGGAAAGCTGTTCTCGTCCATAATTTTCCATAGCTCTGTGCGGTCGATACTGTCGTATGCCGCTTTGAAGTCGATGAACAGGTGATGCATTGGGACCTGGTATTCACGGCATTTCTGGAGGATTTGCCGTACGGTGAAGATCTGGTCCGTTGTCGACCGGCCGTCGATGAAACCGGCTTGGTAACTTCCCACGAACTCATTTACTTTAGGTGAAAGACGACGGAAGATGATCTGGGATAGCACTTTATAGGCGGCATTCAAAATAGTGATCGCTCGAAAGTTCTCACACATTAACTTGTCGCCTTTCTTGTGGATGGGACAAATTATCCCTTCCTTCCACTCCTCCGGTAGCTGTTCGGTTTCCCAGATCTTGACTACTAACTGGTACAGACAGGTGGCCAACTTTTCCGGGCCCATCTTGATGAGTTCTGCTGCGATACCGACCTTACCAGCCGCTTTGTTGTTTTTGAGCTGGTGGATGGCATCCTTAACTTCCCTCAGCGTGGGAGTTGGTTCGTTCCCGTCCTCTGCTGCACCAACATAGTCATTTCCTCCGCTGCCTTGGTCCTGCGTGCCTACATTCTCTTCGCCATTCAGGTGCTCGTCGAAGTGCTGCTTCCACCTATCAATCACCTCACGTTTGTCCGTCAGGAGGCTCCCTTCCTTATCCCTGCAGATTTCGGCTTGCGGCACGTAGCCTTTGCGGGATGCGTTCAGCTTCTGGTAGAACTTGCGTGTTTCCTGTGAACGGCACAGCAGTTCCATTTCCTCGCACTCCGCTTCTTCCAGACGGCGCTTTTTCTCCCGGAAGAGACGGGTCTGCTGCTTCCGCCTCTGTCTGTATCGCTCCACATTCTGTCGGGTTTCATGCTGCAGCATTACCGCCCGCGCTGCATCCTTCTCCTCCAGAACCGCTCTGCACTCCTCGTCGAACCAATCGTTTCGTCGACTCCGTTCTACGTACCCGATAGTGCTCTCGGCTGCGTTGTTGATGGCTGCTTTGACTGTACTCCAGCAGTCCTCTAGAGGGGCCACATCGAGCACACCCTCGTCCGGCAACGCTGCCTCGAGATTCTGCGCGTATGCGGTGGCGACATCCGGTTGCTTCAGTCGCTCTAGATCGTACCGGGGCGGCCGCCGGTAATGTACGTTGTTAATAACGAAGAGTTTTGGGCGCAATTTAACCATCACCAGGTGATCAGAGTCGATATTAGCGCCACGATAGGTCCTGACGTCGATAATGTCGGAGAAGTTCCGTCCATCAATCAGAACGTGGTCGATTTGCGATTCCGTTTGTTGTGGTGATCTCCAGGTGTAACGATACGGGAGGCTATGCTGGAAGAAGGTGCTACGAATGGCCATGTTCTTGGAGGCGGCGAAATCGATGAGGCGTAGGCCATTTTCGTTCGTCAGCTGGTGGGCGCTGAACTTTCCAATCGTCGGTCTGAATTCCTCCTCCTGGCCTACCTGAGCGTTTAGATCCCCGATGATGATCTTGACGTCGTGGTTTGGGCAGCGGTCGTACTCGCATTCGAGCTGCGCGTAAAATGCGTCTTTGTCATCATCAGTGCTTCCGGAGTGAGGGCTGTGCACGTTTATTATGCTAATGTTGAAGAATCGGCCCTTGATCCTCAACCTGCACATTCTTTCGTCGATCGGCCACCAACCGATCACGCGCCTCTGCATGTCGCCCATCACTATAAAAGCTGTTCCCAGCTCACGTGTGTTGCCGCAACTCTGGTAGATGGTATGATTACCTCTAAACGTTCGCACCATAGATCCTGTCCAACACACCTCCTGCAGCGCTACGATTCCGAACCCGCGGTCCTTCAGTATATCGGCGAGTATGCGGGTGCTCCCGATGAAGTTGAGAGATCTGCAGTTCCACGTACCGAGCTTCCAATCGCAAGTCCCTTTTCGTCGCTGTGGTCGTCGCCATTGGTATCGGTTCGCATTCTTCTCTTGTTGATTTTCCGGTGCTAGACTTTTTTACGGCTGGCTCGCAGGGCCTGACACCAAGTTGACTATCAACAAAACGCTGATTAGACCGGTAGTCCTCTATGGAATTTCCTCTGAAATCCAGACAGTAATTTATAGAGAACTCCATCAGGCATTCCTGGAGGCATTACAAGAGAAATCTTTTTAGAAACCCTCGTAAAATTCGTAAGTTTCAGCGGATATTAATACTAGCATTGCTGCAGACATTTTACTGGCATTTCTGAAGCATTTTTAGCTGGATTTTCTCTAGCAATTGCTCTTGGTGTCCTCTAAGAACGCTAGTGACTGCAATTGCATAAGGTATGAGATCAATATGGATCAAACAAGGTAACCCAAGTAACACGACTTGTTTCGAAGCCAGTAAAAGCAACCGTAGTGCAATTTATTTACTGTCCGTATTATAGATGATAACAACACAATTGCTTCTTCTTTGAAACTCAAAAAGCGCATATTCTGAATCGTTCTGCAACTTGAATGAAAGGGAATGATACAAAAATGGAAAACAGATTTTGTCCAGACTCGAACCATGGACACCAGGAGTATTAACTACTCACCTTACATACTACACCAAACGCACTGGGGGAGAATTGGTGCTCACCACACCTTGAGAGCTATAAAATATATTCAAATCCGTTAGGTATTCGTTGAACGGCGAGATGGGACTGCTGCGCCGTTCTTGAGCAAAACGGAAGTTGTATCAAAAACTCAACGCATCCCTCAACCTTTTTTTTTGAAGACAAATAAACCATAGACACTGATAAAATCATGATAACACATTGATTTCGAAAAAAAAAACGAAAGGATTGTTTGCTCCACTTTTTATATTACGAATAATTTTCGAGATAAAACACTTTTATTTTTGAATTCACCTGTTATTTCTAGTATTTAGGGTAAGTGTGCCCATCGTTGTGGTATTAAGGTAAATTCATTTTAAAAACAATGATCGTACCATCTAATGATGGGTTGCAAAACGTTAGTTTGTAGTTTTCTATCCAAATTTGCTTGGAAAAATATAAAAACTATCGTTTCTCTCTGTTTTTGATCATAAATCGCTTACCACAACATTAGGCACACTGTTCCTATTATGGAAGTAAAATTTAATTTTGGCTCCTATTGTTGCGGTATCCCATTGAAATCATATGGGATACCGCAACATTAGGAACACTACCGCAACAATAGGAACACAGCAGCAAAAAATTTAAGGAAAATATTTTTTTTAATAGGTTTTTGGGCAAATCTTAAGCACACAAATGGTGCAATCTCATAATTTAAGCATAATACATCTATTAAAAATGCCTTTTGGTAACATTTCAGTCGAAAAAGTGCTCAATTGCCACTACTGCAACATTAGGTACTACCACAACGAAGGGAACAATTACCCTATGTTACTTCTACTTATCAATCTAACTCCAACTTTCGAAACGATCCAACCGTTCCGAACAAATCTTTTTCCTCTGCTATTGGATTCGTTGTTCTTCGTTTGCTTTCATCTACACCTAAACTTTGATCATGGATCAAATAGTCCCGGTTATCAATCAGTCTTTGTTCCCAATCATCAACAAACTGTTGCACTGGTCCCAAGTCTCCTCCATATTCCGTCGGGAGGATCGATTTTGGGAAATACTTATGCAATGATTCTAAGCTAGATCCATGCGAAATTATCTGGAAATAAACAACAAAAAATCGATAAATGAGTGGCGTCTACCCGAGGCTTCGTGACCGATAAGCAATAATACACAGTGAATGATTTTCCTATACATATTGAGATAGCGTGACGATTATATTGAGGCGTTTATCTCAATACCAGCTGGCTAAACATGTTTGAACCATATGTCGTGTCGTATACTATTTACAATGTTCCGCTTACCGTTTTATCGCGATTCTTCTGCGTCATCAAACTTTTGAATACATTTATCACAATATCAAATCCTTTAGGAGTGTTAATGAAATGGAATCCTTTTTGTCTTAACGGACATCCCTGTTGGTTTAGAATGGCAGCCTTCTTCAGAAACGAAATGTTAAAGTTGAAGAAATGAGAGCTGGATGAACTACCCAGATCGATAATTGCTGTTTCACCACAGATCACCAATTGGTCGTCGTCTCGAAACTGTACATCGCCAATCATTGTGAATACCTTAAGTATATCGGGAAAATCACAAACATCTCCATCAAATGCATTTCCACGGATGAGCATTATCTTAGGGTCATCTGGATTTATCGTTTTCGGGAGTGGTACAGACACACTGAAAATTCAGTACAAAAGTATTGAAACCCTTTTCTTTATGCAAACTGATGAAATTCATACCCCATCTTGATCACCTTCCGAATAAACGGGTCCAATGGATCCCTGTTGGCCATGACCTCTGGCAACACCGATCGAATTGAATAATAAATGTCCATCTTTTCCTTCACCCGCTGAATGCTGTGCTTGCAAGCTCGAAGAAAGCCAATCAAAAATTGGTCATCATTCCTGCCACGGATGTGTTCCGATTGTTTCATCCAGGTGCGAATGGCCTCCAATTCACCGGCGATAAGTTTTTCATTTTCATTCAGCTCTGCCTTGGCTTTTCTTGCTAAAACATTCGATATGGGGCGAATTTCAAGATCTGTCTAAATAAAACAATGGAGGGTATTCAGTCAATGTAAATAGCTTATCTCACACCATTGCTTACCATTTTTACTGGAGATATTTCCGCCCAAGTTGACTGCCTAACTACAAATGAATCAGCATTCTGGCGGATATTTTCGCAAATGTCATGGATGCTATCTCTGCTGTTGAATTTCTCATTGGGGTACTTTATTGATGGAATTGTGCTAAATTTGTGTGTAACCACGTGCGATTAGATAAGATAGGCTCGTGATGCTGTAGCTTGTTAACAATGTCTTATCTTGTAATATTTCATGGCTTGGCATATTGAGCCTTGTATTTACAGTAGGGTTGGTCATTGTGGTAAAAACTTTATAGCGTTTCTGGTTGGTGGTCTCAAATTATTCGCTAGAACTTTATTTTTAGACTTCTTAAAGTTTAAGAAGTCTATCTATTTGACATAGCGCTTCGAAGTGATTGTGCAATAGACTGGCCCAAATACAAAAATGTCGAAAAATTCTACGGGGCACCCTCTAGAATCGTGACTTTGGATGAGAAGAACAATCTGTGAAAGATTCAGCTCAATCGGTTAAAAATTGAGCTGGCGCAAATGAGTTGAAGGTTTGTATGGGATGTTCAGTCGAAATATATGGGAAATTGGATGACCTCCAGTCTCTCATTCAGCACGCCGGTTTAGCGAGTTCGATTTGGCTCAGAATTGAAAGAATGGTAGTTGAGACCCTAAGGAACATCTTTGTAGAAGGTCATATCATGATAAAACTTAATTTAGTAGCAGTTTCAGCTAAAGCATGGTTTCCCAAACTGTGGGTCGCGACCCCCCAGGGGGGTCGCCGGCGTTCATCCAGGGGGTCGCGAGGGACAGTAAAATATTTTACTGCAACAGACAACAAATGAGAGAATTTCTATGGGGGGGGGGGGGGGGGGGGGTTGCGAAAACTACGTCAGCTGGCAAAAGGGGGTCACGCGACCTGAAAGTTTGGGAACCTATCTGCTAAAGGAAGCAGGGTGAAGACATCTTCCCCCGTTTACTCTCGGTTGTTATATACAGCACGTGTTCATCGGTCGAAGCTTGCGTGCTACATCATAGGCAGCTATGTAATTCTTCATTGCCTTGATACCCATCCACGTGCGTGAGCAATGGAAATAATGAAGGACAACCAAGCCGCCTATGATGTAGTGTGCAGGTTTCGAACCGCAAACACGAGCTGCATGTAACAACCGAGAGTAAACGGGGGAAGATGTCCTCACCCTACTTTCATTAGCTGAAACAGTAACTAAATTAAGTTTCATCATGGTATGGTCTTCTACAAAGTTGTTCCTTAGGGTCTCAACTACCGTAAACCGGGGTCAAATTGATCAGCGGGGCGAAATTGATCATTTGGGTACTACATTATAATTACATACCAGGAACTTCTAAGCGTCGTAATGATTTTAAACTTTTTATGTCATCTGATTCGAAGATGTCTAGAGATGAGAGTAGACTTTTATTTGTTTAGAAAAAAGTTAGTTTTGCCTTATTTTTTTAGGAATTTGCAATGTATTTCTCATTTAGCTGAAATCATTGCTTCTAAACAATCGATTGCCACTAGGACTTCCCGTAAATTTTATGTTTTAACATTTTTGTGGAGCCTTGGTTGGAAAGTTATGAAGCTATTCTAAATTTGAATAAGTAAAAAAAAGTTCCTTTTTGACAAAAAAGTCATTTATTGTAACAAAAAACACTTATTTTAAAGGAAATTGCCTATCTTTAGGCGTTAAAGGGGAAAGTTCAAAATTTAATTTTGCGTTTTAAGTGTCAAATTCACTTGTTGTAAGAGTTTTGACGCGTTATTCGGGTTAAGAAGAGCAAAATTAAGTGGATAAGGATTTTTATCTTTTTAACCGATGCTTAATTGTATACTGATCAATTTCGCCCCAAAGTGGCATCCTCAATTTTTTGATTTTTGAATTAATTTGACAAAACTTTTAAGCTTGTTGAACAAAATTCTGTCACATGGTTTCATAGAGATCCACTGGGTACTGATTTTATAGAAATTCTTCATGCAATATTTGAATTGTCACTCATGTTATTCGCAAAAGTTGTTTTAAAGTGATCAATTTGACCCCGGATTACGGTACCATTCTTTCAGTTCTGAGTCAAATCAAACTCGCCAAACCGGCGTGTCGTATCAGAGACTGGAGGTCATCCAATTTCCCATATATTTGGACTGAACATCCCATACAAACCTTCAACTCATTTGCGCCAGCGCAGTTTTTAACCGATTGAGCTGAATCTTTCACAAATTGTTCTTCTCATCCAAAGTCACGATTCTAGAGGGTGCCCCGTGAATTTTGAAAACTTTATTTTCGTCTCATACAAATGTGGGCCGGTCTATTGTGCAATCACCTACACTGACCACCATTTGCAGCTCCGGCTTTCGATTGTTCACAACTACCACCTCAACCTTTGTAAATGTTTTTTTGAAAAGATGAAGAGGTTTTGTGCCTTTTTGAGAATGATTTCATAAAGAGAAAAAGGAAATCACTCAAAGGGGCTTCTCCCTCTTTCTAATTTTTTGTTAAAAAAATAAAAACTACACTAGACCAAACTACCAACTCAGTTTTAAGGTGAGCCAACTTCTATTTTCTGAACTCATCTACTTCTCCACAACCGCAATCGAGAACTGCACTATCGTACTGCATAGTAGCGAATTCCGTTCCTCTTATGCTGGAGCGCTATCTCGGCTGTCTGTGTTACCGACAGGATAGCGTCTACGGTCGATCTCCCCCTCCGGAAGCCGAACTGGTTGCTTGAGAAACCATTTACATCCTCACATTCTGTTGAGGATAATCTTTTCGAGCATCTTCCCCGTCGTGTCGATCAAGCATATTGGTCTACATGCTGACGGGTCTCCGAGTGGTTTCACGCCTTTGTGAACAGAACCAGACTATGTCGCTTCCAAACCTCTGGGGAAACTCCCTCGTCCAGACATTTCTGCATAGCAGACTTCAACATCCCAGGAGCCTCTGCAATAGCTGCTTTTAATGCCAAGTTCGGAGCTCCGTCCGGACCTATGCTAAGGGACTTTGGTATCCCCGCAAGTTCCACATCTGTAACTCTCTCCTCATCGCCAGCTCCAGTCCCTGGCTGCCCTACGAAAGTAGGTCGCGGTAAAGCCCCTCGATGATCCCCTCCAACATCTCTGGAGATTGCTCTGTAGAAGCCATTACACATCTCGTCTTGGCCATCACGATCCAGGAGGCATCGCCCCACGGATTCGCATTGGCACTCTGACAGAGACCCTCAAAGCAGACGTTTTTGCTTGCCCTCTCAGTCTTCTGCGCAATTATGGCAGCGGCGAATACCACCCGCAGTTCATTCAGCTCTTCCTCACTTTGTGCTCGCACGAAGCACGCGAGAGCACCGCTACCAGCTCGTTACCGCTTAAATCGAGTAGGTTACGCTCATGGCGGAGCGCCTCCCTAAATACCTCGTCGTTGAAGTATGATATCCTCCACCTACGAGGGTTTACCTTTTTCTCTACCCGCTGCCTGCTGTTGTTGTAGTCGATACTGTAACGAACTGCCAGGTAATCGCTGTGACTATAGTTATCGTCTATTCTCCAGTTCGAACTACTTTTTAAGCCAGAACTACAAAAAGTTACATCAATAATAGACTCCACACCATTCCGACTAAAGGTACTCATGGTACCGGCATTAGTCATGTAGACATCTAGTATGACCAGTGTCTCTAGCCTTCACTCTGTCAGCACGGTCGTCGTACAGGCCAGCATCGACGTGAACTGCTCGATCGGAGGCACGTAACAGCTACCAAAGAAGACACCGTTTACTTTGACGACCACGAAGTAATCATAGGTAGTAAACAGCACATCCTGGATGTGGTATTTACCCGTCGTCCATATCGCTGACATTTTTTTTTGACCCATCCGAGACCCAATTGCCGTTGCCGGTGGGTACTCTGTATGGGTCCGCTATGATGGCAATATCTTCCCCATACTCAGAAACCGCTTGACAAAGCAGTTGCTGAGCTGCGTCACAGTGGTTCAGGTTCAGCTACATTATCTGCACTGTGATTAGTTGACTACGGCTTTGTTGAAGGCCTTTGACCCCCCGTTGAGTGCCTGTTGTTCGCGGATTTCTCGGAACAAATAATACACATGGGTAGACTCGTGCAGCCTTGTGCCTTATGGTCTTCGGCGCCACATCGCCTGCACAGCTTGCTCCTGTCAGGGCCTTTGCAGTCCCATGCCTTGAGTCTGATTCCAGACACCTGAAGCGAGCCTCTGGTGACTCATGAAAGGTCAGATGGCATACTTACCAGCCCCCCTCGATCTTCCCTACTTTAACGGAGTTATTTACGTCCGTTACAGGTAACTGTACCAAGGCTACTCGTCTCCCTGCCGGCTCCCTCTGTAGCCTCTGCTGTAAGAGCTCTCACCTCGACCCCTTCACCAAGGACCTCTTCCGCCAGACTCTCGTAGGCGGCACCCATGCATTCCTTGTCGCACTTGATATCAAGGATCATTTAGCTCGTACGAGTACGTTTAATATTGCACACGTTGGCTTCACGAGCTTGTACTTAGAGCTCGTCCGAGTACTTAGACTGTTAGGTCTTGATGACAAGCGCGTCGCCTTCCACGCTTGGCACCTGCTCTCTTACGCCTTCTTGGTTTGACGTCCCTGACCTTAAAAGAAAATCGGGTTAAGTACAAGACACTGAAGACGACCTTACAGTTGAGGTCGAAATGCGTATCTGTCAAAGGATGCAAATTCTTAGTGGAATTAAAAGAAAGAGTACTTAACCCGATATTCTTTTTACTTACAGGCATTCCACTAACAAGCCCAGGTTCATCATCGTCCCTAACCTCCTCAACTAGCGGTTTTTTATCTTCTCTCTCTTCCGCACAATTGCCGTCCAAGGGGGGTCCTACTCTGTGATTGCTGAGGTCCTAACAACGATCGCAACCCCCTGCCCAGTCAACACACGATCGCATATGATGTTGAATAGGATGCAAAAGAGGAGGCGATATGCGTACACTTTACACACGGTAAAATGGAAGCATGTACGCATATGGCCTCCACTTTAGCATCCTATTCAACATCGTATAAGACTTTGTGTTAGCTGGGTGTTCCGTTCCATCCGGGATGGTCCAGCTTTTTCGAGCCCACCCTTCCCAAGCCTGGCTGGGGTCTGACTTGCCGGCATTACTGCCGACCTTCGGGGTTAGTATGCGCCAGGCCTTGCTTCTGGCGGTATACTCATCTGCCAAACCTTCAGCTGAGATCAACTGGATGTTGAAACGCAACACTTGCTGGGTTTTCAAGTTCACCACGAGTGGTCAATAACCTTGCTCAAAATTTACTGACAACGGGGTATTGACCAGGTACGGTAAAGGCTGGGTATGCTGCGCAATCCAGATCCCATTGTGATCCACTAGCCTCTGCCCAGCAACTCCTATCCCTACCTCCTCGTCGTACTACCGGCCGGAAACTATGAGCAACCTTAGAGAAGATCGGGTAACCAACCCCGGTGGGAACTTTGGTCGTAGGCTGACAGGAAAGGGGAAATTTGCTTAGGCAAACCTGAGCGTCTGTTCTCCAGGATGAGCGGCTCACAACAGCGTCTGATCCCCATATTAGGAGCGGCTGATCTACGTCCGAGTGCCAGGGAAGGACTCTAAGCTCATCTGTGCACTATGGTCCTCCGGAAAGTAGGGGGTTGGTGTCAGGCCCTACGAGCCAGCCGTAAAAAAACATGGTAACGGAAAATCAGCAACAGAATAATACGAACCGAGACCAACGGCAACGACCCCAGCGAACAAAAAGGACTTGCGATTGGAAACTCGGTACGTGGAACTGCCGATCTCTCAACTTCAACTAACTACTGAAGGACCACGGGTTCGGCATCGTAGCGCTGCAGGAGGTGTGTTAGACAGCATCCAAGGGGCGAACGTTTAGAGGTAACCATACCATCTACCAGAGCTGCGGCAAAACACGCGAGCTGGGAACGGCTTTCATCGTGATGGGTGATATGCAGAGGCGCGTGATCGGTTGGTGGTCGATCGATGAAAGAATGTGCAGGTTGAGGACCAAGGGCCGATTCCTTAACTTCAGCATAATAAACGTGTACAGTCCATACTCCGGAAGTACTGATGATGACAAGGACGCATTTTACGCGCAGCTCGAACGCGAGTACGATCGCTGCCCAAGCCACGACGTCAAGATCATCATAGGAGATTTGAACGCTAAGGTAGGCCAGGAGGAGGAATTCAGACCGACGATTGGTAAGTTCAGCGCACACCAGCTGACGAACGAAAACGGTCTACGACTTGATTTCACCGCTTCCAAAAATATGGCCATACGTAGCACCTTTTTCCAACACAGCCTTCCTTATCGTTACACCTGGAGATCACTACAGCAGAAGGAATCTCTAATCGACCACGTTCTGATTGACAGACGGCACTTCTCCGTTATTATCGACGGCAGGACCTATCGTGGCGCCAACATCGACTCCGACCACTATCTGGTGATGGTCAAACTGCGCCCCAAAACTCTCCGTCATCAACAATGTACGGTACCGGCGACCGCCGCGGTACAACCTAGAGCGACTGGAACAACCGGATGTCGCCTCAGCATACGCGCAGAATCTCGAAGCCGCATTGCCAGACGAGAGCGAGCTCGATGAGGCCCCTCTAGAGGACTGCTGGAGTACAGTGAAAGCAGCCATCAACGACGCAGCCGAGAGCACCATCGGGTACGTGGAACGGAACCGACTAAACGAATGGTTCGACGAAGAGTGCAGAACGATTTTGGAAGAGAAGAACGCAGCGAGGGCGGTAATGCTGCAGCAAGGGACTCGACAGAACGTGGAACGTTATAAACAGAAGCGGAAACAGCAGACCCGCCTCTTTCGGGAGAAAAGCGCCGCCTGGAAAAAGGGGAGTGTGAAGAAATGGAACTGAGTTTCCCAAGAAACACGGAAGTTCTATCAGAAGCCCAACGCATCCCGCAACGGCTTCGTGCCGCGAGCCGAAATATGCAGGGATAAAGACGGAGGCCTCTCACGCCTGAATGGCGTGGAGAACAGAGGCACGGGAGCCCACGAAAACGGAGGAAATCACGACCATTTGGACCATTTGGAATGTGCTGCCTATAAAGTGCTATCCCAGATCATCTTTCGTCGTCTGTCACCTAAAACGAATGAGTTCGTGGGAAGTTATCTAGCCGGCTTCATCGACGGCCGGTCAACAACGGACCAGATCTTTACCGTACGGCAAATCCTCCAAAAATGCTGTGTGTACCAGGTCCCAACGCATCAGCTGTTCATCGACTTCAAAGCGGCATACGACAGTATCGACCGCGCAGAGCTATGGAGAATCATGGACGAAAACGGCTTTCCTGGGAAGCTGACTAGACTGATTAAAGCAACGATGGACGGTGTGCAAAACTGCGTAAGGGTTTCGGGTGAACTATCCAGTTCATTCGAATATCGCTGGGGACTGAGACAAGGTGATGAACTCTCGTGTCTACTCTTCAACATCGCTCTGGAAGGTGTAATGCGACGAGCCGGGCGCAACAGCCGGGGAACGATTTTCCCAAAATCCAGTCAATTTGTGTGCTTTGCGGACGACATGGACATTATTGCCAGAACATTTGGAACGATGGCAAAGCTGTACACCCACCTGAAACGCGAAGCAGCAAAGGTCGGACTAGTGGTGAATGCCTCGAAAACAAAGTATATGTACATGCTGCTAGGCGGAACCGAACACGACCAGATCCGTCTGGGTAGTAGTGTTACGATAGACGCAGTGGCGTAGCTAGTAATTTGGGGACCCGGTGCGGTACCAAATTGGTGGGCCCCATGAAAATTACAGATAAACATATTTTACAATATTAAATCTATTCTTCTAACTCCCAAATAATCACGCCGTTATATTTTGTACAAAGCGTTGAAACAAATCTCGACTTCTCAGCATTGGCGTGATGCTGGCAGTGGTGGCCAACTGACTGAAGGTTAAAAAATATTTTCTGTATTCCTTTCAGAATTTCTTCGGAGGTTTCTGCAAGGATACATCCCGGAGTTCCATCAATGAACGTATTTTTTTTCTAAGAATTATGACGATTTTTTTAACAATTTATTAATAAATTGCATCAAGTAATCCTTTATGAATTCTTTCAAAGATTGCTGTTTCATTTTCTTTTGAAAAAATCTTTCTTGAATAATAATGTGTCTTCAAGAATGTTTCAAGTAATTAATGAAAGGGTGTCATTCAATATTTCTCTAAACACTCCTTCATGTATTCTTACAGTGTTGTCTCCGAGGATGTTTTCCAAAGTACTTCGAAATACTTCAAAAGATTCTTGCAAAGGCTTCAAAGTCCTTTCAGATTTTTTTCAAATATTCCTCCATAGTTTCTAACAGGAGTTCCTCCAAATATCCCCTAAATGATTTTTCCACGTATGCAAATCATTTCTCCATTGATTTATCCAAGAATTTATCTTGACATTACCTCAAGTATTCATAACTTATCTTGGCGTTCCTTCGAAGATTTCTCAAGAATTTTTCCAAAGATTCTTTTAGAAATTTATCCAAGGATTCCTTCAAGAATTACTGCAACGCTTTTTTTTCTAAAAAAATCTGCAAGGACTCTTCAAGGAGTTTCTCTAAAGTTTTATTAAGAGATTAATCCTAGAAATCCTTCAAGAAATTTCAAAAGAATCCATTGGAAAATAATTTTTGAAAAATCTACCAAGGATCCCTACAGAAGTTCTTATAAGAAAATTCTGAGAGGAACTTCTGTTGGAATTCTTTACAAAAACCCTTCTGGATTTCTTCCAAAGAATTCTTTAGAATTCATCTACTCTACGAGTTTCCCCAAGGATTCCTTCAGGAATTATTGCTAGCATTCCTAGAACCCTTCTAAAAATTTCTATTGTGACTTTTGATCAGACACCTTAGAAATTCATTTAAAAAACTCTCATTCTCATTCCGGAAAAAAAATATTCAAAGTTACCTTCAACATCCCAAGTAACATTTTAAGTTTTGTTCGGCTCTACAAGAGATCTTCATGACCAATTTTATAAAACTGAATCATACATCAAAACCTCTTGATAACCTCTTTAAGAGTATCTTCCGGCTAAGTGGACCACTCTCGGAGAGGTTTTGCAAACCGCATTAAGAGTAGAAATAAACCCGTTTTAAAACCTAGTTGAAATATTTCCCATTCTCGATTGTTGTCGTTGTTTTTTTTTTCAACAAAAACTATGACAGCTCAAGATGCAGAGAAGCTTCTTCGATGGCACGTAAAGTTCAGGAGGATACAGTAGAAAGCGATTATTTCAAAGTAGTATTTTAGTAGTTATTGTGCTGGTAGGCTTATGCGCATTCGAATTCACCGTGAATATTGAAGTTGCAGAATCATAAAATTAATGCACTTCGAAAATAGTGAATATTATCATCTTGGAATGAAATGTATCCATTTGTGAATTTAGTAAAACTATCCCGAATCACAAGAAAACTCAGCAGAGAGAGTTTATTTATGTGAGCATGTTATGAACATGGTTGCAAACTACCAATTCATTGCTAATTTAAGCAAAATTAACTATTTTTCATTCACGTAAGCTAATTCTTCAATATGGTGACGACCATAATCAGCGAAAATAAAACCAAAGCAAGTTTACTTTTATGATGACCGCAATAAACCTAGCAGTCTCGTAGTTTCTGCTTTTCCCTCAACAGATGTCGTTACTAATCGAACGGATCGCCATCTGTTGAGAGTTTTAGCAGTTTTATTGCGGTAATAATGATTGCCAGAAGGTTTACATATCAGAAAGTTTTGTTTACTCTTAAAATCTGTCTTTATGGATATCTTCAAGTATACTATAAAACATTTTATTAATGGTTTTCATAAAAGCAGTCATAAAACTGTGAGTTTTAATTATTGCTGTAATAAAACATTAATAAAAATCAAACAAAACCAATCAGCGATAGAATTGTTACTTGGGATCTCAGTCAAGCATTTCTCCAGGATTTATTATTGATTCCTCCAGAAGTTTCTCTGAAATTTCGTCCAAAAAAAATCTTCGGGGATTCCTGGTAGGGTCAACGTGTCTTAGTAATCCTACAATCCCAAATTCATCCTATTCTAAAACAAAGCAATTACCGCGCCGATTGATTACGTAATTTTTGTTATCATTCGTGCTCACTTCTAACAAAAATATAAAAAAGCGCTTCATTCCTTTGTTTTCAGTAGAATGAAAATAGGAGCGTATATGCTTACATAATAAATGATTTGATAAGATAAAATCAAATGATTTCTTCAGAAGTTTCTACAAGGATTCCTCCTAAGACTGGTTTGCCACTTTATTCGATAATTCTTTAACCGTAGTGTGGCCAGCAAAAAAAAAACACCCGTAAAAGGCCGGCAGAATACCCGGGTACCCACGAAATGGAAATGATCATATCTCAGCGATTTTTCCACCGATTTTAAATTTTTTTGCCTCATTCAACTCAGAAACTCATTATTCTTCGAGATCGTATTTGGTTGGACCGGTCCGATCACCATAGGTACCGGAAAATCCGGATTTACGGATTCATGTTTTTATACAATACAATATACGGGATTTTCGGTAGGTTAGTAGCAATTTCGGTACCAAGCATCGTAAAATTGCTTTGGCATATTGTATCTGACCGGCCTGGAATCATAAAACGTGTTGACTTTGAAACTGTGATTTCGGAACACGCTTCCCGTGGGGCCATGGTTGACCATAAACACTTTAAGGTATCCTAGCCTTAACAATGTGGAGGAATTCCACGGAGTCATGTCAGTCGATCCTGAGCGACCATTTCAAAAATATCTGAAACTTTGCACAGTTTTTCAATTTCATATAAATCGCCATTTTTTTATATTAAACCTTCATATTCACTCACGACTAACTTTTCAAAAGGGTGTATGCGAAAATAGTTCTAAAATATTCTAAAAGCTGTACAGCAAAAACGGATTGTTCGATTGTTATAAATTTTTCAGCAAAGTTAGATAACTAAATGATGATTCCTTAGAAAATATACACTGTAAAAAATTTCTTTTTCTACTTTGAAAAAATATGATATTTGTCACAAAAACTCAAATATCTCAAAACCCTATCTTTTTACCAACTTCAATTTTTTAGGGGAAATGGCCCATTATATCAGCTATCTACCATAAAATTTTGGTGATGGTAAACTGATAAACAAAAAAGTTATGACATTTCAAACATTTCACAATTTTTACATTTAGTAACAAAAAAAAAAATTTTTTCTGTGTAAATTATTTCGAGAATTATATTTTGATGCTGATTTTATTGTAAAGGCTACCGCCTGAATTAAACAAGTTGTTTTCATGATACTTTAGTTTGATTATTCGTAATTACTATAGTATCTATTTGAAACTTAGACGCGATCCAGTGTTGTGATCAAAAATATTGAGATTGTCATACTTTTTATTGTACGTGACTGGTGAAAAAATCCCTTGATAGTGTTGAAAAGCTGTTGATTATAAGAAAAATTGAATTGAATTTATTTTTAAGACAAAAGCTGTATAATAAAAGTTTTTTTATACGCGTATACGTCTAGTTTATCCGCAAAAAAAATCCCTCTTACACACTTATTTCTGAATTGCCTGTTCGGTACTTTTTTGACGAGATTATAACAGCAGTACGATCTCGGTAGTTTCGGTAATCGATTTTACTGAGGCTCAGTAAAACAACTGTCAAAATCGTATGGAAAAGGTAAACAATGCATTTTTGCTGAACGAGTTCGGTGCTCAGCAGTTTTAATCTCGTCAAAAAATTACCGAACAGACTTTATGATCGGAAGAATGCGAGTAACTTCAACAACAACAAATGCATAAGAGGTACATACCACAGACAAACAGACGAAACGCCTAGAACAATTTTAGTGAAAATTCATCGCCCAGTTCACACTATCACCACCTGGTGGAAATGTTTCACGAAACACTGCGTTGTGCAATATCGTCATCAGAAGGCGCTAGTGTGAAACGTCAAACGCAAAGAAAAACGATGGGCGCTCTTCTTGTTATGAAAGCCACAACCAAGATTCAAAATGATCGTTGAAGGCGTGGTCAATGAAAATTTCGCCAGTGTTACGTTTGTTTGTCTGTATACATACCTGACAATGCTCACGAAAAAAACAAAAAAATACTACCGCTATGAATATTAAAAATTGTATAGTATTTTTTTTCTTCAGCCACCAACACCAAACAAGTAAGTTAAAATTAATAAGTGATTTTGTTTATTATAATCTAACGAACAAGATGAACAGTCGCTTTCTCAAAGGTCTTCAACTCAACGCTCTCTTGTAGACCGTTTGATGAAAAAAAAATGTTCAAAAGAGTTACGAAATCTCACCGAAAGCACCATAGATAAACTGAAAGAGACTGGTTATGCCCAAATGTCCACATTGTGTACAAAATTACGCATTTGCACGTCCTGCCGTCTAGAATTTGACAAACGAGCCATCTGTATATCATTGGTAAAGCAGGGCGCAGGAAGTTCGAAAACGACAACAACTGAGAAATTGCCATCAGCGACATCTTTTTAAACAATTTAATTACGCCCCTTTTCAAAAATGCCCTGTAATATTCTTCAACATCTATACCCATTTCAATATTTTTAACGTTGCAAAACACGCTTTCAACATTCATCTTGAAGAAGAGGGAAAACACTTGTCCTCAAATGTAACAGCAAATTAATGAATAAACGACTAATGCGCGGAGGGCGTGATAAAATCGGAACATTACGGTGCATAGTATATTATATTATATGTATATATAATATATAATAAAAACAACTTGTTTTACTCACGCAAGGCCATTAACAATAAAATCAGCATCAAACTTCAATTTCCGGCCGAAATAATTTACACTAAAAAAAATTATTACTAAATGTGAAAATTGTGAAATGTTTGAATTGTCATAACTTTTTTGTTTATTTTCATGGTAGATTGCTAATACAATGGACCGTTTTCTCTAAAAAATTACGTTGGTAAAAAGATAGGGTTTTGAGATATTTGAGTTTTTGTGACAAAAATGATATTTTTTAATGTTAAAAAAGATTTTTTTCACAGTGTATATTTTCTTAGGAATCGCCATTTAGTTATCTAACTTTGCTGAACAATAAAATCAGCATCAAATCGCGATTCCCGGCCGAAATAATTTACACAGAAAAATTTTTTTTACTAAATGTAAAAATTGTGAAATTTTTGATATGTTATAACTTTTTTGTTTATTAGTTTACCATCACCAAATTTTTATGGTAGATTGCTAATACAATGGACCGTTTTCCCTAAAAAAATCAAGTTGGTAAAAAGATAGGGTTTTGAGATATTTGAGTTTTTGTGACAAAAATGATGTTTTTCAATGATAAAATAGATTTTTTTTCACAGTGTATATTTTCTTAGAAATCACCATTTAGCTATCTAACTTTGCTGAAAAATTCATAACAATCGAACAATCCGTTTTTGCTGTGCATATTTTTGAATATTTTTGAACCATTTTCACATACACCCTTTTGAAAAGTTAGTCGTGGCTCTAAATAAAAATTTAATATCGAAAAATGGCGATTTAGATGGAACTGAAAAACTGTGCAAAGTTTCAGTTCAATAGAAAATCATGAATTAAAAATTTTCCTTAATTTTGATGCTGTTGCTTGGAATCGCTCTGTGGGTTTCAATATGGTATAAGGACATGCTCCCAAAAATATGGATTTTCCGAAAACCACGGTGAATAGATCGGTCTAACCAAATATCTTCCCGATACATGATGAGTTTCTGAGTTGAATGAGCTAAAAATTTCCAAAATCGATGAAAAATTGACGGAGATATGATCATTTCAATTTCGTGGGTACCCGGGTACCCTTCCGGCCTTTCACGTAATAAAAAAAATGCAGGAGCCCCTCCCTCTGCCCCTCCTCACTTTAAAATTCGGTCAACCACATTAATAGATGTATATTCACGAGTTCTACGATCTAACAGAGTTCCAACAGCCTAGTCTCAATAATCATCAAAATATCGAGATTTGAAATTGAAAAAGGTACCCGGGTACCCTGCCGGCCACATAAGTGTTAAGAATGCCTAGAAGCATCTTTTAAGTGATTATTGGGTAATTCTCGCTGAGACCGGCCCACTATTTACACCTTGTCCTCAAAAATGTTTAAGGTGCCGATTTTCTGAAAGCCCTCGCCTAAAAAGTAAGAAAAATGCATTTGGTTACTCAAATTGATGGACCCCCCGTTAGTTAGAGCCACAACAATTTGTGCAGACCCCTCGATTTTGGTCAAATTGTGGCTCACTTAAACCGTTATAACTCGAAAATTTCTCCAACAACCACCTCAAAACGAATTGTTGTTGAAAAGAGGTAAGATAGAGCTACTATTTACAATAATAAAAAGTTGGGTCGGCCATATTGATTTTGGCCACCATCTTGGATTTTTATACCAAAACATTTTTTTCACCATGAGGGCAACCACCGATTTTCAAAATTTTTGCATCAATTGAAAGCTGGGACATTTATACATAACATATCAAAAAATTAGAGATGTCTTTTTTTTCTTTCAAAAGTTATCTGCCGTTTTGTAAATCATGCCACTTTTGCGCACTGGGCCCGGTGCCGACCGTTTACATAAATGCAGCGTTATTTCGCAGTGTTTACAAACACGAATTTAAATTCTGATGGAAAGCTGAAGGTTAAAGCTTTTCAAAACACTAAAAAAGTTATAAAAACAATGCCCGCATTATTGAGAAACAGTCAAAAACGGAAACGAACCTCCGATTTTGCCAAATTTTGCGACACGCGCCTTTGTGTATACATGCAGGCGTTAACTCGGATGCTGTTGCATGTCATTGCTGGTGCGCATGGAAATGTATGGAGAAAACGTGGCTTAATTTACAAAACTGCAGATAACTTTTGAAAGAAGAAAAAGACATCTCTAATTTTTTGATATGTTATGTATAAATGTCCCAGCTTTCAATTGATGCAAAAATTTTGAAAATCGGTGGTTGCCCTCATGGTGAAAAAAATGTTTTGGTATAAAAAATCCAAGATGGCGGCCAAAATCAATATGGCCGACCCAACTTTTTATTATTGTAAATAGTAGCTCTATCTTACCTCTTTTCAACAACAATTCGTTTTGAGGTGGTTGTTGGAGAAATTTTCGAGTTATAACGGTTTAAGTGAGCCACAATTTGACCAAAATCGAGGGGTCTGCACAAATTGTTGTGGCTCTAACTAACGGGGGGTCCATCAATTTGAGTAACCAAATGCATTTTTTTACTTTTTAGGCGAGGGCTTCCAGAAAATCGGCACCTTAAACATTTTTGAAGACAAGGTGTAAATAGTGGGCCGGTCTCAGCGAGAATTACCCATTGCAAGTTTAAGATTTCATATAGGGTGTCCATCGAGAATTCTTCAGGAATTGCTTCAAAAATTCCTACGGCATTTTTTCCAAGAATTTCTTAAATTTTTCTTCAAACAAATCCTTCGGAATTTCTTCAAATATCTTATTAGGAACCTCTGCGAAGGTTTTATCAATCGGATAAAGCATTCTTTGCTTAATTTATTCAATAATTTCTCCAAGAGCTCTATAAAAGTTTACTTTTGGGCTTTTTCCAGGGATTGCTTTAGGAATTCTACCAAGGATTTATTGAAAATTCTAAAAGAATTCCTTCAAAGATGCTTTAGAAATTCCTCCCAAACTTTCTTCAGGAGTTTTTCCAAAGATTTATTTATTAGTTCATCCAATAAATTCTCTTGCGATTTCTTCAAATATTCAACTGATTCAAATAAAAAAAATAAAGAATTCTTTCAAGAATTCTCACAGAAATTCCCCAAAAAACAGTGGCAAATAAAAAAAAATCTACTGGTATTCCTTCAAACAATTTTTGTGTTTTTTCTTAGGAAATTGTTTGTGAACTTCCTTAGATTTTCGGATATTCCTTAGTTAATTCATTGAGATTTTCTTCGGCCGTACCATTGTTAATGCTTTTATTTTTCTTTTAATTCGCAAGAGTGTATCTCATAAAATCTCGAAAGTAACAATAGACGGAAATCCGTAAGGAATTATCAAATGAAATTTCCACAGGAATTACTGAAGAAGTTTTTTGAGAAATTAATGGAGGAATTTTCCAAAGTTGCCGCCTCAATTTACGAATTAACTAAGGAATTTTCAAAGTACCTGCCTAATGAATTTCGAAAGGAACTATTGAAAGAACTACAAAAGTCAAGTATATAAGCAAAGGGACTGCCATTGAAACTGCCAAAGAAATTGCTGAAGGGAATATCGTAGGGTTTGCCTGATAAATTTCTAGAGCAATTGCCCAAAGAATTTCGAAAAGTTATGTCGTAGATATCTTGAAAAATTAAAAACCTAAATCATTTTCGAATATTATTACCCAGAAATTTTCGAATGAGTTACTGAACCTAATTTCAAACGAACTGCCGATATAGTTTTCAACAAAAAAAATCCACAAAAATAATGTTATAGCAATTTTAGGATCAAATCCAATAAAAATGGCTAGAAGAATTTCCAAAAGTTTTGTAAAAAAAAACTTTGCTAAAGGTAATATGAAAGATTTCCAGGGGATGGCTCACAGGAAAGTCACCAAATGCATTGCCAAAGTAAGTTATTCCCAAAGTAATTTTACCAGAATATTTTTCAAACGAATTGTCAAAAAAAAAAAACAACGAGAAGTTGTAAATGGAATTTCCAAAGAAATTTCTGTACAAAAATATTCTGGAGAAGTTCGCAAAGCCATTTCTGAAGCATTGCCGAGAACTGCACAAAGAAGTTTCCAAAGGAATTGCCTAACCATTTCTCAAAAGAATTGCCGTAGGAATTTTCAATGAAACTTGTAACAGAATTCCTAAAAAAAATCTTGATAGTTTTTACCAAAGGAATTGCGTACACAATAGCTAAGACAATTGCCAAAGAATTTCTCTAAAAATAATGAAGGATGTGTAAGGAATTTCCAAATAAATTTTCAAAGATATTCCCTAATTTCATTTGACGTCTTAAATCAGCTGATTTCTCGGGCCTTTGACAGTTCTCCAATGAAAATGACAGTTTAGCGTTTGCGCCTTTGTTCAGCAGTTTTAAACAGTGGCATACACATACCTGTCAGCTGAAAAGGCCTATTGCTGCACGGATTTCCAAGCAATAACTGAAATAGATCCAAAAGAAATTTCCAAAGGAAAATTCTACACTCATTGCACAATTATGGGTCACTCAAGGAACAATCACTTCATAATATGAATCGTTTTTCATACAAAAATAACACTTTCATTATTTTTATTTTATATTCTCTTCCTTGAAACTTCTTTTTATCGTTTTACATAAAAATCTGCTTGTAATATTCACTCTAGGCGGTGAAAATTACTGAAATGTTGGTGAATAATGAAAACCACAATTATGGATCAAAATTGGCTGTGTAACAATGATGGGTCAATTTGTTGCCTATTATGGGTCACTCAAGAGGAATCGGCTGAACAATAATGTTTTGTCTATTTTTTCAATGAATGGTCACTTATTCTAGATAGATCAACTATAGTAGAATCTAAAACTGGTCTCAAACCTCTTAACGAAGCGTGTTTTCACGATTTGGAATCAATTTTTCAAAATTGGGACAAAATCTCCAACACAACCACCGAAAAAGGCCTAAAAGTATGCAATACCCATGTACGCAGAACTGTCAATATTATGCTGCACAAAAAATGACCCATAATTGTGTGATTTTCGGTGTTCCTTGTCACAATAATGAGTCATTTAAATTTTTCCTGAAATAAGCCTTAATTAGCTGCAATCACATGAATTTTTACATTTAGAACGTAAATTATACTTTTGTTCTGGTGACGATACCATTTCGCACTTGAAAATCACTAAAACTCGCATTTACAGAGCTTACGAAAGCAGCGCACGCACTTTCTGATGTTCACAATCGAAGCGTTACTTTGACAGACAGTTTTATGCCGAACAAAATATTACTGACAATATGTATGTTTTGACGTATAAACCCGTGTGCGTATGACACAAAACAAATCAACTCATCAACGAAAAATGATAATGGCTAACAAAACCTTGCAATCAATTAGTATTTATCTATTAAAGTGAAAAGTGACTAATAATTGTGTGTGACCCATAATTGTGCAATGAGTGTAATAAAAAATGTAAGAGTTCTTTCAGGAATTATTAATAAAATTCGTCCAAGAAATTTTATTGGATTTTTTTTATGAATTCTTAATGCATTCATTCGAGGTTTCCATCTGTTGATACTATTAAAGATTTACTTAGCGATAACACCAATTTCGTTCGAATATTCTTCACGAAACTTCTAAGATTTTTTTCTAAGGATTTCAACATTTGTTCCAAATGAGGAACTACAAGAACTTTTTCTTAGATATCTTTTACGATTCATCTAGGAATAACTTCAAGGACTTCTTTACAAATTCCTCCATGATTTGTTTCGAAAGTTGCTACAGCGTTTCTGAAGGAAATTATGTATTCCCAAGAATTCCCAAGAATTTCATAGAGTTTTTAAATATTTCAACAAACGATTGCTCTGGGGCTACCCCACATGATCCCTTGAGCAAATTTCCCAGAGGAATTCTTTAGGAATTCTTTTAAGATTTGTTTTTAGAAATTTCTGCAAGAATTCTTTTTGCAATGCCACAAATGGTTTTTCTTGAAGTCGTTTCAAGGATTTCTTACGAAGCATTGTTCAAGCATTTCAAAGATTTCTTCAGAAGTTCTTCCAATAATTGCTGTATGAAATCGTCCAAAGATTCCTTAGGCATTTTTTTCAATTGCCCTTTCACGATTCAATAATGAATCCTTTAAGAAATTCCAGAGAAGACTTCTGTTTCTCCAAGGATTTTTTCAAGCTGCGTTACAAGGATTCCTTCAGGGATATCTCAACGTTTTCCTGCAGATAACCCTGCAAGGGTGAACGCATTTATCTCCAAAGGAGTCCTGCACAAATTCCCTCAGAGGGTCTTAAAGAGATTCCACCAAGGCTTCCATCTGAAATTTCTCCACGGAAATCTATAGAAATTGTTTTGCAAATCAACATCAACGAATTTGAGGGAAATTCTTTGGGGTTTATGCCATTCATTTCTTTGAAAAATAATCTAGGTATTCTTCCAAACTTCCCTTTGCCTTCAAAATTTCTTCAGGAATAATTTACGTGATTCCTCATAGTACTTCTAGTAGTTCTACTACTACTTCACAGTACTGTAGTAATCCGTCAAGAATGTTATCAAAGATATCTCCAAAATCAACCCAATGATATTTTCCGAATACATCTTAGAATTCATCTAGAAGATTCTTCGAGAATTCCTTTAAAAATTCCTACTGAACTTCCTGCAAGCATTTTTACAAGGATTCTTTCGGGAATTCTTCTAAAATTCCTTCAGAAAATCTCACAAGAATCCATTCAAGAGCCATACCTGATCAAGCATGATCTCAGAAATTCATCAAAGGTATTTTCCATGAGGAACTCCTGCAAGATTCCTTCTTAGAGAAGTCTCTAAAAGAATCTTGGAGAAATCCCTTAAGGTTCATCTGCAGAATTCGTTGAAGGACTTCATGACATAATCCTCGAAGGACTTTATGAAGGGATCCAAAGAGGTATTCCTGATGGAATTCTTGGAGGTTTTCCTGAAGGAATCAATTCAAGTATTCAAAAATCAATGCTTGGAAGAATTCCTGAAGCAATCCATGAAAAAGTTCTGAAGTAAATCTTAGAGGAATTTTTGTGGGAGTCCTTGAAGTAACTGCTAGATAAATCGTAATACATATTCCCGAAGGCAATCTTGCAGAAACCCTTCAAGGAATACTTGGGAAGAAATACTTCATGAAATTGTTGATACATTGATTTCACTTATTTTTCATACGAAAGCAAAAAAAAATCGACAAACTATTGTTATTACGGTTTTGACCTGACATGTGTTCAGATATTAATTTTCATAACTGCGGCCCCTGAATTTCAGCTGCTACTTTAAGCTAAGTCAACAACTATGTTTGGTCCTGTAATTAGGATACCAGGGACGTTTTCACAATGCTCATGAATTTTACTTCCATATCGATACTGAATTTCATAAAATAAAATTTAAATTCTAACTAGTGTTAAAAAACCTTCCTTGATTTGGAGGCCCCCTGAAATCGGGGGCCCGGTGCGGACCGCACCCATCGCACCCCCCTTGCTACGCCACTGGATAGACGGGGATACCTAAGAGGTTGTGGAGGAATTCGTCTACCTCGGATCCTTACTGACGGCTGACAGCAACGTGAGCCGTGAAATTCGGAGGCACATCTCCAGCGGAAGTCGGGCCTACTACGGGCTCCAGAAGAAACTGCGGTCGAAAAAGATTCACCCACGCACCAAATGCACCATGTACAAAACGCTAATAAGACCGGTGGTCCTCTACGGGCACGACACATGGACCATGCTCGAGGAGGACATGCAAGCACTCGAAGTTTTCGAGCGACGCGTGCTAAGGATGATCTTCGCCGGTGTGCAGGAGAACGGTGTGTGGCGGAGAAGGATGAACCACGAGCTTGCTGCAGTTTACGGCGAACCCAGCATCCAGAAGGTAGTCAAAGCCGGAAGGATACGGTGGGCAGGGCATGTTTCAAGAATGCCGGACAATAACCCTGCAAAGCTGGTGTTTGCAACTGATCCGGTTGGCACAAGAAGGCGTGGAGCGCAGAGAGCACGATGGGCGGACCAGGTGGAGCGTGACCTGGCGAGCATTGGGCGCGACCGAGAATGGAGAGCGGCAGCCACAAACCGAGTATTGTGGCGTACTATTGTTGATTATGTCTTGTCTTAATGATGTTGAACAAATAAACGTATGGGGTATTGACCACTGTCGAAGTTCGGTCCTCAGAAGTTCATCACATCAATGTCACCCTAGAAGTGCCGACCATCTACCCTAACATGTTCTGATAGGATGCAAGTTTTACCATTTGGGTAAAACTAATACTTAAATCCTCCTCGCCGAAGATCACTAGTCTCAGGCCGTTGACGTATACGTAGCGGGTGAGGATATCATCACATTTAATGAAACGGTTAAAGAAAGTTCTTGCGCTTTCAATTTGTTAGATGATATTACACTCAAAAAAGTTCAACAGGTTTCAAAAACTCCTCCTGACGAAGAGAATAAAACTCCCGAAAATACGCAAGTTCCCCTAAATGAATATAAAATGGAAATGGGCCAATCGTCAAGATGGCTGCAATATGGCTTCTGTGTGAAATCTTCCCAACAATATCAAACCATTGTTCAACGTTTCATCGATGAGATAAGCTTATCAGTCCGATGAACCATCATGTGGCTTAAAATGTCAATGCATGGATTTGAACGACATCGTCGAGTGCAAACTGACTAGGACAACAGAGCAGGGCCATAATGTTGTCGCTACGGCCAATAGCCGCCGACCTAGCGGACGTAGCGAAGAACGACCTGAACGAAGATCCAAGTCAGTTGGAAAGTCATTTGAGTGTGATTCGTAATTGGTTGAAAGAATGCAAACATTTTCACGGTTCGCTGGATGATCAGATTCTGTTGGCATTCCTTAGGGGGTGCAAATTCAGTTTGGAAAAAGTGAAGGAAAAATTGGCGCTATTTTACTGGATCAGAACAACTCTACCGGAAGTTACTCAAAACAGAGATCCATACGACGACCATGTACTGGAAGTGATACGTTTGGGGTGAATACTTTTAGAAATGGAAACAGTAAGTTTCACCTAATCACGTCGTATTTTTTACAGTGTGGGAATTCCACTTCCCAAAACAGTGAACCCAACGGATCCGAAGATTTTTGTAATTCGAGTGGCCCAGTTTGATCTGACGAAAATCACCTTCGCCGATGTGATAAAAGGAGGAACGCTTATTAATGATGTCCTGATGAGAGATGACGACCAGATGGTTATTTGTGGAATGATTCTGGTCATCGATTTGGCAGGCGTAACTGCAAATCATCTATTCCAGTTTGATTTTGAGTTCTTGAAGCAAGTAGCTGTCCTATACCAAGATGCAAGCCCTCTTCGCATGCAAGGTATTCATATCTTAAACCCACCACCAGGAATGCAAACTGTGGTAAACATGTTCAATAGCCTGCTCTCTACTAAAAATAAAAATAAAAGGGTAAAGGCATTCGTCGATTGGGATCTGTTCACGTTAGTAATTTCTCCTATTTTGTTCCAGATATTTGTACATGGCAGTAATTTGGAGTCTCTGCATAATCACTTGGCGAAACATGTTCTTCCAAAGGAATACGGTGGCACACTAGGGCCAATACAAACGTTCGTCGAAGAATGGGAATTGAAACTGAAAGCCAATAGAGATTATCTACTCGAGATGTCCGATTTACGTGACACAAAGACATCAGCTCCACAGTCACCTTCGGTTTTCTCGCCTACCAGCAAAAACACATTCTTCGGGCTGGATGGCTCGTTTAGGCGACTTGAGTTAGATTGAGTGAGAGAAGTGATAATAAAACTTGATTCATTGAAAAGAACGTAGGGTGGCTTCTATTTTTGTCTGTTTTCCGCTATAACTCAGTGAAATTTAAACCAATTGACACAATTTTTGGGGTTCTATAACATTTACCCGAAAACCATTTACCCGAAAGACATTTACCCGAAAACCATTTACCCGAATGTAACATATACCCGAATGCCAAATACCCGAATGCGACATTTACCCGAACGCGACTTTTACCCGAATGCGACACTTACCCGAATGCGACACTTACCCGAATGCGACATTTACCCGAATAGTTTATTACTGTGCACAAATTATGATTTTGTGAATAAAGTTCACTTATTTTGTTCAATTTAAAAAGTGCATGTATTATTTTGTATTGTGGATCAGAAAAGCATTTTGAATATCAAGTTCCTCAAGAACCCATTTTATCAAATTTTCCCTGAAATGATCTGCGATAGGAGTTCACAGGGCATATGCTTGAATAAAACTCATAACTGCAGCTTACCTTTGTCATGTTAACACTGTTAGCGTTCACTCTAGATATTTACCCTTCTTTGATTCATATGCTGTTCTTTTGATAAGCAAAGAACAGTTTATGATTTAAAGAAGAGGAAATCTCTGTTTGAAGGCCAAATGGTCATAAGTTCGAAACGATTAAAAAACAGTCCTCGGAAAATCAACATATCATTAGAAAATAATATTTGACAGAAAAGTTTGCAGATTGTTCACCAAACAGAACATCCCATTATTAAAAGAAGGAAAAAATCTTAGATGTAGACTTGGAATCCATCACTCAATCATGTAAGAGTGTAATTTAAAAGAACATCATATAATCTAAACAAGGACAAAACTTATATGCATCCCAACTAACAATGGTAGCTGAATAACAGCTTATTCAATCAAAATTGCAAAAAATAAGCTTATGAATGGCTTATTCTTCTATTGTACAGCATCAGTGTTTGTTGTGCAGTTAGTAGTTCGAACGCCAACAAAATATGCAGCAGTGTAACTCGAAAGAACAGCCTTTGAAGAGAAGAAGGGAAAATCTCCGAAGGATAAGTAATAGTTTGGCCACAAAACAACACAGTGATACTATGTCTGTTAAAGAAACTCTACCCCCTTACCCCAAATGCCATCATAACCTCGAATAGGACATTATTCCAAAAGCCATTTCCCCGCATGGGTCATCACCCCGATAGATAAGTAAAATAGTTCCCTAAAGGATATAGGTAGAAAGATGGATTCACGGGTCTCCTATGGAGTTAGTAGTTCATCCGCAACAAACTAAATAACATTTCAACTCCAACTCGAAAAAGTAGCCTCTTTTGAAAAGAATGAATACATTCTATGGAGAAATTACCAGTTTAGTCAGTACCAGCTGACCAACTCATCAACAGTTCACGAGTGGACAATGTGAATTCGAAAGAACAGCCTATTTTAAAAAGAAGGCAAATCTTAGAAGAAGTGGATAATACTTGCGGTATGGCTGCCAGTTTGTGACCGTGTATATAAGTAGCTAATTTTGCATTTTTTGGGCGACCTCCTGATTGATTCGGATTGGCGTTCGGGCTAATTGGATGGAGCCGTAAAAGAACAGAATATCAACAAAAATCCTTTGATTAAAATAGCATTGGGACAGCCAGTTGGTCCTGTACCAGAGTGCTTGATGATCACTCAGTCTGATTATTATTAGGTCTAACCAAAGCCTGCCATATGATACCGGGCCATAACATATTTATTATTGAAAAATCATATGGGGATCAAGTACACATTTTTTATATTTTTCGGGTAAATGTCGCATTCGGGTAAATGTCGCAATCGGGTATTTGTCGCATTCGGGTATTTGTCGCAATCGGGTAAATGACGTTCGGGTAAATGTCATTCGGGAAAATGTCTTTCGGGTAAATGGTTTTCGGGTAAATGTTATAGAACCATTTTTGGAATGCGATGGGATAGGTATAGTATTTACCCGTGTACAACATTTCAAGTCAATTGGTTCAAAATTGACTGAGTTATAGATAGTGGAAACAGACGAATATAGAAGCCACCGCTCAATAGGCGCGATAGCCTATACAACGAGTAGGAAACGATGAATTATTTCTATAAGCTGGGGAGGCTAGGTGTGGGTACACTAGAGACTTTCTTAGTTTGTCTGTTACTTTAAGGAAAACGTACAACTAGATTCGTTTTTTACACAGAATGTCAGGCAAACATGTATTGCAAGTTCATACATAAAGCCTGTATCCGCAATAATCGGGACACAGAAGTACGGCTGTAGCTCTGTAATGAATCGGTAAAATTGGCCAAAAAATTGACTGAGAACTCTTTGGTGTAGAGTAAAGTGGGGCAAAAGTTCGAGTGGGGCAAAAGTTTCTTTTGAAGTTTTCAGCTCAATTCAAATTATTTCTTTCGGGTGTCAAGGTTGTTCGAAGCCTTTTTGAAATAGAGTCTTTCACTACAAAAATTATAAAAAATAATCAATATTTTGAAAAGTTGTGATAAAATGTTGGTTTTTGATCCAAAAATTGTAATATGCGATGGTCCTTCCAACGCATGGAATGGAATTGTAATGAAATCGAATTCGATATTTTATTTTGGGGCGTAACTGGGTATATTTTGAAGATGCTTTAGTATGTATAACTTTTTGCAAAAAGGATTTGGAAATCATAGTTTAGTTTACACATAGTGGGGCAAAAGTTCGAATTGTGGGGCAAGAGTTCGAGTCATGCAGCAACTTTATATTAAAACCTAAAATTGCGCAAAAAGTACATATTATCTCCAAAAATGATGAAATTAGTGAGAAAATTCGATCGAAGTTGAAAAAACCAGTTGTTTCATCTGAATTTGGCGGAAAACTTCTAATTTTTGGTATAGTAAATTTGACCCTGATTTGGGTAACATCCAGATCAAACTTTAAAGTGTATTTCAGTTCCAACATCAAATATTAATTGGTTTTAGGTATTCAGAATAGGAAAGTGTCAAAATAGTGTGCTACGGTTTGTGCAATCCCACAAACACTTGACTCGAACTTTTGCCCCAGTGGTGAGGCAAGAGTTCGAATTAGACACACACATACAAAAAGTGTTTCAGCTCCAAATTAAAATGACATTTGGCGTAACTATATTTAGCAAATATTTAGCTCATGGATGGTAGAATCATCACACGGTATTCATTTATTTTTATCTGCTTCGATTTCTTGAAAAAAGTTGAATTTTCAACTAAGGTCGAACTTTTGCCCCACCTTACTCTATGTTTATTATTTATGCCAAATTTCATAAAAATCGATGCATTACTTTTAACTATGGATGAAAATCAAACAGACGTAGTTTTTATGATTTTGTACAATCATGACCAATTTTCATTCGCTAATAGATGGTTCTTTTGCGATACAGCTCAAAGTTCTGTGATGATAATTACACGCAGAAAAATATATATTAAATTCAAAAATAAACGACTTTGAAATAAAGAAAAATAATCATTGATCCACGGCCTAAGTGCGATTTTCATTGAATCAATGACTTCCGAGTATTTGCTTCAAAGTACTTTTGTTTTTGTTTTTAAGTCGAGCTTTCGTTCGCCGGATCGTAAATTCAAAGTATAATAATATTTGATTCTAATATTTTATTTATTTGAAACAAATACATCACTACTTTATTTTAAAAGCATTTATTTATTGAAACAAAAAACACATATTTTAGAATTAAAGTCAAAATATATTTGATTTAAAAATAATATTTTTTGATAGTAATATCTTTCTAAAAGATCGTCAAATATTTAACCTGCTTGGACTGAATATGATCTAATAACTATTGAGAGCATGTGATCGTCATGCTCTCATTAATTATAAGATCATATTCAGTCCAAGCAGATAATCCAATAACAAATCAAAATACTTTTAGGAAACAATATTCTTATACATATTCTCATAATTTCATAATATTTGCTGGTGAAGTAAGTTGCTGTACAGTTGCCCTTTGTTATTGTCGTCGCGGTTGAAACCCGAAGTATCCCCACACGCGACAATCTATTATGTCGATATTTCTTCAAATCCATGCGTAAAACCTAACGCCGGACGTAGCAAATTCGGCGTAAGGTCTTGGAGAGTGGCGGAAGATTCTAAGAAAAAAAGTTCCATCGAGAAAAAAAAACTGGTGAAAAGCAACAGGTGCTTACCAGGCCTTTCTCTATTCGTTAATGTCGCAGATGCGCTTCATATATTCATCTAGGAACGGCTACAGTATTAGGGCCTTAGCTTCCTTGCAGGTCAACTGAGTAGCCATTATCTGGAAGAAATTAAATGTTTTTCAATTTTTCAATTAAATAATAGGTTTCACATTATCTTACTTACCTGTGAAGGCTTTCACTATAATATCCGACTATAATAACAACAAACCAAACAGTTTCAATGCGTTTTACGTTTCTAAATCACACGTACCAAGCATCACAACTAACGATCTCTTCTACAATTTCGTTCACCGAATCAGTTTTATTTTTTTTCTGACAATAGAAACAAAATGACGGCAGACTCACTTGAGCAAAAAACCTACATTTATTTCAAAGTAGCAATTTTTTTGAATCAAAGACACAACGACTTCGTTTCTAATGAACTTATTTTAGAATCAAAGTTGTTTAGTATTAGGGTAAGTGTACCAATTATGGCACTACCTAAGGAAAGCTATTTATACAAAAATAAGAAGAAGATCAACGAATGTCATCAATGTGTTAAAAGATAGCTTAGTTTCCATACTTTACAGGAAAAATATAGAAACGGAATCAAAACTACAGGGGATAGACAAAATGATCGGGACAGGCAAAATTTTCACTTTTCAAAAAATGTTTAATTAGCTGTAACTATTCGAAAAGTGCATCAAATATTCTCAAATTTTTACTGTAAGTACTTCAACTAGTTGTGTATCAGTGGACAAAATTTGGAAAAGATCGGACAATTCTTCACGAAGTTATAAAGATTTTTGAAAATGGTAAAATTATCCGATAGCCAACTTTGAGCTGTTATATCTCCGGATTCAATTAACCGAATGTAATGAAATTTTGACCATTAATGACTTATATAATGAGCTATGAAAAACCATTGACTTAACTTAATATTCTTAAAACGGAAGAAAATTATAACGATTAGATTATTTTTCTAATAAAACTCCAAATTATTCAAAACATCAACATCGTTTCAAAATTCAAGATGCAAATTATAGTTCATTTAGTTTCCCTCTAATTGACTTATATATAAATGCGTTTTGAAGGAAAGTAACAACATAGCCGCCAATAAATTGAAAAAGTAATGGGATGCATAATAAAAATAGACCAATTTAGTAAAAAATCGTGAAAAAAATTAAATCGCTATAACTTTTTCGCTTGTTAAAAATTTCAAGTTAAGTCAAATGTTTTCCAGAGTTCATTATATAAGTCACGAATGGTCAAAATTTCATTGCAATCAGATCATTGAATCCGGAGGTATAACAGCTCAAAGTTGGCTATCGGATAATTTTATCTTTTTCAAAAATCTTTATAACTTCGTGAAGAATTGTCCGATCTTTTCCAAATTTTGTCCAATGATACACAACTAGTTGAAGAACTTACAGTAAAAATTTGAGAATATTCGATGCACTTTTCGAAAAGTTACAGCTAGTTGAACATTTTTTGTAAAGTGAAAATTTTGCCTGTCCCGATCATTTTGTCTATCCCCTGTACTTTTAGTATTTATTACAGCGTGTGCCAATGATAGGAACCCTGTACCAGTTATGGTTACATTTTTTAACTTCGGTTCCTTTTCGCATTATTTGCATTCATTCCTTATGGGGTTAGCCATAATTGGTACGCTATGGCGAAAAAGGGTGCAAGGAAGCCGAAATTTTAAGGAAAATGATTTATTTCTACCACGATTTGAGCAAAATGTGGAGTTTAAATGAGTGCGACCATCTTCTGTGAACGTGATCTGTTGTTCACAATTTTTTTTCTTGTTGATTGACATCGTTAAAGGGTGAAAATCAACTATGGCGAATAATTGGTACTATAGCCATAATTGGTACACTTACCCTAGAATCGAATATTAATTTGCTTTGTTTCAAAAAAAGTATTATATTTGAATCAAAGTTGTAATGTATTTGATTCAAATATGCGATATTTTTCTGCGTGTATGAAATTTTGTTAGCAGTTATGATACTTATAGAGACACTTTCTTGCAAAATTTCATAAACTTTGATCAATTGATTTGACAGCTACTGGTGTTGATAGGGGTGAGTGTCCGTGAAAATGTTTCGTGTTTCTCATGTGCGATGTTTGCCTACTCATAACTTTTGAATTTTTTCTGCCAATTTTCATGAAATATTCACAGAAGGTAGTCGATTATGTGTATATTATGCCTTCAAAATTCGATGATTATTGGTACACTATGAAATAATGTAATTCATTGATTGTTTAAAAACAATACAATTTTACATTATAAGAAGTTTACACTTAGCTTAGTTTAACATGTATACTGTATAGGCCTAAAAACTTATACTAATCTAGAATGGTTTAGAGGATACGTTTACCAGTGTATAGATTGAGTGATGGTGACAAAAAGTGTGAGTGATGGTGGCAAATGCGGGTTTTTACCGAAAATCTGCAGCTGTTCCGTTTCTACCGGAACCTTGTACCGTGGGGAATTCAAAATTATTCAAATAAAGCTGGAGGTCATCGAGTTCATCCCGCCAGGAAGAAATAACAAACGGTAAGCATTTGCTGAATCAAATTTACCCCAGGTTAGAATTCAACAAATTTTACGATGCAGGATCCGCCACCAACATGTTCCGTCGTGTGTTCCGAGCACTCCGAAAACTCCCGGGCATTTCGGTAAGTTTGATTTTCAGAATCTTGTTACCAAAATCTTCAATGTTATTCTATTTTGTTTCAGTCAATTCGATGCCTTAAGTTCTTGAGCAATCATCAGTTTTTGGCTCTCCCGCGCGAAGTTTCACGAAAATCTCACGAGGATATGGAAAATTAACCCGATTGACGAGCTGGCAAATAGTGTGGCGATCCAACTGCGGAATGCTGCTCCGGATGAATGTTAAATTTGTTGCCCACCTGGACTCGGGATCTCCCACGAAAGCTATCGATGATGAATGGACACTACCGGGGATGCTGCCGAGATTGAGTTCATTTAAAATGTTTATTTTTGTTATTATCAATGCAAATAAATTTGTTTTTGAACTATCATTGCGTTTTTTTTTTCATACAAATACAAACGATGGAAAACAACATTATTTCTACGCGTATTAAAATTAAATCCGGGTTATACTAGCCTAGATATACCTAACTTATACTAGAATACGTGTAAGTCTAAGTTATACTAGGCTAGTATGATCTGCATTTAAACTACGCTTGGGGTCAACCAGGCGAATATGCTTTAAGCGTGGGATTTATACTATTTAGTTTTGATTTTTTCAGAGTGTATAGTAATTTCAATACTACAATTGAAACAACAAAGTGTACTGACTAATTGCTGTCTGAGGGGCTAAAATCACGTTCAGTCCCAATACATGTTTCGACCATAAAATTGTTAAAAGTGTATCGATTTTTTTGAAATTTTGCCTGTGCAAGAAATGTAGATTGAGAGGTTTGTGTTCAAAATTTCCTATGCCAAATTCAAAAGTTACAGCGCTAACAAGCAAAACTAGGGGCTGTACAAAATTCAATGGAGCACATTCTACTCCTTCATTGCTACAACAAAAAGTACACCGTTTATCATCGCTTTCATCAGTCTAGTGAGCTTCCATGAAAAGCCGTTCTAGTCCATGATTTTCCATAGATCTGTGCGGTCGATTCTGTCGCATGCCGCCTTGAAATCGATGAACAGGTAGTCCATTGAGATCTGGTATTCACGGATTTTTTGGAGGATTTGTCTCACGGTGCAGATCTGATTCGTTGTCGAGCGGCCGTCGACGAAGCTGGCTTGATAACTTCTCAAAAACTCATCCACTTTAGTTGAAGGACGATGGAAGTTTATCTAAGATAGCACTCTGTACGCGACATTTTGAATTGTTCTCAAACTCCTTGGCGTGTTCGACTGTAGTTGGGAACTAATGTTTTGTGGCTTCTCAGTCTTGACAAAATCAAAACGCTGTTATTTTATTTTGTCCGACGTTTCGGTCCATTTGGGTCCTTCTTCAGGGACGGACCGAAACGTCGGACAAAATAAAATAACAGCGTTTTGATTTTGTCAAGACTGAGAAGCCACAAAACATTAGTTCTCAAACTCCAACTTGTCACCTTTCTTGAAGATGGGGCAAATGACCCCTCCTCTAGTAGCTGGTCGGTCTCTCATATCTGGACTATTAGTCAGTACAGGCAGGCAACTTTTCCGGTACCATTTCGATGAGTTCAAACAGGACGTTCCACATACCAATCTTTCAATCGCAAGTCCTTTACAAGTCCTTGCCGTTGTTGGTCTCGGTTTATATTATCTTGTTGATCGTTCACTGCATGGTTCTTTTACGGCTGGCTCGCAGGACCTATCATAAACTCAATCACCCGGTTTACTGTCTGGCGGGGCTCTGTAAGTTTGTCGTCCCTGACAGTTTAAGACCAAAGTTCTCACGGGGTTGGTTACTTGATCTTCCTAAAGGATGTTCGCCTTTACCATGCCAAACTGGAAACCATATAACTAATTAATGAATAGAATAGCTGATAACTTTTCTGGTCGATCCTTCCCTGTTGGACGACCAGGAGTCAAGTTATCATATAATTGAAATTCAGTTCAGTGAGAAAGTGTTCTTCAACTAATAGCTAAAACAAGTATTAAATAAATTTATAAGAAGAGAAAGTGAAATTTTAATTGGCGGTATAAATTCATAAATATTTTTGGATAAATCTATTCAAAATTTCCATATTAGTAACATCCACATATTCAATCACTAAGCTGTGAAGCATTATCTGTCGGTTTCGATGTTACCCAATATAGACACAGATGCTATCAAAAAAAATACTTTGTAAAAGACAACCAAAACATGTATTTCAACAAATATTCCAAGTCTATCAACACGGTACTGATTTTCTAAACTGCATCAATCAAACTCCAAGCTTCTGAAAGAACCCTCCACACCAAACAGCGCGCTAGCGGTTTTTGGCTTGCCTGGTCGTTTACGCTCATCGTTACGGTATTTGGCATCTTCGAGGAATATCTGACGGTGGTTTATTAAATTGTCACGGCAATCCGCAATGATTGCAGCTAGCTTTCCACCACTGCCCCCGTATTCTTCCGGTAGGAACGATTTCGGAATAACCTGGTGCAGTGCTTCGAACGTGTCGTGTACGGCGATACGCTCTTGAATCTTTTTACTCAAAAATCCGTGGAACATCTTGAAGAGAGCGTCAAATCCAGTCGATGGATTCACAAAGTGGATACCTTTGGTTCGGATTGGGAAAGCTTCTATCACTGATGTCATTTTCCTGGAAAGTATGATACTTCGTCTTGATATGGAACTGTATGAATAGTCATAGTTAACCTACTTGATAAATGTGGGACTGAATTGCGATAACGCTGACAAAGTCAGCCCTCGGAGATCAACAAGCACCATGTGGCCGGCAATGATAGATGTGTCATCGTTCAGAAGCAACAGATCTGTGATCATATAGCAGACCTTCATTATGTCCACGATGGAATATTTACTAGGATCGTAAGCTCCCATTCTCACTAACACAATTCGTGGCCCATCCGGCCCCATCGTGTGCGGCAGCGGAAGGTTCACTCTGAAGGGACAAACATTAAAGATAAACAGAGTCTTATCTAGCGAGTTGGATTAACACAAAACATTATGTACCTACCCTAGCATAGCATTTTCTTGAATTTTCGCATTCGTTGGATCGCGGTTGTCGAAGAATTCCGGAATGGCTGACTTAACGGTATAGTAGTTGTCTAACTTTTCTTTGGTTTTCTCCAAGCTGTACTTACACCCACGGAGGAAATTCACCAGAAACTGATCGTCGGTGCGCGGATTGAGATGTGGTTGCTTCGAGAGCCATGCCTTCAGCGCTGCAAGATCTTCCGGGATACGGGCCGGAACCTCGTTCAGTTCGTTCTTCGCTTTTTCGGCCAGCTCCGGAGCCATCGGTCGAAGGGAAGTCATTTTTTCCGGTATGACTTTGCGGTTTATCGGACAAAAGTAACACACTCACTCGCTGCACACCGACGATTGTGAAACTGAGCGATGTGTGAGACCTGGCGAAGGAGATTGTCGATTTTTTTATGAATTTATTGAAATTGTGCAGTGATAAGAGTCGAGAGATAGCAAAAACAAATCGGGGCTTGTGATATCAAACTCGATATCTTATCAGTTATTATTAAATTTAGCAATGTGTTTGTAGGTACAAGTTGATACAGTTCCTCACCGGTAGCCTCACTTGTGACATCGCTTTGTGAATGATTTAGTATTTTGATAAAACGTTATCGATATTTTTTTAAGTTTAATGCACTTTGAAAATGCATGTTTGAGGGAAAGGTTTTCAGCAAATAATGAATACTGACTTTTACAGCACCTTTATTATTCTTACGATTTAGAAGTAACCAGACCATTCAAGTAGTATTTGGATTACCTACTGTTACGAGCTAGTCTCAGAACGTCGAGTAATTTATTCAATCTTGTGATACGGCTTCTTTTAAAATTGCTTTGCTAATTTCAATTTTTACATCGAATTGTGTTTTCTTCTGGATCTCTGAAATACACAGATATTTATTTATTTATTTATATATATTTACAAAAATTAAACCGAGTCAATACAGAAACAGACAAATTGGCCGGATTTCGTGAGCATCGTACTCCAGCTGTTAAATCCGGCTCGCCGCCTAACAGCTTCCAGGGCGATATTGAACAGCAGCCATAAGAGTTCATAAGCTTGTCGCAGTCCCCGGCAAGATTCGAATGAACTGGATAGTTCATCCGAAACCCTTGCGCAGTTTTGTACACCATCCAAACCGTTGCGTTGCTTTAATCAATGTAATCAGCTTCCCAAGAAAGCCGTTTTCGTCCATCATTTTCCATAGCTCTGTGCGGTCGATATTGTCGTATGCCACTTTGTAGTCGATGTACAGGTGACACGTTGGGATCTGGTATTCACGGCATTTCTGGAGTACGGTGAAGATCTGGTCCGTTGTCGACCGACCGTCGATGAGGCCGGCTTGATAACTTCCCACGAACATTTTAGTTAAGGTGACAGACGACGGAAGATGATCTTGAATAGCACTTTGCAGGCAGCATTCAAAATGGTGATGGCTCAGAAGTTCGCATGGTCGCCTTTCTTATGAATGGATCAGATTTCCCCTTCCTTCCACTCCTCCGGTAGCTGTTCGGCTTCCCAGATCCTGACTACTAACCGGTGCAGACAGGACAGGTAACCAGCTTTTCTGGGCCCATCTTGATGAGTTCAGTTGCGATACCAACCTTTTCATCTGTATTGTTGATTTTGAACTGGTGGATGGCATCCTTAACTTCCCTCAGCGTGGAGGTTGGCTCATTTTCGTCCTCTGCTGCATTTGCGTAATCGTTCTCTTTGTTGTCGTGTTCGCCCGTGCCTAGGTCCTCCACGCTATTCAAGTGATCGTCGAAGTGCTGCTTCCACCTTTCGATCACCTCACATTCGTTCATCAAGAGCCCTCCATCCTTATCCCTGCATATTTCGGCTCGCGGCATGAAGCCATTGTGGGTTGCGTTGAATTTCTCGTAGAACTTTGGTGTTTCGTGGGAACGGCACAGCAGTTCCATTTCCTCACACTTTGCTTCTTCCAAGCTGCACTTTTTCTCCCGAAAAAGGCCGGTCTGCTGTTTCCGCTCATGTTGGTAACATTCCACGTTCTGCCGGGTTCCTTGCTGCAGCATTACCGCCCGTGCTGCGTTCTTCTCCTCCAAAATCGCTCTGCACTCCGCGTTGAACCATTCGTTTCGTCGACTCCTTTCCACGTACCCGACGGTGCGCTCAGCTGCATCGTTGATGGCTACTTTTACTGTTCTCCAGCAGCACTATAGAGGGGCAACATTGAGCTTGCCTTCGTCTGACAACGGCGCCTCGATATTCTGCGCGTATCCTAAGGCGACATTCATTTGCTGCAGTCGCTCTAGGCTGTACCGTCGCGGTCGTCGGTATCGTACATTGTTGTGACGGAAAGTTTCGAGCGCAGTTTGACCATCACCGGGTAGTGGTCGGAGTGGTCGATGTTAGTGACACGATAGGTCCTGACGTCGATAATGTCGGAGTGCCGTTCATCAATCGTGGGCGATTCGCGATTCCGTCTGCTGTGGTGATCTTCAGGTGTTACGGTAAGGGATAGGCTGACCATCCGTCCCGTATTTAACGGGACAACTAAAACATTGTAGGTGCCAACATATGCCAAAGAACTTTGTCGAACACCGTAAAGTGATCCAACACCTGTGAAAAAAGTTGTACCCTAGGTGAAGTGAGGATAAACTTTATTGTTGTTTTTCCAATACATGTAAAGGAATAATATCAATAATGAAATCTCAATACTTTGCCTCACTTTGCCTAGGGTAAAACTTTTTTCACAGCCGTCGGATCACTTCACGGTCTTCGACAAAGTTCTTTGGCATATAGTCACCTACAATAATACCAAAGGGTTTGATTTATGAACGCTTACAGCGCCACCTAGCGGCAAAATTCGAAAACTTAAAATTTCTGCATGCATTTGGCCAAGTTTTCCCATACAAACTTCAAGCGTGTTGAGCGCCCGATTAGGCTCAACCGATTTTGTTCAAATTTTGAACGTAGCTTCTGGGAGTCCAAAACAACTGATTTAGGAGGTACGACTTGGCATTTTTCGTAATTTGTGTGATTCGTTTAAGTGTGGGCCACCCTAATGCGGGTGCTCCCAATGAAGTTGAGAGATCAGCAGTTTCACGTACCGATTTTCCAATCGTAAGTTCTTTTTATTCGCTGGGATCGATGCCGTTGGTCTCGGTTCGTATTATTCTGTTGCTGATTTTCTGTTACAATGGCACACCAACCCCCTACTTTCCGGAGGATCATAGTGCACAGTGGAGTTTAGAGCCCTTTCTTGGGACTCGGACGCCGATCAACCGCCTCTAACATGGGTATCAGACGCTGTTGTATGAGTCGTTCCTCCTGAAGAACCCCCCTCCCTCTTCCCTGTCTGCCAACAACTAAAGTTCCCATCGGGGTTGGTTACTCGAGCTTCCCTAAGATTGCTCGAAGCCCGACCGGTGCCACGCGGAGATAGAGATAGAAGGGATGCTGGGCAGAGACTAGTGATCTCAATGGGATCTGTATTGCGCGAATTACCCAACCTTATCCGTGACGAAGATAAGCAAAGTAGTGGAATTTAAAGGAATTTGCTCATCCTTTCTTAATTTTTCTTTAAAAGTTTCATCTGTTAGTTTTTCTTTTGGAAAAATGAAGTAATAGTGAATTGATTTATTTTTTTATTTCAACTAGTGATTTCAAGTGTAAATAGTAGCTCTCTCTATCTTCTATTAAACGACTTTTCGTTTTGAGCGAGGGTTTGAAAATGCTTTCGTGTAAAATCAGAAAAATGCCAACAATTTGGCCAACAATCGACAAAAATCTACGGGTCCGCAGAAATGGTTGTTGCTCTAACTAACGAGGGGCTCATCAATTTCAGCAATCAAATGCATTTCCTTTTTTTGTGAGAGTTTTTGCTTTTCTAAAAGCATCATCTATAAAATGTTTAAAGACAAAATGTAAATACTGGGCCGGTCTTTGCGAAAGTTACTCCAATTCTAGCTCCAATCTTATATGGTTCCTGTAGTGTAATTTAGCTTCAAACTGTTGATAGCGCCACTAGCGACTATGTTATCATTTGATGACATAAAACAAAATTCTAAATGGTAGATCTTTTTAAGCATTAAAACTTTGCCGAAGAAAGTAAGGGAGCAAAGCCCAAAATGCCAAGATGGGGTAAAATGGCCCAATTCATAAAATCATTCCTGAATGGGATTTGATCATTAGGGGAACAAAGCCCAAAATGTCAAGATGGGGTAAAATGGATCAACTCATAAAATCATTCCTGAATGGAACTTGATCATTGCTATAGGTGAATGGTGTCAATATATGTTTGCATCAAACATTCTTCTAGAAGCTAGGCCACCAAACCCACGAAAAATCCTTTGATTTCCCAATGAAAATTGGCAACTTCCGGTTTTTCGTGCTTGCAATTAAGGTTTTCTGGTGATTTTATTACCAGCCAAGTGTTTCCAACGAGATGCAGGCACACATGGAGGCGCATGGTTGTTGTTGTCTAAGCTTTCCATGTTAGGGGTCATTCAAATATTACGATCATCGTTTTGCGGGGAGGGGGGTAACACTCCATTTATTGAGTATACGAAAAAAGCGGGACGGAGGAGGGAAAAGGAGTCGGAAATATCCGAAAACTGATGGACGTAATTTTGAATGTTTTCAGGAAGTGGCATCTTACCCCATGGCAGACGGTCGTTTTGCACCACTTCCATTCTACGAACCAGTTTTTAAAATCGCTATAAATCGATGAAAATTTAATAGTTTAGTGAAATTTTTTTGCTGAAGTATCGAGCAAATATTGTCTAGTTGTGGTGAAAGCCTAACAAATGAGGTTAATCTATATATATATCTATATAAAAATGCAGTGGCATACGTGGGACCGCGCATAACTTGCGAACGGATGGTCCGATTTGGGTCGTCTAAGTTTTGTTCTGTTAGTTTTCACCCAAGGAAGGTTTATGAGGCCTAAAACATGGAAAATTTGAGGGTTTTTGAAAATCGGGTTTTCATACATTTGAACGGGGACTTGGGTGCTTGGCTAGGGACTTGGAACGTCAAAAAACGCAGTAGGCAAGCCGAAGTTTGCCGGGTGCAGCTAGTTATAATTGAAAACGATGAAAGTTTGAAAAATGGCGTTTTACCCCACTTTCCCCTATTGTGCTATCTCTTAACACACACGAGATAATGGGCCACATCCCCAAAATAGCCGAAAATCCCATAAGCCCTCCTAGTCTCACATTTAACAGAATCCCCGACCAGTGATCTTAAGAGTCTCGACTGTAGGGTAGGGCGGGGCAAGATGAGCACCCTAAGGATCACGTTGAGTTTATTGAAAGTTAACACAATTTTTCGAAGTACCTCTCAATAGTTCTTTTCTATATCATGTTTTCTATCACCCATAAACATAGGAGGGTTCAAAATTCACAATAAGGATGATTTATTTGACTAAACAAAAAATATGTTTTATGGTCAGTTCGAACATGCTACGGGGCAAGAAGAGCACTTCATTAAAATCCCAATATTTTAACAATAAATTGGCCACACAGTGATTGATATAGTGTACCTTGTTTATAGCTATAGTTCTAAAATTATCAATGCTTTCGATAATTATAAAACAAATGCGATTTTATAATACTTTATACAAAATGACCCGAAAAACAATAAACGATTATTAAGTTGCTTATTTTTAGGAATTATAATACTTTATACAAAATGACCCGAAAAACAATAAACGATTATTAAGTTGCTTATTTTTAGGAATTTACGCAACCAAATAGTTGCAGCGGTTATTGAAACCTATGTTCGGCAATATTGAGTGGATTCCAATAATTTCAAAATATTTTCTATATTCCCCTCAGGGGTGCTCTTCTTGCCCCACTATAGGTAAATAACTAAAATTGAATTTTAATGTTTGTTTTTAGAAAATATTTTCTAATATAAATTAAAATGCTTTGCACTAAGCTAGTTATGTTGTCTGATGACAAGAATTATGGTAAAAATTTGATTCTGACATAAAAACCTTATTTTATTCTGATGATTTCTTATAAGAAAATGCTAAAAATCCATGCTATTGACTAATTTGACGATATGTTTTAATTCGTTCATTATGAAGTACCTTATATCAGGTTTACAAACAGGATAAACATTATCCTAACGGATTATGAACTTGTTTGGGCAAAATTCATCATAAAAGTAGTAAAACGGAGGGGTGCTCATCTTGCCCCGGGTGGCCATCTTGCCCCGTCCTACCCTATAGCGTTGATCGTAACGGTTTCGATCCTACTCCTAGCTATCAACCCATAGAACAGATAACGTATTGTACGTATCCTCATAATTGTTAGTCATCACTCGTAGCAGATTGTAGACATCAATGAGCTTATTTTTCCTCAGAGAATGAGAAGCAAAATCGAATATAGACACTTGGTTGGAATAGCGTCACACGAGGTTTCAAATGACTAGGCATTAGTTCGATGTACTTAAGCAGAAGTTCGTCTGCCTCCTCAGTAACATGTAATCTAATCATCGCTGGATCGCTGATTTTTGCGAGGAGGTGCAATTATTTTTTGCCTCTGAAAGAAATATCAATCGTCGGATAGTATCAAACGAAAGTCTTATCGTGAATATGGCGCAATTTACTTGATCCAAAACCGTGTCCCAATTAAATCGGGTTTACTTGCGCACCTGGTGGGAACTCAAATTATAGCCATGATAATCTATCATATGGCGACAGTATCTTTCACATATCTACGTGTAGTCAGAAAGGCCATGCTAAGAGGGTCTGAATTAGTAGAACCCTGATCAACTGAGGATCTTTTCGCAAGGCAAATTTCTTAGAAATCCTTCGGATCCTCTGCGCAGAATACCCTCTTCAATTGTATGTATCTTTATATTTTTCTGGAAAGTTTCAATTATAAACAACCCATCTACTAAATATAAAAATGAACGTTTCGGATCATCAACGGCGGGGGATGCTTCGCAAAATATATTTATTAAGCTTTTTCTCTGTTTGTAAAAAAAAGTACAAAACTGCTTAACCAGTACAACTACCTAATTTTCTTATTTTCGAATCATCATAACATTCAACACAGTTCTCTTGAAAATAGTATCCCGCAGGGTGTAATGATAGTAAGAAAGTTCCATCACCATCTTTTAAAAATCTAACCGGACAGGAAGAATGAGAAACTTTATACAAATCGAGTGTTTGATACAGCAAAAATGTATACGTGTGAAGAATGCATTCTCCGTTCAACTGCAAGAACGAGTTAAAATACAGCTAAAACTCTACACAGTAAAAGAATAAATATTGCACAGAAATTATGTTTTAAAACTTGTCTGTTAGATTAAATCGATTACGATTTTCCATTCAATCAATACAAACCGGAAGGCAAATCAGTCACTTTAGAACCCAAGTTTGTCTGGCTGCGACTGTTCTCTCTCAACAATGACCCATTTCCAGGATAGAGCATCTGGGGCCCGTTGGTAGATCGTAGCTTGAAATTAGTGTTACCGGTGCTCATTTTGGCACCCACGGTGGTACCATTCATTCCGCCAGCGGCTGAAGAGTGCTGATTGATAACTCGAGCCTTTTGGAAAGCATTGGACTTTGCTCTTTGTTCACTGGACATAACGATGTCAATCATCGAATCTACCCCATATGCGCCCATTCTATCGAGATTCTTGGTGACCTTCTTCGCTTCCAATGCAGCGGTTATGTCTGGTTTGGGATACTTCCCGGCGCTATTCATATCAGTCATGAAGAACACCCCGTTGAATTGCTGCGCTGGTGGGTTTTGCTGAGGGATTTCACGCTCAAGAGACTGCGCTCGCAGCATCCGCGACTCTTTGTCGCGTGCATCCATGATCACGTTCAGTATGGCTCGGTTCGAATCTTTGGTCGATGCACGACTTCGGTGTAGAGCTTGAGACTCAGTTGCTGTGTGGATCACATCCGGTCGAGTAGGATCATTTACTTCCGATGGGTAAAATGTTTCCTCAACGTAGGGCTTCTTTTGGGATTTACCCGTATCTGCAACTTCGAAAAAGTCCAATTTGCTGTCGTTATTCACCATAAGGAGATCATAGCCTGATTCCCCATCCGAAGGGGTAGAAATGAGATGAGCTAAAGAACGGGATTTGCGGGGTGGGTGAGGTAGCAGGTTAACAGGTACTATTTCATTTTCAGTGTTGATTTCTAAGCTATAAAGAGTCTTCTCTGGCAAATCGTCCATTTGATGAAACAAGACTTCATTTTGATCTGATATTTCACGTTCCGCATCGTTGACAATGTTTTGCAGTTCTTCAATCACATCTTCGATAGTGGCATTCGTATCATCATCATTGTTACTCACGTCATGCGTCTGCTCGTCGTTTTCTTGGTTCAGAGAGATACTGAACTTATGAGAATTTGTGCTTGACCCATCCTTGGTTGGGAATACACGTGGGGGCTCTGGAGTAGATGATTGTCCAGTTTCTGAACTACTGATACCTTCGTCATCGTTTTCAGAGGTATTTCTCTTAGCTTGAGGTGGAACTTGTCGCGGAAGAGCAACTGGTCGTTTCTCCAGACTTGAGCTATTGGATGCGTCCTGACTTTGGGTACCTTTCAGTCTAAGAACTTCTCGTTGCAACTCAGCGCATCGTTCCTGCAGCCGTCTTTCCATTGTTGTCAATACAGTCTTCTCCTCATGCAGAATTTGTACTCTTCGCTCGAGAATAACCAACCGACTGCGTACTTGTTCAGCGGAGCGAGCCTGACTCTGAAGCTGTTCAATATCAATGCGAATGGCATCCCACCTTTTTACCTCCACCCTGAGTCGTTCTAACCACGGTGAGGTGGATGAAATGACTTTGCACATCTGCGCTGGATCAAGTCCTGCTTGATGAAGTTCTGCTTGCAGATATAGACGCACTTGTACACTTTCAGCGCTTTCCAAAAATGTGTTAACAAATTTCATCCCGACTGCCTGTAGTTCCCCAGATCCACCACCACTGTTGAGCATTCCCACAAGCAACCTAAACCGAACTGGTTCAGCACAGCGGAGACGCAATGTGGACAAAGCTTCCGACACAGCGGTATGTCCTTGCTGTTGACTACGTTGAGTTCCATCACCGAGAGCTGATTTGTCGCAAGCGATCGTCAAAAGCTGCAAAGCGACTATCCGCGATCGAATACCGGTACCAGTTGCAGCAGCGGCCAATGGAAGCAATCCTATCGGAGTGGTCCCAAGCCTTGCGCCAGCTTCGGGACTTCTTGTACAACAGATACTCAAGCATTGTCTAAAAATAAAAGAAATACATATTAAGCTTCTTAGATTTAAGTTCAAATATCACGCCCTTACAAGCAAGCCAATTCGTCAAGCAGGGCACGTCTCTGATAAGATTGATTGGTTCTTGGTATCGATCCGGGCGCTGGCATGGTCGTGGTTCCGTTCATCGGCATACTTTGGCTCAACTGGACGGCTCGAAGAACTTCCAACAGTAAGCTGACCCCATCTAACGGACTGGAGACAAATTCCTGGACAAAGCTGTGTGGGAAAACCGAGATCGAAACAAAACAGATAAAAGCAAAAAGGCGTTAGTTAATGAGCGGTGGCGCTGATGGGTTCCTTTTGTTGTGACGACGCGACGGCACGTGCGCGCTTCGGGGGCCTGCGTGTACCTCCATAGGCCGTATACAAGCAGATGAACGGGAAAGAAGATGCATGAGATAAGCTAATGATTCGGTCGGTTACCTAATCCTTTCATCGCGAGCTCGTTTTAACGGGAGCGATCAAGAAAAGGCAATGTTATGAAATTAAATCAGAAAAAAATGGACGTCGGTACCAGCTGTTCAAAATGCGAATCAGTCTTGTGTTATGAAATTTGCAACAGTTTCGAAAGGGAATGTGTGAGGGTGATCGAACGATGATTTTCAATTAGGAATGTAATTGGCTACGGTTGTGGCCGTTGCACGCGTCGGCTAATTACTTTTATATAATGGAGAATAATGATTTGTACAATGAATACAAGGTAAATTAGATGATCATTAGTTAGGTTATTATTATTATTAGCTTTATTAGGGAGATTTTCAGCCCGAGGCTGGTTCATCTCCAAATGAATAGGAAAAATCTGGAGATGCCTTAAGGGCGTCAGCAGACTACAAGGTTTATAACGGAATCGATGAATATAAGTTTACTTAATTCTACTTACATCTAGTTTCTGGTACGAGCCGTCTTTACAAAAGATAAACTGTCAGTTAATTACTAGCGGGAGTTACCAGAACGTTTTCCATCTCGTATTCCTATTTTATAGCATTATTGATCGGTAAATTGCAAGTGGGAGTGATTTTTTCGAACGAGACAGAGCCGGACCAACAACGGGTGGCATCAAACCACCCATTGAAGGCCAGGATGCTCCGACGAGGCAAAAAGAAGGTTAGGGTAGTTTGGGATGGGGCTTACGACACCAGAATAAAATTCTCGGGCTGCCCAGGAGTTTTGAGTGTTTCGCGTGGGGATGTGATTAGTTAGGTTATTGCATGAAAATAAAAGATTAAATATCATTTACTAATCGAACCCAGTTACGATTAACTGTACTAAGCACAGCCAGAGCATAATTAAAAACAAGTTTTACAATACGAGAGCAACTTTAACGACCAACACATAAAAAAATGTCAGCAAGAAGGAAACAATGATTGTTACATAGGTGAGATGGGGGTATAACGCTCCCCTTAAGGAATGACTCGATTTTAGCCATGAAACGCACAAAATACTCAATCTAGGGTGTGAGAGATACGAGTTAGGGAGCGTTAATAAATGACGTAGCATTTAGGTGGAAGTGGAGTCTGGGAATGTGTGACGAATCATGTACAGGGGATATTCAAAATAACTGGGACAGGTAAAATTTTCACTTTTCAAAAAATGTTCAACTCGCTGTAACTTTTCGAAAAGGGCATCAAATATTCGAACCACGCTAAGAAAATTTTAGAAAGACTCACAATAAGGCCGACACCGGGTGAAATATTTCAAATAAGCTTAACATGTTTATCTATCATTTTAAATATTTTTCTAATAAATTTAAATGCAATTTTGATTATTGATGCATAGATACATCTAATCTTGTGTCATCAGAACGGAAAGCATGTTGAAAAATCCTCAAACTGAGAAATACGAATAGAAAATGTGATGGAAAATGTTTGCATCGAGTTTTCTCAATGTTAACGTTCTGGGGATAGGCCCTTTTCAAATGTAACGCGAGAATTATACCTTTTTCTAGAATCTTTATAACTTTGAGTAGAATGGCCCGATCTTTTCCAAATTTGAACCACTGATATACAACTAGTTGATGAACATACAGTAAAAATTTGAGATTATTTGATGCCCTTTGTTACAGCGTGTTTAACATTTTTAACATTACCTCTCCCAGTTATTTTAAGTATCCCCTGTATTAGGTGTGGAAAATATGCTACCAGGGTGAGTGAGGGGGGAGGGGGGTGGGTGGGTAATTGATCAAAAAATGACACGTCATTTTTTTTCTTCTTCTTCTATATGGCTCTGCTTCCCCTCTGGGACTTGGCTTGCCCCGCTTCAACTTAGTACCCTTTGAGCACTTCCACAGTTATTAATTGAAGGGCTTTCTTTGCCTGCCATTGCATGAATTTGTATATTGTGAGGCAAGTACAATGGTACAATATTGCCCAGGGAGTCGAGAAAATTTCCCCGACCGGAACGGGAATCGAACCCGCCGTCTATGGATTGATGATCCGTAGCCTTAACCACCAGGCTAACTAAAGACCCCAACGTCATTTATGGACGCTCTCTTAGTCAGTAATAGTATGGATTGGGCAAGGAAGCGCGAGCTTGAAGATATTGTTCTGAACTAAAAGTATGAATAGGTGAGATTAAGTAGCGATAATTGCCGGCTGTTCGGGCTCGAAAGAAGTTGATCATCAATATTAATTTCTATTCCCAATCAGCCTAGATAGCCGTGTAGTGTCGGTAGCAGTTCCTTCAACTGGCTAAGAATATCACTACGGCTTGCCTGATCCAAAGTCCACCAAACAGGCGACCCCTAATTCATGGTGTCAATCGGATTAATGCGTACCGTGCCTAGGAATAGATGGTTAGGGGGGTCTAATAAAAACCTAACCGTTAACGGTGCCTGTGGAGCAGGGTTGTTAACGTTAATCAACGATTAACGCCGTTAACGTTAATTTTCGTCCGAATCAACGTCAACGGCGTTGCGTTAATTTTCTAGCCAGTTAACGTTAACGTCAACGGAATGCGTTAAATTAACGTCAACGAATGCCGTTAATGTTGGCGTTAATTGATGTGATTTGCTTTGTGATCTGTGTGACACTTGTGTTTTTTTTTTTCAATTTTTGGGTAGATTAATATTTGTGTTTGACATTTTTTTTTTCATTACTCACTAGCGAGATTTTTTTTTAGGAACTTGTGCGCCGGCATTTGACCAATAGTGTCATAATTGAATCAATATCGTCCACGTCAAGAACCTGCAAAATGCTTTGCCGATTTACTCAGGAAGCGTGAGTTTATGCTTCGGAAGGAAGTAATGGTGTTGGTACATTATGCACCTTCAGTTGTGAACTGAGCGCGCTTGTTATGCAATGAGCCATTTTACGAGACGTTTCAGATCAGCTGATCGCTCATTTCAAGAATGAAAATTTGACAGGAGGTTGCGCCCAAGCCCGTGAGTGTTAATATCAATATCAACACTGTTGTCGTTTCGTAAAATAGACTATACACCCAGCGCACTCGTCTTTGGGACTGGAAGTGCCCAAAGCGCTCTAATTTCGTCCATGACTATCCCCCGGTGTTTTTAGGCTATCCACATGTTGTCTGTGGACAATTATAAAACCTGACTCATCTTATGTAGCTATTGAGTTGATCACAGTAGCCATCCATGCAAATGTCAAAAATTTTCCCAGCAAAATATAATTGTCTTTGTCAGTGTTTCATCTGCTTATCTAAGATATCATATAAATCACAGCCCAATAGATGTGACACTAACGAAATTTCAATCTCGTATATCTCATGATCCTGAATACTTAGAGAGTTGGTGTCTTCGGCAAAGTTGTATGGCTGGTCAAGGACTAATCGATAATAGGACTTATGTTTCCAAATTCCACCGCTAGGCTGTGCTAGTGAGCTAACAAATTTTGTTTTTCATATATATCAGGAAAATTTGCAAAAAAAATGTAACTAGCGCCGTCTAGCTGCAGAAACTCGAACCAAACGATAATTATTCTGAAAGCCCTTGATCTACCAAACAAATTTGCCGAAGACACCATCTTTCTAAAAAATCAGAATGCTGAGATATGTGAAATGTAAAATTTGTTTGCTCTCTAGCGCCGCCTAGCAGTGAAATCACGAATCATACGGCCCATATTCTGAAAGCCCTTGACCAGCTGAACAACTTTGCCGAAGAAACCAACTCTCTAAGTAATCAGGATCCTGAGATATATGGGATGGAAATTTTGTCAGTGTTGCATCTGCTTGTCTATGATATCACATAAATCACAGACAAATAGATGTGACACTAACGAAATTTCAATCTCATCTATCTCATGGTCCTGATTACTTAGAGAGTTGGTGTCTTCGGCTAAATTGTTTGGCTGGTCAAGGACTAACCAATAATTAGACTTAAGATTCAAAATTCCACCGCTAGGCGGCGCTAGAAGCAAATTTTAAAATTCGCATATCTCAGCATCCTGATTATGTAGAAAGATGGTGTCTTCGGCAATATTGTTTGGTAGATCAAGGGCTTTCAGAATAATTACCGTTTGGTTCAAGTTTCTGCAGCTAGGCGGCACTAGTTGCAATTTTTTGCAAATTTTCCTGATATATATGAAAAACAAAATTTGTTAGCTCACTAGCACCGCCTGCCGGTGGAATTTGGAAACATAAGTCTTATTATCGGTTAGTTCTTGACCAGCCATACAACTTTGCCGAAGACACCAACTCTTTAAGTAATCAGGATCATGAGATTGAAATTTCGTTAGTGTCACATTTATTGATCTGTGATTTATGTGATATCTTAGACAAACAGATGAAACACTGATTACTTAGTGAATTGAATAGAGAAGAATCTGAATTATTCGATTTTGCACACCTTTCCGACAAATTTACCGAAATATTTGGTTAGACCCAAGTAGATTCACTAAAATGTACAGTCTAGTATTAATTAAATATGTATTACAATCAACGTAAAATTAACGGAGTCGTTAACGTTAAATCAACGCTCTGCGTTAACGTTAACGTTGATCAACGCTTCCAAAAAATCAACGGAAGAATCGTTGATCGTTACAATTAACGTTAACGAATTAACGAAACGGCGTTAATCGTTGATTAACGTTAACAACCCTGCTGTGGAGTACCAGGGCACCCTCCACAGTATTTTGCCCTTACTGTGTTAAACGGAGCAATGACGCAGTGGATCTTACTACTTGGACTAGTACTTGGTACTAGTGGACCGGCTACTTCTCTTGAGTCTCATTTTCGAGGCTTAATAAAAGTGGGTAAATGCATATTTTCATGATAGGAATCAAGTTTGTACAGGTAAACCTTCAAAACAAAAAAAAACAACAATTCGTTTATCATTGGTCGTGACGCCAATGCGCATCACACGGTTTGGGGTAGTACGGATATTAATAGTCGAGATGAGTCACTATTAGAGTATGTGTTTTCCAATAATATAGACATAGACATTTGATAAGCCTACTTTCTCAAAAGCAATCAGACAAGAGGTCTTGGATCTAACACTGTGCAGTGCTGCAATCTTTGGCAAGATCACAAACTGGCACGTGTCAGATGAGATTTCTCTATCTGATCATAAACACATAACCTTCAATTGGAGTAGTGGATATTATTCTAGAACCGCATTTGGAAATCCCAGGAAGACAAACTGGGTTCAATATGTAGAATTGTTGAATTCGCATTCATTTACGATAGGAGAAACTATCGATTCAACCCAAAAATCAGAATCATTTTCTCAAAGGGTAAATGAAAGTATCATCAATTCCTTTAAAAGAAGTTGTCCCACCATACAATCGTCTCCTACTAGAGACGTGCCATGGTGGAACTTTAAACTGAACCGCCTTAGAAAATTTGCTCGTGAAATGTTCAATAGAGCGAAACAAACGGGAGATCGAACTCAATACAGGAAAACCCTGACTGAGTACAACAACGAAATGTAGACTACAAAAAACGCTTGCAAAAGATCATGCAAATGAATTGGGAAACCTGAAGCGCGACGATGGAGTTTTTACCTTTACTCCTCGTGAAACTTTGGATTTAATGATGGAAACCCATTTTCCAGGTTCGATTCTAAGTATGGATTCCAATGATACTAAATCTCTGTAAGGTGAAGGATGTCATAGTATAAACTCTACGGAGTCAAATAGTACAGTAAACACCGCCTCAGATTTAGCTGGTGGAATCTTCACGAAGGCCGGAGTGGAAAATGCAATGAGATCTTTTCAGCCTTTTCAATCTGCAGGAGTTGATGGGATATTTCCAGCACTGATTCAAAACGGAAAAGCGGTGTTGGTTCCATCACTAATTGAGATGTTCAAGGCTAGTTTGAAAAAAAGAGAAATCACCTCTAAGCTGGGAAGTTCTTCTATAGCAGTAAGGGCAACAAAGGGTTGCCCTCAAGGAGGAGTCCTCTCACCACTAGTGGTCCTTAGTTGTAGACGATCTTCTAAGAAGCTTGTAGGAAAGAGGTTTCGAAGTTGTGGGCTTTGCAGACGATAAAGTCATTATAGTGAGATGAAAATATGACGAAATTGTTTCGGAAAGAATGCAAAGGGCCCTAAACTATACATATTCATGGTGTATTAAGGAGGGCCTTAGTCAGATCGGGTTGCATGTGGGCATCAGTTCTTGATGTCCGCTCAGTAGTAGGGCGCGGGCGGAGTTGACCCTGCCCGCCTTCCGAGGACAAAGGGAGTGGCGAGGACCACTCGGGAAACTGGCTAAGCGCCAGCATGCTACCGTGATGGACTCTCCAAAGCGTCCAAATGTTCGTTGCTGCAGGCTACGCAGCTAACCTTGTGGGTGCGATGTGCACTAGCCCCTCTCTGAAGCAATACCTTCTTGGTGGTTCCGGAGAGACGTAGGGTTTGGCGACCATAGTAATGGTTTAGTGGGTACGACCCGAGCAGAGGGGAATATCAAATTAATAACTACGAAATCACAAAACCTGTTTTTATATCTTGTTTTGTTATCATTGAATTATCAAGGCATTACGTTTCCATAACATGTTTTGTTGGACAATCTTATTTTGTTATGACCAAGCAATTGGTATGCAGCCCTTAAATAACATCTCAATATTACATTCTGTTGTGGAACAAGTTTGGTTATTATTGTATTATTGAGAGTGCACAAATACTTTATGGTATTGCTATCTAAACTAAAACAAATGTTGAAACAAAACCTACGTCATTCTACAACGTTATTTACAGCATTTGAGGGAAAGCAACTGCATATTCACTCATCAATTTGTCTTCCTCTTCCATTTATCATTACATCCAAACTGAGACAAAGTGCATGCCCCATATCACTAGCTAGTATTCCGTGGGAAAAAGTTTGCATAATGCACCAGAAAAACTGTTTAACGATTTTTTGAAAAGTGCGCAAAGTTAGGCCCTTTTTGCGCAAAGTATGGTACGCTTACGGTATCACATTTGATAAGAGGTGTGGTATATTACGTGACATGGAGGTGCTGTAATGTGTACAAAACAAAGTCCCTGCTTGGCGGCGCGAGGTTTTGCTAAATTTCTGAAATTGACTGAGTTGTAGCTGAAAAGTACCCAAAATACCAGCCACTGCCCAAGTGGCGCAGTACCCTGCATACATCCAAACGAGAACATAGCAGACGATATTGAAGGTTTTTTAAGGTTTTCAAAGGGACGTTCCAGATTCCGCCTTTGACATGTGAATTTCAATGATAAAATGTCAAACTTATGGAATAAACTTGTTTGAACGAAGCTAATACAGACAGCTGAATCCAAAATTGTAGATGGTTTTGAATGGGATTTTTCAGAAATATTTTGTATTTCACATGTTTTCCCTGTCGTTCCAGAGGATGAAGTCGGATCTACCTATTTGAAAGATAGGTACATGAATAGTTGAAAATACACCTATTAGGGAAGAGAGAAACTGAAGTTCGCATTCTCACATGTTGGTCTAAATATATAGAATTCTCAGCCATCACGAAGTCATATATGATGTAGAACAGGGTTGTTAACGTTAATCAACGATTAACGCCGTTTCGTTAATTCGTTAACGTTAATTGTAACGATCAACGATTCTTCCGTTGATTTTTTGGAAGCGTTGATCAACGTTAACGTTAACGCAGAGCGTTGATTTAACGTTAACGACTCCGTTAATTTTACGTTGATTGTAATACATATTTAATTAATACTAGACTGTACATTTTAGTGAATCTACTTGGGTCTAACCAAATATTTCGGTAAATTTGTCGGAAAGGTGTGCAAAATCGAATAATTCAGATTCTTCTCTATTCAATTCACTAAGTAATCAGTGTTTCATCTGTTTGTCTAAGATATCACATAAATCACAGATCAATAAATGTGACACTAACGAAATTTCAATCTCATGATCCTGATTACTTAAAGAGTTGGTGTCTTCGGCAAAGTTGTATGGCTGGTCAAGAACTAACCGATAATAAGACTTATGTTTCCAAATTCCACCGGCAGGCGGTGCTAGTGAGCTAACAAATTTTGTTTTTCATATATATCAGGAAAATTTGCAAAAAATTGCAACTAGTGCCGCCTAGCTGCAGAAACTTGAACCAAACGGTAATTATTCTGAAAGCCCTTGATCTACCAAACAATATTGCCGAAGACACCATCTTTCTACATAATCAGGATGCTGAGATATGCGAATTTTAAAATTTGCTTCTAGCGCCGCCTAGCGGTGGAATTTTGAATCTTAAGTCTAATTATTGGTTAGTCCTTGACCAGCCAAACAATTTAGCCGAAGACACCAACTCTCTAAGTAATCAGGACCATGAGATAGATGAGATTGAAATTTCGTTAGTGTCACATCTATTTGTCTGTGATTTATGTGATATCATAGACAAGCAGATGCAACACTGACAAAATTTCCATCCCATATATCTCAGGATCCTGATTACTTAGAGAGTTGGTTTCTTCGGCAAAGTTGTTCAGCTGGTCAAGGGCTTTCAGAATATGGGCCGTATGATTCGTGATTTCACTGCTAGGCGGCGCTAGAGAGCAAACAAATTTTACATTTCACATATCTCAGCATTCTGATTTTTTAGAAAGATGGTGTCTTCGGCAAATTTGTTTGGTAGATCAAGGGCTTTCAGAATAATTATCGTTTGGTTCGAGTTTCTGCAGCTAGACGGCGCTAGTTACATTTTTTTTGCAAATTTTCCTGATATATATGAAAAACAAAATTTGTTAGCTCACTAGCACAGCCTAGCGGTGGAATTTGGAAACATAAGTCCTATTATCGATTAGTCCTTGACCAGCCATACAACTTTGCCGAAGACACCAACTCTCTAAGTATTCAGGATCATGAGATATACGAGATTGAAATTTCGTTAGTGTCACATCTATTGGGCTGTGATTTATATGATATCTTAGATAAGCAGATGAAACACTGACAAAGACAATTATATTTTGCTGGGAAAATTTTTGACATTTGCATGGATGGCTACTGTGATCAACTCAATAGCTACATAAGATGAGTCAGGTTTTATAATTGTCCACAGACAACATGTGGATAGCCTAAAAACACCGGGGGATAGTCATGGACGAAATTAGAGCGCTTTGGGCACTTCCAGTCCCAAAGACGAGTGCGCTGGGTGTATAGTCTATTTTACGAAACGACAACAGTGTTGATATTGATATTAACACTCACGGGCTTGGGCGCAACCTCCTGTCAAATTTTCATTCTTGAAATGAGCGATCAGCTGATCTGAAACGTCTCGTAAAATGGCTCATTGCATAACAAGCGCGCTCAGTTCACAACTGAAGGTGCATAATGTACCAACACCATTACTTCCTTCCGAAGCATAAACTCACGCTTCCTGAGTAAATCGGCAAAGCATTTTGCAGGTTCTTGACGTGGACGATATTGATTCAATTATGACACTATTGGTCAAATGCCGGCGCACAAGTTCCTAAAAAAAAAATCTCGCTAGTGAGTAATGAAAAAAAAAATGTCAAACACAAATATTAATCTACCCAAAAATTGAAAAAAAAAAACACAAGTGTCACACAGATCACAAAGCAAATCACATCAATTAACGCCAACATTAACGGCATTCGTTGACGTTAATTTAACGCATTCCGTTGACGTTAACGTTAACTGGCTAGAAAATTAACGCAACGCCGTTGACGTTGATTCGGACGAAAATTAACGTTAACGGCGTTAATCGTTGATTAACGTTAACAACCCTGATGTAGAATAGGATGCTAAAGTGGAGGCCATACCCGACTAGATGAACATAACAATAATATATCATAATTATATCTTAATGTGATATAACTAACAAATTATGTTATAATTTTGTTATGACATGGACTGTTTCAAACTTTTTCAAACTTAATTATAACAAAATATATTATAATCTTTTGTAACTAGTTTTGTTACAAATAAATCAGAACAAACTCTGTTATAACTTTGTTATTTTTGCAACTGAACAAAATAATCAGTTGCAAAAATAACATAATTATATCAGAATATGAAATAATTTTAATTTTTAGCTATATTACAAAAAATGAGAAATTTGATTAAGTATTCGTTTTTTTTTCATTGCTTGTAGAGCAAAAGGTCAATGGATAGCAGGTAAAAGATCAGAAAATGTTTATAAGGAAACAGCTTTATTCTATGTAATTTAAAAATTAAAAAAAAAACATTCAATTGCTGTTGAGGGGCTGCAGTTTTGCTTGTTTTTCATTGCGTAGAATGCCGGAAGCGTATCCGGCTGCCCTCAAAACTGAAAAGTACTCATATTTTTTCAACTTTGAACCGATTTAAGTGAACTTCGACTCGTTTGAATAAGAAATCTTTTTTTTTATTGATTGGTTATGCGAATAGAACGATTGGGTTACGCGGTATTCCCAAAAGTCCAAATTTTCTGGAACATATCCTTATGCTATTGAGGGGCCCAGATGCAAAGAGGTGTAAGTGACCGTTTTGTCGAGTTTGAGCTGAACATATAAAAAAAATCTTCAGATTTCAAGCTCACAGGAACTTTTTAAAGATTATTTTTATGATGATTAGAAAAATTACAGTAAATCAAAGAAAATTGGGTTGATATTGAAACTCCATACATTTTGAATGGGATGAAAAACTGGTGAAAAACTTCAAAGCTCATTTACTCGAAAGTGGGTTTTTGTAACTTACACTCCTTTGCTTCTAAGCTCCTCTATTCTAATATCGGCGTTGTTGGAGTTAGCGTATTGAAAAAAATATGGTCTCTCGTGAAACATGCTTCGTAATTACACTGTTGAAAACGCTTTGACATCCACGTGCAGCACAACAGAACATGTGCTCGATGAACAAATTGAGATTTGAATTATGAAAATGCTACGGTCAACCTTGGCTTGGTCAGCCAAAGCCAAATCAAGAAATTGACATTTATGCTTCGTAATGATTACTTTGAAGTCAATACTTTGGGCCTAGGCTGGGCAGATATGCTATTGGTGATTTGATGGTGCATGAAGAAGAAGAAGAACGATGGTGTTTTGAAAAATCCTATCCCTACCACACAGGAGAAGATTTTAAAATGTCTCTATAAAATCTAAAACAAAATCTAATTAAAAACGTTTTGATGTACGGTGTAAGACTTTGGACGGACTACATATTGAACGTATAAATTTAAATTTAACATTTTTTTTCTTGGTAAGGTACTTAATTTGTACCAATCACCAATTGGGTTTTTAAAATTAAGAATAAAATAATGATTTTTTGATTTTATTCGAAAGAGCACCTTTTTTTAAGCCAGTATGATTTTTTTCAGATTTTTTAAACTTTATTTTGATACCTTAAGCTTCAATTACAAAAAGATTTTTTGAAATCACCTTTTGACAGCTGGGCAATTGCTTGACAGCTCCGCCCAGTACGAAATGCGACGAGGGGTGATTCGACAAATCGATCCCATACAAACTTTAAATCGATTTTTAAATAGGTTCCCGGGCACCAAAGTTCATGAAAATTTGGATTTCGGCTCAGTTTGGCATGTATAGATTGTGAATTTGGAATTATCTCAACACCACTAAAGAAGCCAATTGGGTTCTTTAGGGGTATCCAGATTATTGCATAATCGGAATCTCCGTCCAAAAATTAGTCGAAATCCAGAATTTCATCATTTTTGGTGCCCGGGAACTATTTTTAAAATGCATTTAAAGTTTGTATGGAGAAAATTTTTTGTTCGGAGTGAACTGTCACTTTATCGATTGAACTGTCATTCTAGCCACGGAAATTGAAACTGTTTTGTTCATTTAACCATCAAAACAAAGAAATTGGAACGCAATAAAATCACCTAATACTCAGAAAAATGAGCTCTTTCAATTAGGCTAAAGAAAATGGCAATATTTAATTCACTAAACAACCCAATTGCAGCTGGTCTATGGAAAATTCCACGTGTATGGCAATTCGGGTTTTTTCTTAACTCACGATGACCAGATCGGTTCAGTCGGATTTGTTTTTGATGGAAAAAATAAATCTGGATCAAATGAGATCAATATTGTCAAAATCGGAGAAAATTTATCGCAGATATAACCATTACATAGTTTACCTTCTTTATTTTATTGTCTGCTGTTTCATATTATGAAGTAAAAAATAAAGGCATTGTAACTTCTAGAAATTTCATCAGACTCTTCCGTATTTTTTATTTTATTCATTGCTATAATTTGAGTTTTGGGTAAATATAGCATCATAGCTATTGATATGTTTATCTTTGTATTAATTTCCTTCTTTCAATATCCCAGTTCCGTTACGGTGCCAAATTCCTATCACTTTTCTACGATTCCTAATTCTTATAGGTTAAGTAAAATTTTAGCTTCAAAAAGTGATACATCTGCAAATGAGTTCTTTTTATCTCAAAATTGAGTAAACTTAGTTGAATTTATATGTCATTTTAACAGTACTGTTATTCTAATCTCTAATTATAACGTCAAAAAGTATCGAACAGACTATGTATTACGAAGTAATGAATGTTAGTGAGAGTGGAGATAGCAAATATGGTACCTACTAAATAATTCAAATCAATAAAAATGTCAACTATACAGACAATTCTGCTCAATTGATGATTGCATTTGTCTATTATAACTTTTTTCTTTCGGTCTATTATTATTCGATCATATATTGTTTGACATTATGTCATAAATATCTTTTTTCATTACTAAAAATAATCTAAAACAGAATAAAACTAAACAGCATCTGCAGAAGGAATCATATCGGCATATGATATAATTACCTTTTACCTTCGCTCACGTAGGTACGTGTATAATCGCCGTTCTCACAACGCGAACAAAACAAAAAATTAAATAAAATCATCTCCGTCTGGAAAGGATCTTTGTCGCCGCCAAAATGCACCCCATGACGAAGCTCAATCATAAATAGTCGACTAGCAACTTTTTCGTCGTTCTCTTTGTTCCGAAACAGCCGACGACGGGCCCTGCGAACGCCACCACTGTTATTGGTGTTACAGAGCACATGTCTGCGCACCGCGATAGCGCTGTTGGTAAAAGAGAGAGGTTCATTGTTTGATCTTGCATTCAAATCTCTGTCTATTTTTGTCCTGCGACTGGCAAACATGAAATGGGGGAATAGGGAAACTGGCAATACGTAGAACCAGTAAAGCTTCTATCGTCCTTCACTGCAAGTGCTGTGATAGCCTCATTGGCAAAGGCGACTGAAAATTTACGATAGCAGGATTGGAGGTTCAAATCCCGTCCATGTTTGTAAGTTTTATAATGAATTCCAATTTTTTTTATGTGACCTATTATTTTCTAAAAATAGAATAACACACTCAAACTAATTATCCAAAAATGAGTAAAAAAAGTTAGTTTTTACCCTAATTTTGCTTTCGGAATGTTATCAATAACTCTTTAATATCAAAATTTGTTATTGAAATATTTCCCAAATTCACTGTTATTAAGTTGTTATTGCCACTAACAAAACATGTTATCAAATTGATTTTTCAGGAACAAATTTTTGCTATGTGACTTGTTATTTTGCCGCTTATGACAGACAAGTTTATAACTCAATATGTTATGTTAATAACATGAAAATTACTAATTCCATTATGCAGTTATTTTGCCAAAATAACGCATTTTGTTATGCTGTTGTTATTCTCTTCTGCTCGGGGAGGAGAAGAGTAATCCTGGCTTTTACTTTTGTTGTAGAAGACGGCCTCAGACCTACACTACCCTAACCTTCTGTTAGGGTGTCTGTTGAGCAGATTATCCCCCTATGGTTAAGAAGGAAAAAAAAGGAGGGCCTTAGCATCAACCCGTCAAAAGTCGTAATTCGGCACCAACATTTCAAAAGGGCGTAACTGCTTTTGCAACCAATGCCTTCTCACAGAGCTGTGGGTCGTATTTCATTCATCTCACGCAATTCACATCCATTAATCGAAAGAGGAGGATTTTATCTTTCTATTTGTGCTAGTGGATTGCTCGAGAGGGATGGGATACGCTCCACAGCTTTGTGAGAAGGCATTGGTTGTAAATGCAGTTACGCCCTTTTGAAATGTAGGTGCCGAATTGTCCCTTTCACTAGGAGAAGAAAGATCAACGTAAAGCTTTTCGGCTTGGAGGAATACAACTTCATCCTAGTGATCGAGTTAAATACTTAGGTTTGACTCTGGATGCCAAACTATGTACTATAGCTTTAAGAAATGAAACAAAAACTGTATGTATATGTACTAGTCTACGTTGTTTGACGAAACTGAATAAATAAATAAATAAATAAATAAATAAATAAATAAATAAATAAATAAATAAATATATAAATAAATAAACTGAACTGGAATGCTCAAATTGAGTCCGTGATCGGAGGATATCATATTGGCGACCCTGCCATAACATTTAGAGGTTTTATTTGTGTTTTCAAGGAAACAAGGGTGCCGATAAAAATTGTTTTCAGAAAGTGAAGAAAAATAAAATAATAGATTGTTTCGAGGTGTATGTAATGTGAGTGCCAGGAAGTGGCTCTTAACTAGTGAAAGGTGGTCCAAGACGGGTTGACGGCTGTAGCAATAGCAAAAGATGATAACAAAAATAACAACATGATAAATCCGATAACATAATTTATTAGTGATATGACTTTGTTATTTGCCTTTGCTCGGGTATCCAGTACAATTCGTGTGGCATTATTACCAATTTTACAGGCTGATTACGATATCACTTATGAGAGATCATGCAACCGGTGTAAATGACAAATCGTTGCGTAGTATCTAGACTATTCTCACACGGTTCACCTCTACGCACTTCTATTTACGATCCAAGTCACGGAGGGCAATTAATTAAAAGTACTTATTGCCATTCCCACGAGGGTGTTACTCTTGGTGATGATGCTACACCTCGATAAAATTTGAATATCAAAAACAACTCACTGGCAAAACGGCTGTTCGTACAGGTAGGCTCGTCTGCCGCAGTTCATTTCAATTTGGCTGGCAATCTCAATTAAGATTTTAATACCCATTATGCAATCTAACGAACAATACCACTCTGCGCCAGGTGAGTGTGTGTAAGCGTGTACTGGTTCATCATTTGATGCATTTCATCTCCAGACCATGCCTATACGTCTTCGCTCCAACCTGACACACAACATCGTCTGCCTGATGAAGCATTATTTTCTGCGCTTTTGATCCATATCTACATGATTGACCATTATGAAGCGCTGCAAGCTTAACCATGGTATCGTACCCAAAGCGGTGACACTGATTCACATCGTGCTCCATAAACCACGATCACTGCATGATGATGAGTTTGTCGAAAATTAGCCTCCCTCTGAAAACGAAGATGATGGGGAAAATGACGAAAGCAGATTAAACTTCCTCTCGGTAGGTGGCTGTGATGAGAGCAGCAGTCTGTGGTTCCTACTGCGAAAATCTCCGGGTGATCTTCAATCATGTGGTGTCTTCGCGGTAAACAGATTGCTTCATTTTTTTTCGATTAAGTAGACGGTCACTTGTCTAGGGAGACGATGCATTTAAGGGGCAAAGGCCATCTAAGCTGTACGTTAACAATTGTAATATTAGAAGCATTCCCAGCCCAAAACACGAAACAATGCAGTGGTAGACATTCGTTTAGTCGAGGCATATCTTTCTTATGTTTTCGCTACTGCAATAATTTTATTTTTTTTTTCAATTTTTGGTGGATCCAGAATTCTTTTGGCCGAATTGTACAGTTTTTAGAATTCCCTAATGAAAACTATCAAATTTCGAAATAGTAGTTTACGCAACAAGGTGCAGAATGAAGATTTTTACAGCACGAGTCGTACACTTATCCAACGAGGCTTGCCGAGTTGGATAATTACGGCGAGTGCTGTAAAAATCGAGTTCTGCACCGAGTTGCGTACAACGTTTTTTGCAATTTCATAAATTACCATTTGAGGATAGTTTTCAACTAAACTTCTTCATCAAATTGCACACTGATGTTCAAGCCATGTGTAAGAAAGTCTAATCATAGCAGGTTATACTGTGCAGTTGTCACAATTATGCAAACCTGCGTCCAGAAAGCATCAAGAAGTTGACCAAAACTGAAAACAGTGCTGTAATGGTTCATAACGCAACGCAAATCAGTGCTGTAATGAACCATTACCGCACTGATAATTTGGTGTGGGAAAATTGGCCTTTTCCTGTCAAATTTGCGTGAGGTAAAACAGCCTATTACGATGAGAAATTGCAAAAAAAAATGAAACAAAATAATTTTGTATGGTGATCTAAATTAAAGAACGGCTTGTAAATCATAAATTTGATCGTTTTCAGCAGTGTTGCCATATTAATTTTAAATGCATCTCATATACGGGGGGTGGTCAAAATGTTTGGGATAGGCATCTTTATTTTCCCTCACAAAAAAGTTAAACATGCTGTAACTTTTCATAGAGTGCATCAAAATTTCTCAAATTTTGATTGTTTGTCATCCAATTATATGTGCATCACTGGTACAAACTTGAGCTCGATTGGTTGAACTTTCACGAAACTAGAACCTTTTTAGTAAAAAAGAATTTTTCAGGCAATTAATTTTTGAACTATCATATCTCGGCAACCAGTGAACCGAATTGAATGAAATTTTTAACGTTTATCAGCAATATATTGATACTTAAAATGACGTCATAAAATGTAATATTTTCTCACGACGAATAAAGTTGTACCGGTTTGACACCCATATAGAGGAAAATATGTCAAATTTACAATACCACACAAAACTCACTAAATGTGTTCTTCCTTTAATCCAAATGGGCTCTAATATATCTTAAAAGAGATATCTTCAGAACAGAAGTAAACAATCTTTGGAAATCAGAACAAAAATTTAATGACATTGATGTAAAAAAAATATTTTTTTTTCGAGAAAGATTCAAAAAATATCAATCGATGATAACTTTTTTCAACGTTCAAAAAGTACCTATATTTTAATTAATTGGGGAGCATAAACATATTGTTAATAAACGTTAAAAATTTCATTCAATTTGGTTCACTGATTTCCGAGTTATGAAAGTTCAAAAATAAGTTGTCTAACAAATAGTGTTTTACGAAAACGGTTCTAGCTTCGCTAAAGATTAACCAATCGAGCTCAAATTTGTACCAATGCAATGATGCACATATAATTGGTTGACAAACAGCCAAGGTTGAGAATTTTTGATGCACTGTATGGAAAGTTACAGCATCTTGAACTTTTTTGTGAGAGAAACAAAAGTTGATAATTGAATTTTATTGGCTTTTCTCTGTGAACTTAATACTAATAAAAGAAGGAAGGAGTAACGAAAGTAATGAAAGAAACGGTGGATAGAATCCCAAGTGTGCGACGGGAGGAATTGAATAGAAGTTTAGAAGAAACAATAGAAGAAATTGAATAGAAGTTTAGAAGAAACAATAGAAAAAATTGAATAGAAGTTTAGAAGAAAATTAACAGAGGGCCATAATTGAACAACAAGATCACAACGACGACCCCTTTGCCTAACGTCCTGGTTTTGAACGGCTAGGTACTAGTAGTTTGATGATGACTACTAGCCCTAGACAGGCAAAGAAGAAAAAAAGTTGCCTATCCCAAACATTTTGGCCACTCCCTGTACGTAAAGCCTGTACCCGCAATAATCGGGACACAGAAGTACGGTTGTAGCTCTGTAATGAATCGGTAAAATTGGCCAAATAATTGACTGACAACTCTTTGGTGTATGTTTATTATTATTATTTTTTTTGGGATTTGAACCACTGGGACCATTATTGTGATCTATTGTGGTATACCCCTGTCTAATTTTGCATTCATACAGATGACAAGTCACCATTTAGGGTAACCGCCGTTTGCTGAGGATGCAAAGTTGCCCAATCTGGTATAATTCTAAGAATGAACTCTATAACTAAATAGGGATTTTCCAACCAAAATTCAAAAGAACTTACGACTTTCATGTTGAAATATTGTCTTCTATGCACAATTAATACTGGACAGTCACATAATAAATGTTTTGAGGTCACAGTTACAAAAACGACAGATATCAGTTTGACACCGGTTAATCTTTTTCAAATGATATGTGGCCGGGCAATGTCCTGTGAAGAGCCCAATGATTATGCTCAGAGACTTTTTATTTAGATTTAGTAATTTTTCTGTAATTTTACTATTTGACTTTATAAACAGTTTTGACTGCCTTGCATTTTTCGTTGCAATCCAATTCGACTGTATCATTTGATGTTTATTATTTGTGCCAAATTTCATAAAAATCGATGCATTTCTTCTAACTGTGGATAAAAAACAAACAGACGTGGTTTTAAGCATTTTATACAATCATGACCAATTTTCATTCACATAATAGATGGTTCTTTTACGCTACAGTTCAAAGTTCTGTGATGAAAATTATGAAATTTCGTTAGCAGTTATGATACTTATAGAGACACATTCTTGCAAAATTTCATCAACTTTGATCAATTGGTTTGAAAGCTACTGGTGTTGATAGGGGTGAGTGTTGATTCGTTTTTTTTCATGTGCGATGTTTACCTATTCAAAACTTTTGAATTTCTCTGCTAATTTTCATTAAAATTTCCCCAGATGATAATTGGTTATGTGTATATTATGCCGGCAAAATTTGATGATTATTGGTATAGTACTTTCAATAGTACAATCGAAACAATAGAGGGTGCTGACTAATTACTGTCTGAGGGGCTAACATCAAGTTCAGTCTCAATGCATATTTCGACTATACAATTGTTGTTAGCGCATCGATTTTTTGAAATTTTGCCTATGTAACAAATGTATATTGAGACGTTTGTGTTGGAAATTTCAGCCATTTCCTTTGCCAAATTCAAAAGTTACAGTGTTGACAAGTAAAACTAGGGGCTGTACAAAATTCAATGGCGCACATTCTACTCTTTTATTGCTACAACAAAAAGTACTGCACCGATCCACATGAAATTTTGTAGGTGAAATGAACACATCTTAAGATGTTATTAGGCCAAATTTGAACAATTTTAATGTATCTATTGCAGAGTTACAGCTTTATTTCTGTGTCCCGATTATTGCGGATACAGGCTTTATGTCACAATTTTAAAAATGTTTCCAAATTTAGATTTTTTGTAATTATTTTCATCTGAAGGGTTTCAAAAGATTCTAATATAACTATCATGACGAGTGCAGGTTGAAAATTTACGAAAAAACGAAGTATTTTTACAGAAAAGAATGGCGCAAATCATAAACAATCACGTTTTTAAGTATTGTTTTGATGAAATATGATACTATCACTTGCATTAATAATAGCGTTTACGACTTTTACGTCTTCTAATAGCTTCCAATATCTTCTAGACTGTATTCTGGTTGTAATAACATACATTCGACGCCTCACATTTTGAGAAATGGCACCAAAAGTATTTAAATTTCTAGCATTAACTACTTGTTCATAACTTAGACGTTATTTTCAAATTAATCATGTTAAAAATGAAAGGTGTTTGTATGCCACGAATAGGTTCGGGTACGGGTCAAAGGATCTACACAATTTTTTCAGTGTTTCATTGGTGCAGGGCTCCAACGTGTTCATATGAAAAAATAATTTGAAAAATTGACCGGGAACGCATCGAAAACTTGAAATTCCGTTTTGCGAGGCATTTTTCTACAAAGCTGCATGTCAAAAAACACAGTAGGATGGTAGAACGACGTTTGCCGGGAAAGCTAGTTTATAACATATTTCTTCAAACTGAACGAAATAAGCCAATTGTTTGACTATGTCATGCATTTTTGTATGAACATCTGCTCGTCAGTTGCTCTTACTCCCGAGAGCGGCTGGCACTTGACCCTCTTCTGAGCTCGCATAGCTCAAAACGGACCCGGATAATTGGATATCGGCGAACGGCAACCCATAATGGACGACCCCCAATCGGACTGGAAACGGAACAATAGCCACACATCATTTCACCATCGTGCTCATCATTCTACCAAGGACAGGGTAGAAAAGTGAAAAGCAGCACAAAGGTAAACCAGTTCGATATAGTAGAATAAGAATATAATAGAATACATTTAGGCGCAGTACAAAGTGTAAGTGCAGCCGCCAATTGGAATCGCTCACGTAGTGCCGTAGTGGACAAAAGAGCTGTAAAATAGGTTAAGTGGTTAAGAATGAAAAAAGAGGGGGTAAGTGATGTGTATTGCGAAGAATGCCCGGCTTTTCTACGGTCAAATCCCAATCCCAAGTAACCACGGTCAAATCCCAAGTAAAGCCTTATTCCAGGCAGATATACGGTGATTGCTCTAAAATCATTACTTTACATGAACACTTAAGGACATACTTGTAAGAATCCCAAGATGGCCGCCACAATGGCCGACTTTGGCACCTACTCACGATTTTGACGGCACAAATCTCTTCGTAAACAAAACCAGCGCACCTGATCTTTTTATTTGAAGCTTATTACTAGTGAGCAAAAACAGAATAATAAAAAGCAATGTGTTTTTAAGCTTGCTTCTTGAGATTTGTGCGTCTGAAGTTCTGATGCACTGTTGAAGCGGGATTTCAAGACGTTTGTCCTTAAAGTTGCTTTAAAGTGGAATTGACAATCATGCGACTGTTCTAAGATTATACCAGTATAATCTCAATTTGATTCTAATTTTGCCCATTTCCACTTTAAATCAACCTTAAGTTTGCATGTAAAGTAATGATTGCTCTAAATACACCGTATAAAGCTATGTTCAGTTAGAATCCGGAATCATGTCACATTTTCTAGTGGCGCTCTCAATGAACATAATCATCATTCTTTTGCAGCACTCAGATCATACACTAATCCTCTTTAAATGGTGAAAATTTCATCGATTTTTTTGCAACGAGTGAAAAGTTATTTCAGATTGAAGACAAGAGGAGGAAAAAAATCTTGCACAAACAAGTTAAAAATTTAGCGTGGTCAGATACGACAGTCGCGAAAAATGTTAACATCGTCAAAACCATTATGTGTTATGTGCACAGATGTTGTTAACCATGGCATAAGGAAGTGTCCTCGGAAGAAAAAAGCTTGGGTCCATTGATAAATCTGCTTTGAATTTGAAGATTTGGCAAGAAGTTCGAACTCTGGGCATGGTTTTTTCGCAACAAGATGATGAGAACCAATTCATACAAAGATGACAGCCTCAAGAATCGCGTGCTGCTTTTCAAAAACGCACACAAGGGATATGTAGAGGTTTTACCTATTTTGATGAGCTGCCATGACAGCCGGAGACGTTCAGTGGTATCGTCACAGATGAATAGTGTTTATCAGCGAAAAAAAATAAATTTCGCGTTTTCTCAATTCACTGAATTGCCCCTCATTTCGCAATAAAAAAAAGTTTGGCAATTTTTCTTCGGAATCCTAGTCAGACTGATTGTTGAACAAACGTGCGGAAGGGGTTGTTGCTAAAATTTACCACCGTTGTGCAGATTTTTAGAGAGGTCAACACTGAAAAAGTGAGAAAATATGTGAAAAATAAAAATAAATAATTTCAATGATATTTTTCCATGAAAGTACAATAAATAACCTTTGTTTTGAGGGCTTCACCTTTTATGTTTGTTATTCCATCCCTAAGATATACGTGATTTTGTCATTCCGGATTCTAAATGAACATCGCTTTAGCTGCATGCAATAAGGCTTCAACGCCGTGGTTACTTGGGATCTTAATTTTTGACCGTCCTATGTAGCATAGTGTCATGTACTGCTGTGCCCAGCATAGTTGGTCCATGTTCTACGAGATTCCCAATTAACAACTATGCTGCACACGGCAGTGTAGAAGGTATGACGGAAATTGAATTCATGATGTGCCCGAAATAGACGCGGATTAGATGAAAATAGAATTTGAGAGGGCCCATATAGCCGAGGCGGTAAACGCACGGGTATTCAGCATGACCATGCTGAGGGTGACGGGTTCGATTCCCGGTCGGTCCAGGATCTTTTCGTAAAGGAAATTTCTTTGACTTCCTTGGGCATAGAGTATCTTCGTGCCTGCCACACGATATACACATGCAAAATGGTCATTGGCAGAGGAAGCTCTCAGTTAATAACTGTGGAAGTGCTCATAGAACACTAAGCTGAGAAGCAGGCTTTGTCCCAGTGAGGACGTTACGCCAAGAAGAGAGAGAGGAGAGAGGAGAATTTGAGGGGAATTACTCAATATTATTATTTTAAGGAAGTAGTAGTTCTTTTACAATATATTTTAACATGATATGAAAGCAAATTTATGAAATTGTCATTGAAATTAAACTGGCGATGGGGCATTAGGCGAGCTGCAATAATAAACTCGATCATTATTGGTCGGTGCTTAGTATGACGGGAATCAGACAAAAACCCAACAACTAATTTTCAATTATAGGACTCTGTGTCCTATTTTATTTATTTCAGTGTCAATAATTTATGATTGAGAAAGTATCTCATTGCAATATAATAGTTGAAAGAACATCTTTGTTGAGAAATATTTGTTTTTTTTAGGTTAACATGGTAAATTGAAACAGTCACCCACTCATTTGATTAGTGCAATTTGGTGGATCTAATTAAATTTCAACATCCTGACCCATGTTTTGAAAACATTCATGAAATAATAACCCCTGCTTTGTTTCGCCCTGGACATCGCACACCTTTTTGCCTACTGTCGGTCTTATGATGATGGATGATGATGTTGTTAATAACGATGATGACGGAGCGATGGTACCAAACCATCAATTTTGACCATATTGGTAGAATTAGTTTGCTAATGGATCGTTTGTACACACGCACTGAACTGACTGTGGGTAAGGAGAAAGTGATTGCATTTGAGAGATGCGACGAGTCATACCTGGGAAAGGAGGCACGCAAATCTGCCCGCAATTTTGTGAGCAGGTCTGTTACGGAACCAAACTGACGCAGTGTCATTTCACTGTCCATTTCCGGTGGAGCTGGTATGGGCGATCTATGTTGGAAAAGTATTATTTGTGATGTTGGAAAAGTGTGTTTTTTAGGGCTCAAGCCGGTGATTATACCTGTACTCCGAATTTTTGTGCGGAAGTGTGTGAGATCGGTTGTCGGGAAGTTGTTGTTGCTTATCATTTTTGACTTCTTCGCCAGGTGATGTATCGTAAATGGATTTGAAGTTTCCATTTGTTCCGCGGCGGCCGTATTTTTTCAACGAAATAACGTAGTCCTCCGGGTTGAACACTGGTGGACGCTGGTTCTCTTGCTGGAATGGTAAAATGAAGATTGATTGAATATTATTGCACTGAGTAAACACCATTGTAAGTCTTTTCAAACTAATAGTAAATAGAAATCCTAGAAGAAAATCGAAAAGGGATTCCTAGAGATTTTTTGAAAAAAATCTTTTGGAACTCCTGCGGAATGCCGGATGATACTTCTCTTAAAATTTCTGCAGAGATTCCCCTACAGATATCTCCACGAATTCGTATTGAAATTCCTGTCATGATTCACCCAAGAATTTCTGCAAGGTTCCTCCAGGATTTTTTCTCAGTTCACCTCTAGAAATTCTTGCTGGGTACTTCCAGGAACTTCTACTAGGACTTCTCCAGAAATTTTTGCAGGGATTTCTCAAGCAATTTCAGAGGGAATTTGCTCTCGAGAGTCCTTCAAGAACTCCTGAAGAATTTTCAGCAGGTATTGCTTGAGGAATCCTACCAGCATTCCTGAAGCAATCTCAACAGATATTCTCAAAGGCATCTTAAGAGGATGTCTAGTAAGAATAATGCATTTAAGGAATTTCTAAAAACAAATGTCACATATAATTTCTGTAGGAATCCAAGAATAAATTACAGCAGGGAATCACTGCATAAATACCAACTAGAATTTATAAAGGTAAATCCTGGATTTTTTTTTGGTTTTTATTTCTGTGTATTTCAGTTTAGGCTAATTATACAGGCTTAGGTAATCTCTGACTAATTCCTGAAGAAATCCTAAAAAATCTAGAGAATCCACAGGACGAACATCTGGAAGAGTCTTTTGAAAACCCCTAGAAGACCCACAAGAGGAACTTCTGGAGAAATCCTACGGATAATTCCTGTAGGCATCAACCCAACAATGGGCATTCCAAGGGGAATTTCTTGAGAAATTCCTTGGAGAAATCCGCGAAGAAACCTCTAAAGGATTTTTCGAAATCATCTACGGAGAACTCTTGAGGAGTCACAAGGATAATTTTTAGACGAATCTTAGCAGCCATTCCTGGAGGGCCTGAGAGGCCTTCGGGAGGAATTTTTGGAGCAATCTCTGGATGAATAACAGGAGGAATTCTTGGAAAAACCTGACAGTGGATTCCCTGGAGGAATCTTTGGAAGAATTGCTGAAACAACCTCAGCAGAAATTTCAAGAGAATCTCATCAGTCATTTCTGGAGGAATTCTATGAGGAATCCTTGAAGAAATCCAGGAATGCCAAATGGGATTCTCCAAGAAATTTGGGCAGTGATTGCTCCAGAGGTTTCCCCACGGATTCATATACAAATCCTTGCTGGGATTTTCCACGTATTTCTTAATAGATTTTTTTCCAAGGATTTCTATACAAGTGATTCCTTTAGAGATTTTATCAAGAGTATTTTCATCTGAGATTTTACCATTTATAAGATTTATACAATTGCAGAGACACTGTCAGTTTTATTTGTTTTCATAAAATTGAATCAATAGGTTCAATAGGTTCAAAATAGAAATTATGGCAACGAAAATTCCCGCGCAAAAAAAGTATTTGGTGTGAGTGGATTTCCACCGGGAATGCTGGGAAAATTCTAAGAAAAGAATCTGTAGGAATCTTTGTAGAAATCCCAGAAGGAATTTTGGAGGGAATTTTGCAGGGCTCCGGCCCCCCACATTTTAGGGGCCCCACAAAAACCATTTTTGGTTGCTACACGTTATCTTTATTTTCCATATTGCTTAAGTACTATTCGTAAACATAGAAAAACTTTGTTGCTCAATCGAATTTGTACCTTTGCGGGGCATCCACATCCGCTCGGGCTTCGGTCACCACAATGCTTAATCCGGGCCTGCCTACCTTTTCAAAAATGTTCTCTGATTCTCAAGTTCACCATCCTAAAAGAAGTAACTGGTCAAAATTTCAGCCAAATCCATTGAAATTAAGGGGTGCATCAAATCAATTTTGTGTTTTTCGACTTTTTTTGAACTTCAAAAAATCATAACTACACTAAAACTTGTCAAAACTTAATTCTTTCGGCAGAAATTGGAAGCTATACTTGTTTTCTACAACTTCTCCGAACAACGTGAGCCAATAAAATTGAAGGAAGCATGTGCAATTATCACATTTGTAATCAGAAAAATCTTAAAAAGTTTGTTTTTAGATAGATTTCGTTCTGGAACACCCTAATATACGTAATAAGCTTGATATTTTAAAACGGCATCATATTCTCTAACGTTTTTTGGTTATTTGCTTCTTTGGCACCAATGCTGTAGGAGTTGAGCAAAAAATATTAAAAATCAGGCCTAAAAACTAGCTATATCTAAGTTCAGAACCCTAATATTAGAAAATGTAGATTATTGTTTTCCAACAAATTTCATCATAAGGACATTATGTTTAAATTCTTATATTTACGGCGTTAAAGTGATAGAACCATCTACTGTGATAGAACCATCTACTGTGATAGAATGATCTACTGATGATTTTGCGATCGTTTAGTATGAGTAGGTGATAATAGCGTACTATCGCCATATACAGTGTATCAAACAATTGTCCGTACAGGGCATTTTTTTTTTTATTATCGTACAAAATGGGCCGAAGGGTCTAAGATTTTCAAGAAACTTTTTCCATAGGCGGGGCTCATGGGTATATGAACAAAAAAAAAAAAAATTGAGGAAAATTCAGAGTCGCCTATTTTGCCGGAAAACTCAGGTGGAAATTTTTTGTTTTCCCCTGACACTACCTACTTTGAAAAATCATAACTCAAGAACGAAGCATCGTAGAAACAAAGTTTTTTTTTAGAAAATGAAAACATATTTTCTCAGAAATCCAAAAAATATATGAACTGGAAAAGTTTTCCCACAAAATATTCCACAGTTGAGATAATTCGTAAAGAAAAGCCGGAAAAAGTATGTTCGAACTCGTGGAAAATTTTCGAAAAAATATTTTTGAGAAGGTTATTTCATAAGCTTTAATTGCTGAAATTTTTGGAATGCACTTTTTTTTCGTTTTTGAGTTATGGCCAATTTTGTTGAAAAATGGCCAAATGTGCCATAAAAGCCTTTTCTTTGAAAAATCATAACTCAAGAACGAAGCATCGTAGAAACAAAGTTTTTTAATGAAAATGAAAGCAAATTTTCTCAGGAATCCAAAAAAAAAATTAAATGGAAAAAGTTTTCCACAAAATTTTTCGCCGTTGAGAAAATTCATAAAGAAAAGCCGGAAAAACTCCGAAATTGTCCGAACTCGTGGAAAATTAAAAAAAAATGTTTTTGAGGAGGTAATTTTATATGCTTTGATCGCTGAAATTTTTGGAATGCACTGAATTTTCGTTTCTAAATATGGCAAAATTTGTGAAAAATTACCATATAATATAGTCTTACACGGTCATTTTCACATAATTGACCATAACTCAGTAACAAGAAAAAAGTACATTCCAAAAATTTCAGCGATCAAAGCATATGCTACAGTATTGGTATTGTACCATTTGGGCAGGTGTTTCTATTTTGGGCACTTGCCGCTATAACTAAGTCAATTTCAAACCGATTGATTTGAATTTTTGTACAGTGTTAGATACTGTGCGTGCCTAACTTTATACAAAATTTTGAATCAATCGGTTTGAAATTGACTTAGTTATAGCGGCAAGTACCCAAAATAGGTATACCTGCCCAAATGGTACAAGACCCTACTTTGATACTTCCTTCAACTGTGTATGGAAGCCGTTTTTGAAAATATTACTTTGTTATTTTATATATAAAAAAAAAAAACAATCCAAATCCAATAAATAGGGTTTGTGTGCCATCAGCAATCTCACGCTCCCATATTCATCCTATGACACATTCCACGCGTTACGTTATGTGCGAGGATCAAACTTTTGCTTCCAAAAATTTAAATGTATATACATGCTAACCAGCATATCAAACGATCGGATTTGAATAGATGATTTATTTTATGCATTGTAGTTGGGAATTGAACCTTTGTACTACGAAAGAAATAAAAAAAAATACAGCGTAACGGGATACCATCACAATAAATGACGAATTTTGACCGAACGCCAAGGAATTTGCTACTTTATAGAAGTAGTTTTCAAAGGTTTAGGTACTTTTAGAAGAATATAAATAATAATCTTCATTTTGGTGCATCAAAATCGATACTAGGAGCCCGGAAATATCGTTCAATGAAGTTCAAAAACCGCGGTGTTGAAGTGCGTGGAATGTCTCCTATTCGAAAATAAACGATTACGGCACCGATTGATTCTGTTCGTTGTGTTTACATGAGTGCTCACTTCTAACAAAAAATACAAAAATAAGAAACAAAACAAACAGCGCTTCAATCCCTTGTTTTTTCGTAGGATGAAAATGGGAGCCACATGCTTAATAAGGGAACTTATACCCTAGTATTAGTCATAAAAAAAGTCGCAGAAAAAAAAATTGTTACAAGTCTATAAAACATTACTATCACTACTGATAGATCTACAATATTTCAACCAGTAATTCACGGCGCATACCTTGATGTTAGAATTCCAGCCCAGGGTCATCTCGTTCAAATCCGGTGGGCCTATCTGTGTGCCTCCGGGAGGACTTTTCCCGGCGCTTGGTGCCATCTGGTAGGAGCAGTACGATATGTCACTGAAACGAACGAACAAAGAAAAAAAAAACAATTAGTGGGTTGAGCACAAAATAGACGTAGAGCTAGTGAGTTTGTAACACCGACCACCAGATCATAATCATGATCTGACTCGTGATGATCATCCCGAAAGCCACACCGCAAATCGGAATCAATGAGTTATTGCTCGGCAGTAATAATAATAAACGGATGTACGATGAAAGCTGCACGACTTTCATCCTCAGTCGATGCGATGGTCATCAGCGACGCTGGCTGGTGGAAAGTTTCCCTTGGGAGACAAAAAAAAACGTTCGCAGCGGCATGTGGCCAGTAATTCACCGATGAAAGCCATCGTCGTGATGGATAGAAATCGACCTTTGGTGGGTAGCATCTGGCAATTGGTGCTCTATGGTCGTTATGGGTCAGCATGCGGGTTTGGTTTTAGTGTGGTTTTTACAATGAGCTTCGTAGTTCGAGCAATCATATCCATAATGGAATATTTTTCAGTGAGCGCTTTTTGTGAATTTTGTATAAGAAGCTGCTTTGAAGCTATCACCCAAAAGCAAATCAAAGTACTAGCACTTAGAGGTGAAAAGATATTTATGCAACAAGATTAGAAAAAAAGATTTTTCCAGTGAGAGTCGTAATATTATTAAACGAAGCCCAGTGCTGCCAACGTGGAACCACAGGACAAAAATCATACCAAGCGTATTATACATTTTTCTCAACGGTGGATAAGGCTTTTGATCGCCAATCTAGAGACGGCAGATTGGATTCCCGTTCCGGTCGAAACATTTTCTAGACTTCCTGGACATAGTGTATCATTGAGCTAGTATATGTACAAATTCATGCAATCGTAGGCAAAGAAATCCCTTCAATAGGAAATGTAAAAACGCTTAAAACTAAGTTGAAGAGAGGCACGACAAGTAACGGTGGTGCAAGGTTGATTTATTGCATTATCAAATGAAACATATGGTTTTGTCTATTTCAGTGAACGTTATTCAAAGCTATTGCCAGCATTGCTGAAAAAAATCCATAGTTTTAAACCCCTGGATGCCTGCCTATTAGGCCGTCCCTTATTTTGCAAAATTTAGAAATGTTATAAGTTCGTTAGTGGAAAATGATCGTTTTAGCTAAAAAATGATCGTGTCAAAATTTGAAATCCGTATCTCAAGGCTAAGTGGTCCCTCAAGGGGCCTAAAGTTGTCAAAAATTGTATGGGACCAAAAAAACATGAAATTTTTTTCGACAAAACAAATACGCTATTCCATTAAAACCGGTGATTTTAGGACCCTAAAGGCCCAAAAATGTGCTTAGATTTGCGATGTCTCTACTCGTTTCCAAGATATTGACAAAAAACAACTGATAAATCAGCATTTTTTACCATTTTTTTTAGATCGCGAAGGAAACTTACCCTATTTTGTTCAATAACTCAAAAACGAGTAGAGATATCGCAAATCTAAGCACATTTTTGGCCCTATAGGGTTCCAAAATCACCGATTTAGTGGAATAGCGTATTTTTTTGTCGAAAAAAATCTCATGTTTTTTTGGTCCCATACAATTTTGACAACTTTAGGCCCTTTGAGGGACCACTTAGCCTTGAGATACGGACTTCAAATTTTGACACGATCATTTTTTAGCTAAAACGATCATTTTCCACTAACGAACTTATAACATTTCTAAATTTTGCAAAATAAGGAACGGCCTACTGCCTATATGTAAGATAATTGATAAAATCTGCCTTCTCCTCATCGTCGACAGTTTCATCAAAGGGCTAACCTGTTGAAGTCTATATTTTACGTTAAAACCGGGCATGCCTGCTCTAGCCGGAGGTGGTAGAAAAATTACACTCACATTTATATGTTTCATAAATTAAGATGTTGAGCTACGCTGAGACGCCACAGATGAAACTATGGTACCTACTCATCGTTGTGAGGCCCAGCATATGTAATTGGAGATGGAGAGGAAGAAACACAAAAACAACGGAAATAACAGAGGAGAAAAGTGTTGTTTTATGGTCAGGCAAAACTATGAACTTGAATTCCAACGAAGTGGCAAATACATTCTTCTTTATTTTTCAATGACTGTATTAGTATGGTTGGCGACATTTTAGTTTTTTCAATATAGCAAGATTTTGAGTCCGAGACAACCCAAACATCTCTTTGACTTTTACCTATACACTACCTGCAAATCTTGAAAGGGAGATGATTTGATTGGTTTATTTGCTTCGATATGAATGAGGCATTAACAACTTTATTATTGCATGGCTATAGCTATAGTGATCTTCAATTCAAGAACATGCATCCAGTCCATGTGGAATAATCCATTATAATAGTTTTTATTTTTTGCCTTTCTCGTACACTAAGTGTACTGGAAAGGCTATATGTTCACTCCAAAAATGACTTTTTGATAGAAGGCCCGGAGGGTCGAGTCACATATAGCAATCAACTCAGCTCGACGAATTGAGGTGATGTCTGTGTGTGTATGTGTGTGTGTATGTATGTGTGTATGTGTGTATGTGTACAAAAAAACTCACATCACTTTTTGGCAGTAAACCTCAACCGATTTGAATGACCGACGGTTCATTCGACGCGGAATCTGGTCCCATTATTTTCTATTCCGGACCAGTATCCTTGGAAGGGGCCATACATAAAAATGTAACAAACACATACATGCGACACATCAAACTGCGGCATTTCGGATTACCTGATAAACAGTTAGCAAGAAAACAGTCTCAGACCATATCTGAACCAGTAGTGTCCCGGAACCGGTTCCGGGTGTCCCGCCGGAAGTGGCCAAATTTAAAAGTAAACCAAATCCATGCATGCGACATATCCTATTGTGGCAATTTTGATAACCTGATGAACAGGTAGCAAAAAAACAGTCTCAGACCATATCTGAACCGGTTGTGTTCCGGAACCGGTTCCAGATGTCCCGCCGGAAGTGGCCAAATATAAAAGTGAACCAAATCCACTTATGCGACATATCAAAGCGCGACTTTTTTGATGACCCAATGACTGGTTGGCATAAAAAAGACTCAAACCATATCTGAACCGGTAGTGTTTCGGAACCGGTTCCGGATGTCCCGCTGGAAGTGACCAAAAATTAAAGTGATCCAAACCCGTGTATGCGACACATCAAACTGCGCTATTTTCGATAACCTGATGAGCAGTGAGCAAGAAAACAGTATCAGACCATATCTGAGCCGGAAGTGTTTCGGAACCAGTTCCGGGTGTTCCGCCGGAAGTGACCGTATATAAAAGTTGGCAATACTTTTGCATGCGACACATTAAATCGCAGCTTTTCCGACAACTTGATGACCTGTTATCAAGAAAGTACGCTACGACCGCATTATGGACTGTCAGTAGTGCCGAAATTAGTTCCTGGTTTCCCGCCGAAAGCGGCTAAATATAAAGTTGAACCCAACCCATGCATGCGACACAGCAAAGTGCGGCTTTTGTGATAACCTAATAAACGTTAGCAACCAAATAGGCTTCGACTATTCAAGAGACTATCGGTAGTGTTCCGCAACAGGTTCCAGGCCGAAAGTGAAACCAAACCCATACATGCGATACCCCATTTAGCTATTTAGGTAACATGATGTACAGTTGCAAGAAAATAGACGCAAGCCATATCAGTGTGTTACGGAACCGATTCCGGGTGTCCCGCCAGAAATAGTCAAATGTAAAAGAGAACTAATACATGCGACATATCAATAACTTATTCAGTAACATGATAAACGGTTAAAAAACAAATCATCTCAGACCTTATTTGAGAGAACCGGTAGTGTTCCAGAACTAGTGACGAGACGAGTAACCCGCCGAAAGTGGTAAACTATAGAAGGGATCCAAACCATAGCGGCGTTTTTTGATAATCTGATGAACGGTCAACAAGAAATTAGTCTCAGGCCACATCTAGAACTTGTAATTATACTTCGGAATCGGTTGCGGGTGTTCCATCAGAAATCATTTATTAGAAGTGAACCAAAATCATGCATGCGATACATAAATAAAATCGCGACTTTTCAAAAAAAAAAAAAAATCCGAGATGAACAATTGACAAGAACATAGTATCAGACCATATTTGAGACAACCGGAATCGGTTCTAGGTGTCCCACCGGAAGTGGTCAAACGTAAAATTTAACAAGACCCATGCAAGCTGCACATGAAAAAGCGGAATTATGAAAGTGAACAAAATAAATGTAAAATCGATAATTCAAATCGTGGCTTTTTGATAGCCTGTAAACGTTGGGTAAGATTATAAGTGAAGAAATGGTCAAAGTTTTCATTTATGCAAGAGAACAAAATCAAGACCAAAGCGATCTCTTCAAATCACACCATTTTAGATTCCTGCGGCGTAAATGTATAATAGGATGGATCAACATTTAATGGAAAAATAATAATTTTATCGCATCAACACCTTATACAGTTTTTTCAATCTTCAAACTCCTTTTGTTTCTAAAATTACTGCTTACATTTTCTGCATTTTTCTCGTTAGGAAGCCAAATTTTACATGAATCGTGTTCCAATGATAATAATATATAGCCTAAAGTGTGCTGAAATAAACATTGGCGAAGATGACAAAGTTACACAAAGATGAAAAGCCAGATAACTATTTTATGAAAAGTGAGAATTTTGCCTTTACCGATCATTTTGCCTATCTCCTGTATTCGACGAGAAAGGCACTATCACCACTAGGTGGATTAATCTGGGTTTTTTTATTTTGCATTCTGACATCCCTAAATTGTCTTGCAAAATAAAGACTACTGCGGCTCAAGTCGAGGCTTGATGAGTGTTTCTAAATTCGAGTTGCATAACACATAGCAGCAGACAGCACTGTTCATATTCAATGACGAGTAATAACCTTTAATGTTCCTATTCCGATTCGACCCGTAGGTACAATTGACATGAAAATGCGGAAATTTGTTTCCGGACAAATCCAAGGCGGCCGATGAAGACGCACACCTGCGTGCTGTGAGCACATGTCCGTCCAGAAAATTTAAACAAATGGTAGTTGGGGAACTGGGGGTAAGACGCCCACGTTAAGGAAGAGTCCAATTTTAACCACGAAACACTTTATAATACACATTTTTTTGGCACTAACATGAAGCACCAATATGTTTCCTTCCAAATGGAAGAAACCATAAACCAGTTTTATGTTTTATTACTGAAAAATTCAAGTTTGAAAAAAAGTTTGATTTTCAGAAATTTAGTTTTAATGCGGGGTAAAACGCGCCACTAGCCACAGCTAACGCCAGGACGCCAAATTGTGTACATATACTTGCGCGCCTGGTTTATTGTCAACTATTATTGTTCGTGAATGGTATACAGTTATTACATAATTATGGATCACCTGTAATTATGGGTCAATTCCATGTAAACGTCATAGTGAGCTGTTTTATCAATAATTACTACAAAATGACGCATGGCTGTGTGATTAGTGAACTTATTAATAGTAAAATTGTGCTGTTGCTTGGTTCCAACTTGTGTTCCACATAATTTGTGCCAGAATTTGGATCTAAATGGCTATTTTAATGTAAATAACTAGGGGTGGGCATTTTACCCCACATATGCCTCAGAAGTTTGGACCCTTGTAAAAAAGTTGTAAGGGTCAAATTCGATACTTTTTCCGCTTGGTACACAAATAATGGGAGTGTGCAAAACAGTTTGTGGGGATAGCGAGAAAAAAAATCTTTTAAATGATGTTAAAAAGTGCAAACATTTGACAGGCTAAAATTACATCAAAAGTAACCAAAATCTTTTTTCGAAGTTTTTGTACAATTTGTTTAGTAAAAATATGTAAACTTAAATGTAAAGAAGCATTTTTATTCTTATTTTAGCGAATGCAATTATAACAAGTACTGAAAATAACGTGGTTTGCCTAAAACAAGGGTGGCGCAACTTGCCCCCTATGGGCGTTATGGCCGCAGTTCCCCTTCAGTTTATAATACAAGCTCCAATGACAGACAATGTGCATTCTTACATGTTGTGAAATGTTAAAAAAACTAGTATGTATAGGCGCTAGAAAAGATCACAGCTTGACCGTTACCAACATAATTAATTCACACATACTTTGTTGAAGTGCCGTAAGCATTCCTCGAAGTGTCTATCAGCTTATGATAATAAATCTATGTTTGTTATGGTCTTAGCCTAGCACCAACAGAATTAAACGATCATTGACAATAAATTTATCAAGTACATAAACCAAACAAATTACAAATAATTGATCGTTGGGCTTCGACTGCAGCGCACTTGGAATACGATTTCAGTAGCTTGGTCTTTTCCTTACATGGGTCAAACCTACTGCCTAGCCCTAAGAAGGCATCGCTAGATCCAACAGCGATTAAATTCATGACTTCAAATTATACGTAAAAGCGCGAGCATGCCTCTGCTTGGAATACCTGGAAGGGGTCGGTCGATAATGCGCATACATAATCCAGCCTAGTCGCGATGAATCGAATTTATGATCATGTTCGAGCTTGAATGTTTATTCTTTCCGTTTTGAAGTTGCCACTTATTATGTGCACTTGCATTGAATGTCTAGTCCATCCATACGATCGCGCGGCGTGATTCTCTACATTATTGTTGCTCTTTTACGACTATCCGGGGCGTCCTATGGGTTGCGGCGATGATGCGTCGCGTGTGCTACTTGGTGCAGCCAGTCAGTAGTAAAAAGAAAGGCCTTCCTCCAAATGCACTTGGTAGGGTGATGGTACACCTTCATGAATGTAATGATCACGTTGAATGGAACCGTTATAGATGGATGAAAGTGGTGAATAGCTCATTGAGGACAGAAGCTTAGGAGGAATTTTTAATCGGCTTATGATTCAAAATTATGGAAATATTTAAAATTGTCAATTTGTATTTGCAGCACTCACTTGTCACATATAGGGTGACGAAGGGTATTATCGGCAGGTTTGTTCTCTTCGTCATGGGGTTTTTCTCAAGTAGCACACTTGTCACAGAAGAGTCACGGCGGCGTAGGTTTTTGTTGCGCAGAAGTCACTGAGACTTACTTCTAACAAATATATACTAACTCGCTAGAAGTAAGTCACAGTGACATCTGCGCAACAAAAACTTGAACCGCCGTGACTCTTCTGTGACAAGTGTGTTACTTGGGTTGTTGTCCAAATTGCTGAAATTTAGATATATAACTCAGCTTGGTTGGGAAGGATTTGAGGTCAACTCTGAGCTCAATAGGTTTAAAAAAAAAAACCCTATGACGAAGAGAACAAAACTGCCGAAAATACGTAAGTTCCCCTATTTATAATATTCAATTTTTATCACCGCAGAGCTTTTGCTCATGTTTAAATTTGACTTATATTATTCATACTGACCCTATCATAAAAAAAGTGGCCAATTAGTAAACCAATAGAGCGTCAATGGGTTGCATTGTGATCTACGACGCGATAAATTTACCATAGACAAAATATAACACGAGGAGAGTAAATTACTTTCCATGTATAAAAAATCGTTATGATATGTTATATTTTAATTTCATCCATTATGTGGGTTCCAAATTTTGTTCATCATCACTCGCTTACAAACTGAGCTGGCGCAAAAGAGTTTAAGGTTTGTATGGGATTTTCAGTCCAAATATATTGGATATTGGATGACCTCCAGTCTCTCATTCAGCACATCGGTTTGACGAGTTCAATTTTGCTCAAAATTGAAAAAAAAAAATGTTGCTCAAAACTTGCGCGCTATATTCAGTCCCTAAATTGCTTCCTGCAGTTTAGTTTGAAAATTTTCCAGTACCGGAGCTGTAGGTGCCGAAGGGCATTTGAACGATTCGGGGGTTCTGTACCGCCCGAATGGTGGTCCAAAAGGTCATCCGGTCGCTTTTCTTATCCAAGAGTACATGCCAGGAACCCTTTTTTAAAATTGGCGAACACTTCCGTTCGACCTAGTTCTGGCAAAATTTCGTCGATTGTCATAAACTGGAGCCGGGGAACCTTCAATGCTTTATTGAGCGGAATTGGGTCCAAGCATATATGAACTAACTTAACAACTGACCCCGTATGGCCACACCTTCTAACCAGAACGATGTAGCTAACCTACTCAATGTGCTGGTTTTCCTTAACGATAATGCTGTCTCATTCGAAGGAAGGAAGGCGATTCGGAATAAATGGATGTTCTGAACGAAGAGAGATACCGACGGGAGCATCCAGAGGTACAAGGCCCGTCTCGTCGTGAAGGGTTGCTCTCAAAGACCCAGCCTGGAGGTGTATTCGTCGCTGACCCTGAATGCCTCTCTCTTCTCGTGCCTTATTGCTATAGGGTGTAAGATCATACAACACCCTTAGCTGCTATTCCGTGTGAGATGCAATCATTGAACCTTGCTCTGTCCTAACACGCTTTTCATGGATTCCATCGCTCTCCTGCGGCCCTGTGTTATTTTCAACCATTTTCAAATGAGCTACATATCGTCTTTCCCTGATTTAATCGACTTAACTATTACCTACCCTCCAACCTTTTTAATAACTTCTTCTGCAGAAAAATCTGTTTCTAAATTGTTATACTTCTTCATCCTTTTGTTTACAACACGGTCTGCTATGCTAATATCACTTTTCTTCACTCTCCTTTTTGAATTTCCTTAAACTTTTTTTTGCCTTGGATACTGCATTTCGGTAACGTACTTCTTCATCATTTAAGTTGGCAGATTCAACTTGGGGTAGTTTTTACGAATTTTTCTGACAAACATCAGTTCAGCAGGAGACCTTCCGGTGGTACTATGGCACGTTGCGTGATATTTGAGCAGAAACTTCCGCTTGTCTGCTCTCTTGGCCTTTCCCAATTCTTGAGCAAACCGCATCCTTTTCAGCAACGATCTGTTTTGGCGTTCCACTTCGCCGTTCATGGCATGCCAAAAAGGTATATTATTTACCAAGGCTATTCTGTTATTTTCACAAAACTTCTTGAATTCTTCACTTTTGTTAGCAAAATTGTGGGCCATTGTCAACACGCATAGTTGAAGGAACCCCATACCGACAGAATATGATGGCAAGTTCTTTGATGGTCTCAGCAGCTGTTATAACATTCATCTCGCAACTTCTATACAGCGACTGTAATAATTTACTATAGTAGACTATAGTATAGTGTATACAACCAAAAAATATCGGACCAAGGAAATCAGCAGCAATATCACTCCATGGCTGATCTGGGATTTCTCGTCGAATCATAGGTCCCGGTGGATTTGGAGTCGATACTAACGTACATCCTTCACACTGTTTCTTCAAACCTATCGAGTTTCACGAATTTCTTGACGTCCATTCGAGGCCATCACACTTTCATTCTCAGATGGCTCTTCATCATTCTTCATGGCTCCTGGTTGACCTTCATGAGCAATACCCTGGATCTCAGACTACTGGGAACGATGATACGGTCCACCCGTAGGAATACAGTATCAATCAGTGAAGAGAATTGTCAGACAAAAGAGGCACAAAACAAGCAACAAAGGAGACGCGGCGATTACTCTTTATCCCAACTGGTAACAGATAATGGCATGATCTCGATTTTTTTTGGTGTACGGTGTATCGCTTCCATATCCTTTCAAAACTCGTGGTGATCCTTTCGTCGACGTTACTACAATGTCCTTCCTGTCTTTCATCATTTTCCACGTTTCCAGCCGAATCAAATTTGAATCTGCTCCCAAATCAATTGAAAACTTCACCGCGATTCCTCCAATAACTCCATCCAAAAGATTTGTTTGGTTTTCTCCATAGAACAGATAATATACCTTTTTCGGCTCCAGAAAATCATTACGCTTATCGATTAGTGAAATACTGTGTAAAGTTGAATTTGGATGATGATTCTGAAGAAGCCATTTTGTGATGACACAAGAACAGGCCTTAATTTTTCGTGGATCTTGCCACTTCTCGCACTTTCTTCTTGGTTTTCTTCATAAGGTTTTGGACAACCGTTCCGACAATGGTTTTGCTAGGGTTGACCCAGTTTTTCTTGAATTTGGTGACGTCCTCTGCTCCTCTATAGAGTGTGTGATGGGATTTCGTCCGGGTGCCGGTGTCGCGAGCTTTTGCTTCAGTCGTTTGATTATTTTTCTTTTTCCCTATTCGGAAGTGAGCATTTCGACGGCGGCGGACCCAGCGTGCATCAGTGTGTGGTGGGATTTCGTCCGGGTGTTTGCTTCGGTGGTTCGTTTTTTTTTCTATTTTCTATTCGGAAGTGAGCATTTCGGAGTTTCGTGAAGCCTCCCGGTCGACGCGGGTGTAGTTGTTCTTTTTTTTCCGCATTTTATCATTATGCGCCGGTGGTGCCTTCGCAGAGCACCAAATCGAAGTCGCGATTTTAAAGCATTCACGTAGATGCAAATGTAAGGGTACATTACATATACACAGTGCTGAAAATTTCATTTCGTCATTTCTAAACTCAACAACCTACAGCTCATTTTAGAACCTGTGAATATGGTAAATGAAAAACTTGTGCGGCTAGATCAGTTCTGCAGGAAAGTCACGGAAAAAATGCCAGTTTTGGAATATTTAAGGTAAATGTCACGGACTACCTTTGAAAAATGCCAGTTGATATTCACGCGCTTGCCTTTGTGATTTGCTCGGCGTCGTGATACACAGACAACCAGCGATGGAGACACATAATGGGTGAGCTCGTTTCATGCTATTATTTTATTGTGAATATTCGTTGTAAAATTACAAGACTGTCTACGTAGACTTTTTTTTGTATTCTCCAAAGCACATTCTGTATAGTCCGTCACTTCAAGTAACGGCGCTGACTCTTTTTTTTCCAGACTATATTAAGTTTTGAGAAGAAACATTGATCGATCATCTGATGTGAATGATCCATTCCATTGCTTTCCGCGTAAAGCGAACAATAGCGCCAAAGTCTTCACGGCATGATTCAAAATCAAGAAGTTATATTATCAAAGTGAATCATGATCCTACGATACATGCTTTAGTAAATATAACTCTAAGCGTCGTGTTCAGCTCATCCCTGTGTGGATTGAACTAAAGACTTCTACCTCATATTGTGGTGAAGACGCGTGACAAGATTTTCCTCACTGTTTAAGTGAGGAAAAATGGTCGAGAGTATCGTGTTGTTCTTTGCTGTGAATGCATCGCTCCTGTATGGAGTGAGTATCCCAGCATAATCATCCGCGTTCGCAATTATCTCGCGCGAAATCGAAAACATTAGATACGTGGGTGTTTAGGATTATGTTGTAACTTGTTATAAATGCATATGGTTTGGTTTATTGATGTGTCCTTTGTTGCGTTCAGCGTATTCCTGCGTGGAATGGTCTTAAAATTTCTACTCCCTGATGGGGTGGAGACGCGCGACAAAATTATTTTATTAGATATGTTTTCGTATAGAAAAGTGGACAATTGTGCGCGAAAGTTAGTGTTTATTAATCCATTGTCAAATTTCATCACCAACCATAGGCGACTCCAAGATTAACAATGTACCCTACCCTACTAACAAAAATTCCTTCCTGAGACAAACGTGGAGATGCAGCGATTCGTGGTCTTTATAACAACGTTTGTCTCACTAACATTCCCTTCCATCCTCGATGACCGCAAGGACGTGGCCGGCGCCGTTATTGACGTTACTATAATGGGGGGCGTTCGGTGTAGTACTAGATTAGTAGTAATGAGCTGAATTTTAGTATGGTGAGAAGGTCAATTCTCCGTTTCTGCAATGAAATGGTGCAAAAAGCGTAGGTATTATGATTCCTTGCCTAATTTGATGCTGTTTGAGCAAAACTATGGATAACTATGTTGTTTATGTTGCAAGAAATGGAGAAAATAACAACACTGTTGCCCAAAGTTTCGCTCAAACAGCATTAAATTAGGCAAGGAATCATAATACCCACGCTTTTTGCACCATTTTATTGCAGAAACGGAGAATTGACCTTCTCACCATACTAAAATTCAGCTCATTACTACAAATCTAGTACTTCACCGATCTGTCCTATTGAGAGCTCTCGAACTGTGCACATTGAGAATAGTAAGCTAGTCCCAAGCCCTATTCATTGGTTCATTGTGCAATTTCGATTGCTTTGGTCAATCACGGAGTAGCAACTACGAATTGTGTTGTCATCTATGCTCATGCTCATGCTCCGGAAAATCATTACGCTTATCCTTATCTTCCTCTTCTTACTCTGCTGCTAATGATTAATCGATAATGTAGATCTTCCTAGGTCTCCTCACAGCTTCTGATCCTTGTTTTTGTTTCCTGCAAACAGTTTCGAAGTGACCCAATTCACGACAACGACGACACATACTAACACGTGCTGGACAGTCAGGTGAATTTGCCAAATGACCGAACTGCCCACATGCGAAACAAGATGATTTCGAGCCTTCGAACACCGTCGGTTTGGTAGCAGGTTAAGGCTCAAGCATCCGTCATCATTTTTCGAAAATAGAAAAGCAGTTTTTCCCCTGTAAATCAAAACAATGACCACGAAAATGTATTCACTGTATTCTATTCCTCACATGAGATATAGTGAATCCATTTTCGTTGCAAAAATGATTGACTTGAACGAAAAAACTGCTTTCAAATGTTAGATGATGACGATGATTTCAATGACGAATGGTTCAACGTTAACGTAACCCCGAATAGCTGCCCACGGTGTGTTTTACGATCTGCTGTTGAGTTTCTGCGCACCGTTGGTCGTGCCTGGTTTGATCGGTGTGCACCTTCAAATCCTTCATTTGCTGATCCGTATCCTCAATTATCCTATTTCCTCAATTTCTCTGATCGATCGATCACATTTGAAAATGGCCTTGTGAAGATCATCCGAACGGGAATTCTTCATCGACCAAATAACTTTCCTTCAAGATTTCTAACGTTTCCACAATTCCAAGAGGTGTTTTATCATGCTCAAGCAGACTTTGAAAATTCTCTGCAGTTCTACTACTCCCAAGTCAAGCAGTATGGCTCGCTTCATTTTCTGATCGCTATTATACGCCTCGCAATAGCACTTCAACGATTACTTCCACGTTCCCCACTCTCGAAAAGTTTGCCCTTTTAGATTAACTCACAACGGAATGGGGGAATTTGACGTGATTCTTCCATCTGGAATAGTAGTATATACAAATATTCCTACCACATTATCCATGTGCAGACATTTTTTTTTTATTCTAAAATACATTCATTGATGGTATCGGATGATGGTTAGGAAAACTTCAAATAATTATCAGGTATTAACATATCCCCAATAATTCATAACTGGAAAGCATGTCATCGGCATTTTTCTATCAAACCGTTTTGTGCCTTCATTTGTCTTAGGGAACCGCGCCACTTGGGCGGTGGCTTCTATATTCGTCTGTTTTCCACTATAACTCAGTCAAATTTGAACCAATTGACACAACTTTTGGAATGTGGTGAGATAGGTATAGTATCTACCCGTGTACAACATTTCAAGTCAATTGGTTCAAAATTGACTGAGTTAAAGTGGCAAACAGACGACTATAGAAGCCACCGCCCAAGTGGCACGATACCCTACATTAAAATATGTTAATATTCAAGTTGCAGATTTAAATGTGTAAAATTAATGAGGATTCACTTTACTGTGAAAACTGATTAAACATCGCGATCACCAAGGCAACCTTTGATTTTTTTTTTTCATTCGCAAAATCATGAAACATTTCAAATAAGCAGAAAATCATAGCTTACGCAGCAATTTCATCTGTTTAGTGAATACCCCTAATATAAATATTGTAAATGTGATTGAAATATTCAACGTAAAAACACTTGATATGTGCACTTTATTCATTTATTTATTTATTGTTTTTTTTTTAGAACGGTATTCTCGAAATGATCTTTTGCCAGTCCCTAGTTGGCTACTAGTTTATTCAACTTTCATCATTCCTTACAACGTTACTGGATCGATAAACATTCTTCAGAACGCTCCTTTTTAGAAACTCCCAGGATGCAACCTGTTAATTCAATTTTTTTTTTGCAGAACAGCCCTAGTTCAATCAACTTCTCCAAATGCTACTAGTTCAGTAGGGGAGACTGATCCCTGGGGAGGCTTGTTCCCCCCATATTTGCTTGGAATCAAAAACATTTTTCTTCTAGCATAATTTTTCCAAAACTACTCCTGGACAAACGACTATGTTTTGGCTACAAGTGATTTCGATTGTACATTGCATTATTTTTTAACGGCTAATGGTTTGTTTTCAGTCCTTCAGAAATCTTTTAGACGATTCCGAAAAATCTCAATAACTTTGTGAAAATTGAACCAAATCGTGTCAAAACTTCACAACAGATAGTTTGAATACAATACTTTCAAACTTATTTATCCAAATAAGGCTGTTGTTAACATATTTTATTTCATACAGCTTAGTATACACAACAGTGACATGGGGAGACTTGATCCCTCGAGGATTATACACACATTATACATGTAAAAAATAAAATTCTATTCGGGAGTCTCTATTTACTTGGAATTCTAGTCTATTCAAATACGGCTATACGGCATATCCTGAAAAATTTAAGGAAATCTTACAATTTCGAACACTCCATATACCTTGAAAATACAAGAAACTCGAAAAGAAAATGAATAGGAAGACTGTGGAATTATTTCCCCTTTAAATAAACCATGTGCACAAAGGGGGATCAAGTGTCACCCATTTTTGAAAAATACATCATAAGACATGCCTACATAAAAACACAGTTTTGAATACTTTAACAATAATATAAAGGCCTTCTGTTGTATATTAACTTGCAAGAGATGTTTACCTGCCATTTTATACGGAAATCGGATCTAGTTTTGTGTTTTTCTTAAAGTTTCAGGTAAATTAAGAAAAAGGGGTCAAGTCTCCCCAGTCTCCCTTAATCCTTTGAAAGCTAGTAATCCAACGCTACAGGTTTAATAAACATTCCTCTGAACGCTACTGGTTCAAACCCCATTCTTCTAAACAGGATAGAGACGAACCAGCCAAGGGCTGAAAGTATCTTAAATAAAGACAAATCATTCAATCATTTCTTCTAAACGCTACTGGTTCAGTAATCCTCCGAACGCTACTGGTTAAATTAATATTCCTCTGAATGCTTCTGGTGCAGCAAATCCTTAGAACGATACTAGTTCAAACAACATTCGACTCTTCACTGGTTATTAAACGCTCCCCATAGGTGATGCTTATGAACTACGTCATGAATCATAAAACTATGGTTTTGAAAATTTGCTTTGTTTTTTAAATACTTTTAGTATTTGATAAAAATCGATAAAACTGTTTGCCAATATCAGAACGTTGACAAGCCGAAGAATATTGCATTGTTTAAAAAAACTAGTTCCCAGCCAAGAGGACATGATGAGCCGACCACGTTAACGGCAACCACTGGAAACGGCGATACTTCATAGCTGAACGCAATAGGACGCAATCAGTGAAGTACTAGATTGAAAGTTGTGAGCTGGATTTTTGTATGGTGAGATGATCAGTTCTCCATTTCTGCAATGAAATGGTGCAAACAGCGTGGGTTATATGATTTCTTGACTAATTTGATGCTGTTTGAGCAAAAGTTTGGATAACCGTGTTGTTGAAGGTGCAAGAAATAAATAATACAACAACACAGTTACCCAAACTTTTGCTCAAATAGCATCAAATTAGTCAAGAAATCATATAACCTGTTTGTACCATTTCATTACAGAAATGGAGAACTGATCATCTCACCATACGAAAATCCAGCTCACTACTTTCAATCTAGTACTTCACTGATTGCTTCCTATTGCAAACCTATGCGAAGTCATATGATGCGCACAGCTAGATAGAGTATAGTACGTCCACCGATGTTTTTATGCTACGTTTTCAGGATATTGGAGTTAATTGAAGTGTTCTAGTGAATACTTCTTCCTTTGAATACAGTGGATTCGTCATTCACCGCTCATGCTTCGTTTACCGCTCGTTGGAATACTCAAAACATTGGCTTTAATTTCTAGGCAATCCATTGGGATTCAATGTAAACGGAAAATAGATCCTTTTCATGAGATGACTGTGTAAATTTGTTAACAAGTTGCCTCAAAGTGGATTATGAATCGATTTTTCATGAATCTCCATTAAAGCCGGATAACAACAACAAATATCGCATTATCTATGGTTGTCAATTAGTTTACTGAAACTATTATCCCTTCAAGTGCACGTCAAGATGAAATTTCCGTTTTCGAATTTCTCCAGCGAAATTACGTTACATCATGTTATCTGTCATTGCATAAGGTTACCGATAATTCCCTCTAAAGGTACTGCCGAGCAGCTCCAGCCCCAGCAATGGTGGCCGTGGTGTAATCTATACACCCGGTAAAAACAAAACCAACCGCAAGCAAGCATTAGTAGAGCGCCCTAAACAAGGCAGGAATTTTGTGTGAGCTTCGCTATGCTGCAATTAAACCTCATTACACTTTTGCGCGGCGCGGCGGCGGTCTCGTGTAATTTCATATCGGATATGCCTGAACGCGTGTTGCTGCTACGTATTGGTGGAGCTACACCAGAGAAATTGATATCCCTGGCTAATGTTGTTGCACTTTTGCAAGGTGCTACTGCATTTGTTTTTACAGGTTGCGGTTTCACTTTCCGTAAGCTATGCTGATTTGTGCGACGACTACGACGGTTGGGGTGAGGAAAATGGTATCTACCTACGAGTGGAGAATCCAATTCTCGCCTTAGCAGCTACTGACTGGGCAGTATCGGTTTCAGATGGCGTTTCGTTGCCTCGTAATCGGATAATTGACCGGCATCTCTCGATGAGCGTACTATTTTCAAATAGCATCATGAGTGATTTTAAGTGGTTTTGCTAGCGGTAAGTATCAAATGGAGCAATATGTGTCGCTGCAGTTAATTGATGATTGGTGGTATGCGGTTTTTTTTCTTATGCAAGACGATACAGCTGATATGTTGGTGTTTGCAATTTTTATTATAATACGATATCAACATGATCGCCTATTGAAGCTTTTGAGTTCCTTGGTATGGCCTACCAGTCACCAAGCATGTGTTTTATTTTCTAGAAATAGATGGCAAACCAAATAGTTCAATTTCTACCGGGAACCAGAACCCATTACTTTATTCGGTTTGTCCTTCGGAAACACATTTTGCTAATGGATATTATAAGGACGAGGCTGTTCGATCCGAAAATGTTTGGAACAACAATGACTTGTACCATTTTGTTTTCCATTTTCATTAGAAGGACGTTGATGATGCCGAAAATGTATAGCCGGTAAACTAGCAAAAGATGTTGTTTTTAAGTTATGTATACTGTACAGTGGAAAAGAAAACAATAAGACCACCCGGCAAACATTATTCAATAATTAAGGTTACATGAAGATGGTTGATAAATGCATTGCTGTATTGCGTATCTTATCAAAAAGACTTTAAGTTTTTTATTTCAAAATGTTTCATTAAACAAAGAATGAATAATGTCAATATTAATAATACTTAACGTATCTCAAGTCATAGAATAAACCTCTTTAGTGATTCTGCGCCTCTTACTATGTAACCTCAATCCCTACCTTCTCGTGGAACCTTGGGGTAAACATGTCGGATGTCCAACACCGTGGTTAGCACCGGGAAGAGTGGTTTGGTTAGGTTTTGTAAACCTGAGTGTTTGTTCTCTTAGTTAGAAGTAACATGCAAAAACTTCTTTTCCCCACACAGCTGATTATTGCCCAAGTGATATTGGAGGACTTCACGGTGCATTTTTGGGCGCGTTTACAAAGATGAAATTGCTACATGTGTGCTACGAGTGAGTAAACAATAAGTAGCATTTCAACTGTTAATGTTGTTTAGGTCAGGTATGTGCAGATATTGTAACAAACAATTGCAACGGAAAACCAACAAAAGAAGAACCAACTCAGTGCAATTGGCAACAACATCAACGACAAAAATGGACTTGATACACCCGAAGGGGAGCCGCTTAGCCCTCGGCCTTTCCAGGGCCAACAAGGAAGCAGAGCTGCGAAATGTCAGTCATGTCAGTTGACTACGGATTTTGCACCACCGTCAATATCACTGTAGGCCGATCAATATCAAAACGATAGTGACCGGCAACGACTTGATACTGTCCCGCACTCCAGAGCACTATCATAGCAACTGAACTGATTTTTTGCCAATCTTTACTACAACTTAAATTTTATAATGACTATCAAACAAAACTTGTCATTCTGTACCACATATCCATCATTTCATCACAGTAAGTGTTTATTTCGATTTTTAAACGAAATTTAAAGATGGCCTTTCAGTGATATCTACCCGGCGTCGCAATCAGTCCAGTTGTGATGGAAAAAGAAAAGTGACACGCTGACTTGGATCGCAGTCAGCCTATCAAAATCGGCGGTTTGCCTACCATTGATAGTGACAGAGAGCTCAACTCTGCAAGGAAGCACTGCTTTGAAGTGGGGCTAGTGGTCATTGCACCCTTAATGGCACAAATTTCCTTAATGGAGGAGAACGTGCCTCTGGAGCCGATCTACTGATATCTGATACCCTCGAGGATAGATGCGTGCATGGCTACGCAAAGTAAAAAACATCATGACATCATGTGCTGTCGGGTTTCCAGTTTCCTGACTGGCCTTACTGCTCTCTTTGTTCTCGTAAGGCGATCAACACCACGCCTAGGCGCGCCTGCTTTCAGCTGCTCTGGAAATATCAAGAACTGATACCAAGTGCACCGCGAGTTGACGTTCTGAAAACTTAGGCCCTATCGGCTATCACCTTAGCCCTTTTCATCCACGGGCTCCGGTTCAACCCAGTAGACCAACGCTACCAGGATGTTTTCTCCGCGGCCACTTAATCGCTATAAGGGTCGATTTCGACGGCAGATCACCAGTATGACCTACGTAGCCGACTCCAATCCCTTGGACCACCTCTTGTATAGCGTCTGCACTAGCCATTTTCCGAGTCCACGCACCATCTCCTCTGTAGCTCCAAGACGATGTGGGTGATAGCCTTTGAAACGGAATTCTAGCCAAGCGCATCACTACATACGGACAAGATTTCTCCCCGCATGTGGTAATCATGCGGCCACGCATTTTGCGAAAACGCGAGCACACATACAAAACGTGTTTCACCGTTATCTCTAAACCAGCACAAACCGGCCATTCAGGAGAAACCGCATGACCGAAAAGATGTAGATACTGTCGGAAGCAACCATGGCCTGAAAGGATCTGAGTCAGGTGGAAAGTTACTTCCCCATTGTCATTGCCCCATTCCCCTGTTAACCCTACTATCTATTCTCGGAATCAACCTGTAGGTCTACCTTCCTTTGGTGGAAATATCCCACGTGCGCTGCTATTAACCCATGGAGGCCAACGTAACAGTCCTGCGTATGCCGCGCATTTGGAAGCACTCTATGTCCTCCCCGATAAGGATACCGATAGGCACCATACCAGTGATAACGCAGAGTGCACCGTGTGGCACGGTACGGTACGCGTTCGCATCCCTTAGGCATATTTTTTTTATCTGTATTAACGAGATTTTTAGCCCTAGGCTAGTTCATCTCGAGACCCACATTTTACTTCCCTTCCGGAGGAAGAACTCACATTTTGCGAGTTTGTCGGGAGTGGGATTCGATACCAGATCCTCAGCGTGATACTTAGGCACATTAGCTTATAAGTGCTTTCAAGCTCACCACGGTAGCTTTCGTTATCTACTTAGCGCCGCGCGCCACGCCGGGCCGCCACACCCAAGTATGGGCGAGGCGACACTAGCCAAATGTTTGCACGTGCTGGTATACACCACAGAGCTATTGGACATCATTCGGGACAGTGCCACTATAGCTGTGGAGGCTCTCTTGCAGGCATTATCAACGTAACTACCGAAGGTAGACTTATCGACGATCATCACCCCCAAGTGTTTGACGCAGTGCTGTTTCAGTTTCCTGGGGCTCATCCACTTCACTACAACTGTGATCGAGAGAGCAGCATTCGATTCCACTTCTTCGATCCATGCGCCGTAGACCTGCAGTGAAATGTCGTCAGCAAGGCCAACAATTTCTACTTCTACCGAGCACTTTTGCCTCAAAAACTCGTCGTACATATGCCATTCCATAACATCGGGCCCAGGATAGAGCATCGTGGGACTCCTGAGGTTATGTGAAATCACTTCCGACCCACCTCTGTGTCGTAAAGTAAGTAAGTAAGTACTCGATTCTGGATGTAGCTTCCGAGAATCTTGTACAGATACCCAAGTATGTATCCTCAGACGCAGGAGCGCATCGGCAATAGCCGCTAAACTGGCGCTATTGAACGTGTTCCTCACATCCAGAGTCACTACTGCACAGTAGCGAATACCCCTCCTATTAAGCAGGTGCACTATCTCGGTGGTCTTTGTAACCAACATGATAGAGTGTTCGGTCGACTTCACCTTCCGGAAGCCAAACTGGTTGCGCGAGAGAGCATTTACATCCACAGTGTGTCTCAACAGTCTGCTGATGATGATCTTCTCGAGCACCTTACCCGCCGTGTACATCAAGCATTGGTCTATATGCCGACGGGTCTCTGGGTGGTTTCCCTGCGTTTGGCAAAAGTACCAGGCTGTGCCGCTTCCAAACTTCTGGAAAGATCCCTCGTCCAGGCATTTCTGCATAACAGACCTGAACATCCCGGGAGTCTCTGTAATATCTACTTTTACGGCCAGCTTTGAAATGCCGTTCGGGTCTGGGGGCTCACCTACGCTAAGGGGCTTTGCAATCCCCGCAAGTTCATCATCGGTGACACTTTTCTCATCACCAACACCGGTCCCCAGCTGTCCTACGAAATGAGGCCAACGACTAGGATCATGACGCGGAAAAAGCTTCTCGATGATCTCTTTCAACATCTCTAGAGACTGCTCCACGGATTCGCATTGGCACTCTGGCAGAGATGCTCATAGCAGGGGTTCTTGCTTGGTTACCCTTATCTCGGTCTTCAGCGCGACTTTGTCTGCGGCGAACACCTCCCGCCGTTCATTTCGCTCTTCCTCATTCCGTTCTCGCTGCATCCGCCGCCTAGCCCGTAAACAGGCGCAGTGCAATTCCGTAAGTGCTTGAGTCCACCAGTAAGCCGGTGGTCTCCCATTTCTAGGGTGCACTTGCATAAGGCATGGCATGGTCGCATCGCACGCAAGCGAGAGCACCGCTACCAGCTTACACCAGTTTAAACCGAGTAGGTTTCGCTCACGTCGGAATACTTCCTTAGTTACCTCGTCTAGTGCCCCTACGCTTCAACGGTTTCCTCTTCTTCTTCCTCTTCTTCTTCCTCTTCTTCTTCCACCCTATTTTGAACCAGGAGGCGTCCTCCTGGTTCTTCTTCCGTGTGTATCTCCATCCAAATCCCAATTTTCCGATGATGGGATAGGCTCTTCGTAGGCAATGGCACAAATATCCCAAAAAGAGGGTAACGTGCCAGGTTTGAGCCGGCCTTCTTATACCTGTGAGCATAGACATGAAATTTTGTTAACCTTCCGTAACTCGCGTGGTTGACTACCTGCATCAGCACCACGCTAATGCTGAGTACAAAAAGCGAGATTTTTTCAACGTGTTGTACAAAATACAACAGCGCGATCGCTCGTGGGTTAACACAAAACTTGTCATCAACTTATTTTTACATCATTCGTCGAGAGATGATAAGACTGTTTTAGTATTTTTTATTATTTTGAATTGAGTTTATTAATTATCGCGGCACATATACCCCACGAATTTCTTGCTTTAAACGAAGATGATGAATTAATACCCACGAATGTCAGGTGCGAAGTAAACAACAAATCTGTTCATTATATCATTATATGATTAAGTTGAATGTAAATTTGTTGTCGGCGCATTCAAGGCCATATATAATTCTTTGGAAAGCTCTGAAATACCATTAACGTTATACTCTCACGCAGTAAAAACCCGCCAAGTTCTCACATCATCATTTTTTTTATTTATGCCAAAGAAGAAGGGAAAGAGCAATATATGTTTTTGGACCACATCGCCAGCACATGACGAATTGGTTTCCGCTCACATTACTTACGCCGCAGGTTTCGATGAGCAGTTACCATCGACCCAACAGAAAAAAAAACTGATGGCCTAATGAACATGCACCATGTCAAAAGCGCCTCTTTCCTTGGGTAAACTGAGTATGCTGAACGTTTTTCGTTAATTCAATTAAACCGAGAAAACCATCACGCCGGACAAATGCTTTTTTTCCAAAAGTGTGAGACGGTTGAATCCAAATCACCAGAAAAAGCCAAATTCAGCACAGCAGCATCTACAAAAATAACCTTGGAAATCCCCAGCAAAACAGAAGTGAAAGAGAAAAGTCTCAACAAAAAAAAGAAGTCTGTAATGACCGCATCTAGTTGTTGTGGTGGTGCACTTTACCTCATCGCAAGTACTTGAATCGAAGATTTGCTCCAGTCAAATTGCTTCGAAAACTTGGCACTAGAATTACCGTTACATCAAATTCCTTGTGGTCCAACCCACAAGATCGATGCGTCAAAATAACCACTTTGAAGCTGTGCCTGTCGATGGGGTATTCATTCCAATCAATGTGCCATCGACATATTCCTCTCGGTGGATGGTTCCATGCTTTTTGGGGAGAAGAGCAATTTAAACTTAAACAACTTGAATTCGATCATATCGATCAAGATCGAGATATTCTACATGAAGTTAGAAAGATTATAGAAAAATGTATAATCATCCGATAGCCAACTGTGAGCTGTTATATCTCTAGATTCAATTAACCGAATGCAATGAAATTTTGAGCTTTTATAACTTTATATTATAACTAGTTGACCCCAGGAAACTTTGTCTTGCCTACTGCGTTTTTTGACGTTTCAAGTCTGTAGCCAAGCCCAAGTCTCCGTTCAAAATGTATGAAGAATCGATTTTCAAAAACTCTCAATTTGTCCGTGTTTTATGAGCATGAGCATGAGCATAGATGACCGCACAATTCGTAGTTGCTACTCCGTGATTGACCAGAACAATCGAAATTGCACAAGGAACCAATGAATAGGGCTTAGGACTAGCTTACTATTCTCAATGTACACAGGTCGACAGCTCTCAACTTTAATGGTGTCAATAACGGCGCCGGCCACGTCCTTACGGTCATCGAGGATGGGAGGGAATGTTAGTAAGACAAACGTTGTTATAAAGACCGCGAATCGCTGCATCTCCACGTTTGTCTCAGGAAGGATTTTTTTTTTGTTAGTAGAGTAAGGTACATTGTCAGTCCGGGAGTCACCTATGGTTGGTGATATGATTTGACAATGGATCAATATACACAAACCGCCGTTAACAACCGACCACTTTCCGACGCAAAAACTAGCCAAAAAGAAAATTCTATCGCGCGTCTCCACTCCACTAGGGAGCAGAAACCTTTAGTCTATTCCACACAGAAATACACTAAACGCGACTCACTTGTCGCCCGAACTAACACTTTTCACTCTTTTGTGTAAATGCAAAAAATGAAAGAAAACATTTATTATCAACTAAAAGTGTATTGGGAACTAGCGCGACGGGAAGCAAAAAATTCGGAACCGACTCGATCCACGACCACGACGCGTTCACCGCACACTCACCGCCGTCGAAATGCTCACTTCGGAATACAAAATAGAAAAGGAAAAAAAAACGAACCACCGAAGCAAACGCGCGCGAACTGGCACCCGGACGAAATTCTATAGCACACTGATGCACGCTGGGTCCGCCGCCCCGTACAAAATTCTATAGCACACTCCACAGCAAATCTAACCCGAAAATTTAGAGTAAAAATTACGAACACACGTGCGCGCGGCCCAACTATCGCCCTCTCTGGCTTCCCATCCACCACACACTATTGAATGCTAGGCCTCTGCTCGGCACAGCAAATCTAAGCAGAAAATTCAAACTAAAAAACTACGAACACACGTGCGCGCGGCCCAACTATCGCCCTCTCCGGCTTCCCATCCACCACACACTATTGAATGCTAGGCCTCTGCTCGGCACAGCAAATCTAACCCGAAAATTTAGAGTAAAAATTACGAACACACGTGCGCGCGGCCCAACTATCGCCCTCTCTGGCTTCCCATCCACCACACACTATTGAATGCTAGGCCTCTGCTCGGCACAGCAAATCTAAGCAGAAAATTCAAACTAAAAAACTACGAACACACGTGCGCGCGGCCCAACTATCGCCCTCTCTGGCTTCCCATCCACCACACACTATTGAATGCTAGGCCTCTGCTCGGCACAGCAAATCTAAGCCGAAAATTCAAACTAAAAAACTACGAACACACGTGCGCGCGGCCCAACAATCGCCCTCCCGGCTTCCCATCCACCACACACTATTGAATGCTAGGCCTCTGCTCGGCACAGCAAATCTAAGCAGAAAATTCAAACTAAAAAACTACGAACACACGTGCGCGCGGCCCAACTATCGCCCTCTCCGGCTTCCCATCCACCACACACTATTGAATGCTAGGCCTCTGCTCGGCACAGCAAATCTAAGCAGAAAATTCAAACTAAAAAACTACGAACACACGTGCGCGCGGCCCAACTATCGCCCTCTCTGGCTTCCCATCCACCACACACTATTGAATGCTAAGCCTCTGCTCGGCACAGCAAATCTAAGCAGAAAATTCAAACTAAAAAACTACGAACACACGTGCGCGCGGCCCAACTATCGCCCTCTCTGGCTTCCCATCCACCACACACTCCTCAATTTGTCCGTGTTTTATGCCTCATAAACCTTCCTTGGGTGAAAACTAAAAGAACAAAACTAAGACGACCCAAATCGGGCCCCCCTGTTCGCAAGTTATGCGCAGTCCCACGTATGCCACTACCAGGCCCGGATTGAGGATTGTGGGGGCCCGGGGCCCGAGCGGTTGTGAAGGCCCCTCGGAGATACAAATGCGATGAGCAATACAGTTTTTCTTTGTTTTTGAGTAGTATTTGAACCAAAAACAGTTTTTGTGGGGGCCCTTAAAATGTGGGGGCCCGGGGCCCTGCCCCCCCCCGGCCCCCCTTAGATCCGGCCCTGGCCACTACATTTTTATACATATATATATAGATAAGCTTAGAGAAACGTTTGACTTAACCTAGAATTATTAATAAGAAAGGAAGTTATAGTAATTTAATTTATTTTATGATTTTTAAGTAAATTGACCTATTTTTAATATGCATCCCATTTTTTCAATTTATTTTGTTACTTTTCTTAAAAAGATATTCATATTCTAGTCAATTAAAAGAAATTTAAATGTTAGAAAAATAATCTAATTCGTATCATTTTCTTCCGTATTTGGAATTTTAAATCAACTTAAAAAATTTCCATTGCATTATATTAAAGACTGCCCCAGAAAGTATGGATGCACATAGTCTTCAGATGTCTGGGACTGATCGATGGTGCTTTTTTCGGGCATTTCCTAAATATGAACCACTGATTCACAACTAGTTGATCAACTTAAAGAAAAATTTGAGTTTTTTTGTTGCACTTTTCAAGAAGTTAACCTTTTGTAACTCGTGCGGTTGGCCATCTCCGTAGGCACCCTGCTAATGCTGAGTACAACAGCGCGGTCGCTCGAGGGTTAAAGCAATTTGAGTAGGTATTTGCTTCCGGTAAGGGTGACCGTAGCACCTTAAAAATGTCAATTCCCTACAACAGTGTAATTTCCCACATGGCTTGATCAGCCAAAGAAAAATCAAGAAAATGACATTTTTAAGGTGCTACGGTCATCCTTACCGTAATAGATCGGCTGAGAATTGACCAGTCGTGAGTCCGACCGCACACTAATTGTCATACCAATAAGTGATTGGGAGACGGTGCCCGAAGCTCCCGACAATTAAAAATAATTTCCTCTCCCGCTTTGACACACATGTGCACTACAGTGTATGTATTAGATGTTCATTTAATCCCATCCGAAGGAGATTTGGATCAGGGTTGTTAACGTTAATCAACGATTAACGCCGTTTCGTTAATACGTTAACGTTAATTGTAACGATCAACGATTCTTCCGATGATTTTTTGGAAGCGTTGATCAACGTTAACGTTAACGCGGAGCGTTGATTTAACGTTAACGACTCCGTTAATTTTTCGTTAATTGTACTGCCCATAACTGCATATTTGTAACATTTGCAGTTTTTGTGAATATTGAGTTAATACCGGGGATCATCTCCAAATCGTCAGTACTTTCATCCACCAAAATAAACTTGACTAGTTTGTTCTTCAAGTGAAATAAACACCATGTCGTTTTGTCTCATTATCGAATATTCACGAATGTAACCGCATAACAGTCACACTAGGAAATCACACTGGCCTCAAAGCGTACCGTCAATCATAATTTGATCTAATCATTTTTTCAACTATTCACCCAGTATAGAAGAAGAGCTGTAGAAGATCTCATTAAAAAAGGCTTAATTTTAAATTTTTGTAAAATTTTTGAAATTTCGATCCTTTTCCATACTTATTCAAGTTGTAAACTTTGAGCTCAATTTTCTCCAATGCCTACTTTTTTCGAATGTGACTGTTATGCAGTTATGGGCAGTGTAGTACATATTTAATTGATACTAGACTGTACATTTAAGTGAATCTACTTGGGTCCAATCAAAAATTTCGGTAAATTTGTCGGAAAGGTGTGTAAAATCGAATAATTCAGATTGTTCTCAATTCAATTCTCTAAGTAATCAGTCTCCTGAGATATATGGGATGGAAATTTTGTCAGTGTTTCATCTGCTTGTCTAAGATATCACATAAATCACAGACCAATAGATGTGACACTAACGATATTTAAATCTCATATATCTCATGATCCTGATTACTTAGAGAGTTGGTGTCTTCGGCAAAGTTGTATGGCTGGTCAAGGACTAACCCATAATAAGACTATTGTTCCACCGCTAGGCGGTGCTAGTGAGCTAACAAATTTTGTTTTTCATAGATATCAGGAAAATTTGCAAAAAATTGCAACTAGCGCCGCCTAGCTGCAGAAACTTGAACCAAACGGTAATTATTCTGAAAGCCCTTGATCTACCAAACAATATTGCCGAAGACACCATCGTTTTACAAAATCAGGATACTGAGATATGCTAAATTTAAAATTTGAATCTTAAGTCTTATTATCGGTTAGTCCTTGACCAGCCAAACAACTTAGCCGAAGACACCAACTCTCTAAGTAATCAGGATCATGAGATAGATGAAATTGAAATTTCGTTAGTGTCACATCTATTGGTCTGTGATTTATGTGATATCTTAGACAAGCAGATGCAACACTGACAAAATTTCCATCCCATATATCTCAGGATCCTGATTACTTAGAGAGTTGGTTTCTTCGGCAAAGTTGTTCAGCTGGTCAAGGGCTTTCAGAATATGGGCCGTATGATTCGTGATTTCACTGCTAGGCGGCGCTAAAGAGCGTACACATTTTACATTTCACATATCTCAGCTTTCTGATTTTTTAGAAAGATGGTGTCTTCGGCAAAATTGTTTGGTAGATCAAGGGCTTTCAGAATAATTATCGTTTGGTTCGAGTTTCTGCAGCTAGCTGCATTTTTTTTGCAAATTTTCTTGATATATATGAAAAACAAAATTTGTTAGCTCACTAGCACCACCTAGCGGTGGAATTTGGAAACATAAGTCTTATTATCGATTAGTCACAGACAAACAGACGTAACACCTTGAACGATTTTCATGGAAATCCATCGTTCCGTTCACACTACCATCACCTGGTGGAGAAGTTGTACGAAACACTGTGTTGTGCCATATCGTCAACAGAAGGCGCTAGTGTGAAATGTCAAACACATAGAAAAACGATGTGCGCGCCTCTGGTTGTGAAAGCCTCAACTATGAAAATTTAAAATGATCGTTAAAAGCGTGGTCGATGGAAATTTCGCAAGTGTTACGTCTGTTTGTCTGTGGATTAGTCCTTGACTAAGGGGCTGTCCATTAATTACGTAAGGGTTTATGGTGGGAGGGGGGGTTTCAGAAATCTTACGCGCCATACAAAAATATTTGGGTTCTCGTACAAAAAATCTTACAAGGGGGGGGGGTGGGGGTGTCGAAAAATCGTCAAAATTCCCTTACGTAATAAATGGACAGCCCCTAACCATACAACTTTGCCGAAGACACCAACTCTCTAAGTAATCAGGATTATGAGATATGAGATTGAAATTTTTGACATTTGCATGGATGGCTACTGTGATCAACTCAATGGATTACTGCACACGGTAAAAATTCTGCACGCTAGATGTAAGGGAAAAATCCCTTAACTATTCAATGTCGTAATCAACATAATCAGAAGTGCTTTTCCTTTGAGATCGCAATGTTGTCAGTGTTGATTTGAGAACCAAAACAAACCCACCAGAGAAATCAACAGAAAATCCCTTCGATTTGCACTACTTTAAAAAGCAATACGATCCAAAGTGAAAAGTTGTTGATTTGGTAATGACTGTTTTGGGCATGCACGGTAAAAAATCTGCACTGTGATATAAACTGATTGGCACTTGAATTCGCACTACTGTTCAATCAGTTTGTTATCAATTACATATCATTTGACAAAGAACATCTAATGCCTCTTCAATTTTAATGTATCTTCACATCAATTCGTCGTTGACAATGTTTTGATTTCAAAACTAAAATTTAAAAAAAATGTGTACAGCCGCACCCAGATTCGATACCAGGACCTTTAGAGTCACGATCAACTATTTTACCACTACACTACTTCACATCTGTTAGAGAGGTGCGAATCGAAGCGAAGCACTTTCTACCGCCTGTCATCTATATTTACTTTCATGCCCAAAACAGTCATTACCAAATCAACAACTTTTCACTTTGGATCGTATTGCTTTTAACAGTAGTGCAAATCGAAGGGATTTTCTGTTGATTTATCTGGTGGGTTTGTTTTGGTCCTCAAATCAACACTGACAGCATTGCGATCTCAAAGGAAAAGCACTTCTGATCATGTTGATTACGACATTGAATAGTTAAGGGATTTTTCCCTTACATCTAGCGTGCAGAATTTTTACCGTGTGAAAGTAAATATTGATGACAGGCGGTAGAAAGTGCTTCGCTTCGATTCGCACCTCCCTAACAGATGTGAAGCAGTGTAGTGGCAAAATAGTTGATCGTGACTCTAAAGGTCCTGGTATCGAATCTGGGTGCGGCTGTACACATTTTTTTTTTATTTTAGTTTTGAAATCAAAACATTGTCAACATGAATTGATGTGAAGTTACATTAAAATTGAAGAGGCATTGGGTGTTCTTTGTCAAATGATATGTAATTGATAACAAACTGATTGAACAGTAGTGCGAATTCAAGTGCCAATCAGTTTATATCACAGTGCAGATTTTTTATCGTGCACGAATTTATTTTGGCCTGCTTACTCTCACACGAAATTTGACGTTTGAGCGGTGTCGGCACCTCTCAAACGTCAAATTTTCTGTGAGAGTAAGCAAGCCAGCATAAATTCGTGCAGTGGACCATAGCTACTTAAGATGAGTCACGTTTTATTTATAATTGTCCACAAACAACATGTGGATAGCCTAAAAACACCGGGGGATAGTCATGGACGACATTAGAGCGCTTTGGGCACTTCCAGCCCCAAAGACGAGCGCGCTGGGTGTACATATTGCATAACAAGCGCGCTCAGTTTCACAGCTGAAGGTGCATAATGCACCAACACCATTACTTCCTTCCGAAGCATAAACTCACGCTGAGTAAGTCGACGAAGCATTTTGCAGGTTCTTGACGTGGACGATATAGACGAGTGCACCGCCCGCTGGAAGCGGGCAGCGAATTTTGACACCACAGCGGGGTAGACTCTCAACAACTTCTACCCAGCAAAATATTTGTTTAATTTATTGCAACTAGTTTTCGCGATGAAGTTGCATAAATATGAGCTTGTTGTTCATCGGTGCACTCGTCTATAGATTCAATTATGGCACTGTTGGTCAAATGCCGGCGCACAAGTTCCTAAAAAAATTTCTTGCTAGTGAGTAATAAAAAAAAAATCTTGTCAAACACAAATAATAATCTACCCAAAAATTGAAAAAAAAAAACCACAAGTGTCACACAGATCACAAAGCATATCACATCAATTAACGCCAACATTAACGGCATTCGTTGACGTTAATTTAACGCATTCCGTTGACGTTAACGTTAACTGGCTAGAAAATTAACGCAACGCTGTTGACGTTGATTCGGACGAAAATTAACGTTAACGGCGTTAATCGTTGATTAACGTTAACAACCCTGATTTGGATTGTGAAATGAAGGTAACCATGTGCGACTGTGGAATCCAATTCAGTTCTATGCCTACTGACGACGGAGATTGTCGAGTGACTCCGTAGCTTGAAGGAATAGAAGCGCCCGTCTAGCGAATTGGGAGTCGTGAGTTCGAGTCTCACTGGAGTAGGGTAATTCGCCAATTGTTGAACGGTTAGTACTCGCATTTTTGTTTTCGTTGGATTTTCCGTGCATAATTCCACTTTAGTTGAAAAATATCCAGTGAACGTCTAGATCTACTTATTCCTTATACTGCCCATTGGATTTGTATTCCCTTAAATTCCATTTTCTAAGAGAAAATAGAACATTTGTATGGGAAGTCCGTAACCCAAATGTTGAACGCTTCCTTAAGCTTGCTCATCCTAATGTTGGACGGTTCTCGCTAATTGTTGAACGGTTGAAGCTTTGTTCGTAATTGATGACGTATAACCCGACATCAACCTATCATTCACCTGTTTTTATTTTGGGCCCCAAACCCAACGTAGACTCAACATTATACGATGTGGGTCCAACAGTGGTCCAACATTTGATAAAATTTGATCCGACTTTGACCCGACATCCAATATTTTTTCACTCTGGCGGATTTTTTCCCGGGTTTTTCGTGTTTTGCGCCCAGTTAGTCATTTGAGTTACAATTCATTCAAATAAGGGAGCGTTCATAAAATACGTCACGCAATAATTGTCCATTTTAACCTCCCCTCCTCCTATGTCACACTTTTTGTATGGTACCTCTGATTTTTTGTACGGGTCGTCACACTTTGCTGAATTCCTCTCACCTCCCCCCCCCTTTCAAAGCGTGACGTAATTTATGGACGTTCCCAAGGAATCGCTTCCCATTTGAAGAGAGGTCTAGTGGACTGAAAATCGTTTTAAACAGAACCAAATGCAAAAAATGGCTGAAAAGATTTGACTACAAGCGAAAATGACAGAAGAAAAGAACGCCTTCGAAAGCCCCTGAAATACCTCTGGAAACCCATGGGACCCAGTCAACTCCCTAGAATACCCCTGGAGCGACCCTGAAATACTTTGAAAACCCGTGGATCGCTCCTGAAAATGGTGAAGTGAAAAAAAAAATATCTGGCAGTCATGCTAACATCGTAGGTTATGCTAGTGTTCAACAATTGGATCTTAGCTGCATAATGATAGTGTGATAAGAAAAATATTTTTTTCAAATGAAATTACAATGAAAATGTGATTTTAAACAATGTTAAACTGTTAAGGACATCCTCCCAGTTATTGTAACTGTGGTGTGAATTTGATATTTGTGGTCGATTTGCCAGCAAAGCTTATTTCGTAACAGCAATTTCTTAAAATTAATTTTAAGAATTGTACAGTTTTCGTGTCATTAGCGGTACAAAACTTTCAATCGATATTTTTGACGTAAAATATGTATAATTTTATAACTTTATTGGAGCAATATCATGACACACAAGTATACGCATCTAGATCATACGTTTACGTTGATGGAAAATTACTTAAGTTAAATTTATAATAACATTTTCAAAAACTGTTCAACATTTGGGTAGTGTTCAACAATTGGCGAATTACCCTATGTGTATTTCTTTTCATATCGTCATTTCTCTTCATATTATTCAAAGCTCAATTTGTTCAACGAGCACATGTTTCTGTTGTTCACACGGATGTCAAAGCATTTTCAACGCTGTAATTTCCCACACGGCTTGGTCAGCCAAAGCAAAATCAAGAAATTGACATTTAAAGTCTAGTATTTTTTTGCAAATTCAGTTTTAATACTGTTCTGATATTAGAGCGATTGAAACATTAAAACAAAGTAAATTTATCCCATAGTAAATAAAAAAAATGGCTGAACAAAAACACCACATAAATAAGACTTCCCTTGTTTAAATACCATATATAATTTTCAAATTAGTTTGTTTTCCATGTACTTAATGTTGATACTATATGATTCAAAATCAAGCAAAGCAAATTAAGTTTGTATTACACTAGGCGATATGAATTCTCCATTGAAAATATGGTGCTCATATTACCTTGAACCGCCAGGGCTCGAAGCAAAAACAACACTTTTTTCAAAAATCATTTTTTTGGCATATAAACACGATTGGACTAGTGCAGTGTTATCAGCAGGATCATTCTGGCTATACGATGTGCAAGAGATTCTACGTTGTTTTCTGCATCTTCATTCGACTTTTGCTTAAGGTGGCAAAATTGCCCCGAGTCCGTTAAGGTACACCGGGGTAAGTTGAAACGGGTGGAGCAAGATGAAATTCTTCGCTAAAAGAATGTTTGAATCAAAAACTATGTGTTATGGTTATCACATTGTTTATCATTAATAGAAAGCATAATTTTAACCTGCTGTTTCATTTTGCCCCGGTGTACCTTATGCTATGCTTTCACTTGAATTATATTCATTTTTCACGAAAAGCTAATAATTGTGGAATTTTAGTTATTCTACGCCTGACGTTCACTATAAAATCTTTGGAAACTTAAAGTTGCATATTCGCAGATGTCCTCATTTGTCAGGATTGGATCTATTTGCATAATGTTTGAATATGAAAATATGAATGACTTACATTAGTGAACGACCAGTTAATTTCCATCACCAGTTTAGCTGATATACATACGTAACATTGATCTGAACAATTAATATAATTACCTGAAATGATAAAGAAAGACAAAGAAATTAGTGATAATGTCTCTAATACAATGTTGTATGTTTGATTATATAATTAACCCAATCTTTTTCATAACTTTAGATCTACATAGATACGGTTTCTGTAGTTGTTATTTGATTAGACTTTCTCCACAAGCCATTGCTTAATTTTTCAATATTGTGCACCAAGCACCAATGAGGAAAAGAGGATAAGAAGAAATAAGAAGAAAAAGTAGAATGAGTAGAAGATGGGAAGGATAGAACATCGTTTCGTAGTGTCAATTTCCTGATTTTACTTAAGTCGAAAAAAATTTTTTTTTTATTCTTTTATCTTAAAGTATGAGTTCTTAAGAATGCTCTGAACTAGAAGAACTTCTGCAAACCTGAGCGTATGTTCTTCAGGAGGAGCCGCTCCTAACAGCGTCTGATCCACATGTTAGGGGAAGCTGATCAACGTTCGAGTGCCAGGGAAGGACTCTAAGCTCAACTTTGCACTAGGGTCCTCCAGAAAGTAGGGGGTTGGAATCCGGCCCTACGAGCCAGTCGTAAAAAAAACATTGTAACGGATAATCAGCAACAGAATTATACGAACCGAGACCAACGGTAACGACCCAATTAACAAGAAAGACTTGCGCTTGGAAACTCGGTACGTGGAACTCCCGATCTCTCAATTTCATCTATCTACTGAAGGACCACGAGTTCGGCATCGTAGCGCTGCAGGAGATGTGTTGGACAGGATCCGGTGCGAACGTTTAGAACGTTTACCAGAGCTGCGGCAACATACGCGAGCTGGTAACAGCATTCATCGTGATGGGTGATATACAGAGACGCGTGATTGGTTGGTGGCCGATCGACGAAAGAATGCGCAGACTGGGGATCAAGGGCCGATTCTCCAACTTCATCATAATAAACGTGCACAACCCACACTCCGGAAGCACTGATGATGACAAGTACGAATTTCACGCGCAGCTCCAACGCGAGTATGATCGCTTCCCAAGCCACGACGTCAAGAACATCATCATAGGAGATCTAAACGCTCAGTTGGGCCAGGAGGAGCCCACCAGCAGACGAATGAAAACGGACTACGACTCATTGATTTTGCCGCCTCTAAAAATATGGGAATACGTAGCACCTTTTTCCAACACAGCCTCCCTTATCGTTACACCTGGAGCAGATGGAATCGCAAACCGACCGCGTTCTGATTGACGGACGGCACTTCTCCGACATTATCGATGTCTGGAGCTATCGTGGCCCCACAGCGACTCTGTCAACTACCTTGTGATGGTCAAACTACGCCGAAAACTTGCCGTCATCAACAATGTACGGTACCGGTGACCGCCATGGCACAACTTAGAGCGACTAAAACAACCAGATGTCGCGCATACGCGCAGAATCTCGATTCTGCGTTGCCAGACGAGTGCGAACTCGATGAGGCCACTCTAGAGGACTGCTGGATTACAGTGAAAGCAGCCATCAACGAGAGCCACGGGTACGTGGAGCAGAATAGACGGAACGAACGGTTCGACGAAGAATGCAGAACGATTTTGGAGGAGAAGAACGCTGCGCGGACGGTAAAGCTACAACAAGGGACTTGACAGAGCGTGGAACGTTATAAACAGATGCGGAAACAGCAGACCCGCCTCTTTCAGTAGGAAAAGCACCGCCTGGAAGAAGCGGAGTGCGAAGAAATGGAACTACTGTACCGTTCCCAAGAAACATGGAAGTTCTACCAGAAGCTCAACGCATCCCGCTATGGCTTCATGCGACTAGCCGAAACAGGGATAAGGACGGAGGCCTCTTGACAGACGGACGTGATGTGATCGAAAGGTGGAAGCAGTACTGCGATCAGCACCTGAATGGCGTGGAGATGTTAAGGATGCCATTCATCAGCTCAAAACCATCAAAGTAGCTGATAAGGATGGTATCGCAGCTAAACTTATCAAGTTGGGCCCAGAAAAGTAGGCCACCTGTCTGCACCAGTTGATAGTCAGGATCTGGGAAATCGACCAGAGAGTTTTTGGAACTCGATTGCGTTAAGGCAGCATTTACTTTTTACATAACGCTAAAATCGATCATTCTGATAACAACACTCACATTCCCGTTTTACTCCTACCAATAGCAGATCCTAGAGGTTTCTGCATCGTTCTTAATATTCTTAGTAGACAGGTCTTCCTAATCGCATCAGCTGTGGCAAGGACGTGATTAGGACTTGTTTATTTATTGTATACTATTGGCAACATTTCCAATAAAAAAAACTATAATTTTCTAAGAAACTACATCGTTTTTGAGCCTTGGTCGAAAATTTCACAGATTCTGCAATCTTTTGCACAAAACATTTGTGTGACTTGTTGGTCGTGTGGCTTGTGTAACCAAGTATGTAGTCGCATCGTGATGAGGACCGCGGGTTCGATTCCCACTGTAGCTGTCAGGAAAAGTTTTCGGCTGTTCTACTGGGCGTTGCATGCTTGTCTATTGTCTAGTGTCGTGCGATGAGCTCACTGGAAGCGTTAAACGTGTCCGTGTTTTTTTTTTAAGATTGAAATGGAGACATGTAAGTTTGTATTTTGAAACATGTTCGTAATTTTAACTACATACTATACCATCTTTCACTGATTTTTTTTTTCCTATTGTTTAATTATTATCGAATCGAAACACTTTCTTTAATCAACCCGTTCGTTTTCCGCGTTTTGAAACCACTTGATACATAATCCACAAGCACGACTGTAAAATCGTGTAACCACGATCTATTCACTTCACAACGGCCGCGCATCAATGCCTATGCAAATAGCTCATCATTTTTCCCATCGATACAGCAGTTTTAGATAATGTTGAAGATGAGCGTAGAAATATCATCACCACCCGCCTCAAACCATCTCGGAATCCAACAAAAAGCACTATCAAACTGCAAAGGCACATTGTTCAACTGCAGAAGGAAACAAACAAATTGCACCCTATGGGAAAATAAAATAACCTAACACATCAGCAACATAATATCAATTGGCGGAAAACTCACACTTTCTTTATCGCCGCTCGCGAGACTGAAACGTATTCGCCGCTCAGTTCCCTGTAGTAATCCATGTTCTTCAGAAAATCCATTGCAATGGTAAACCAACACGCGGAAGAGGCTCGAACGCAACAACAAAGTGTGGCACGGGCACGTAATGAAGTTCTCGGCTGGCCCGGAGAAACCGTCGATAAGTCGCGACCGTTCTTGGAAGACTCTCCCGCTCTCCTCCGGGCCCAGAATATTGTCGCGCCGCGAAAGAACAAAAAAACCGATACCGTCAACCGACGACCGAACACTTTGTAAAACAGCTTATTGTGACTTCTTATGCTCAACCGTTACTTTGAACTGCACCACTGGCCTAAGATCGCGAGCCCGGTGCTCACGCTTCTGCTTCTGGCTTCCATCACCCACCCCGCGCGCGCAATGACCGCCTCACGGTGAAATGGTGGCAGTAGCACGAGTGCTGACCGTCGGCGTCCGTCGTCATCACCATACACCATCCTGCCGTCATCGAAGCGTATTGGCGCATGTAAATCTGCATCACCATCTTCTTCGTCGTCATCATCTTCATCATTATGTCAATGATCATAATGGACATCTTGCGCCGGATCTCTGGACGATCCGCGCACGCTCAGCGCCCCGCTGGCGGTTTGCAGATGTAAGATTGTGTTACATGATGATGAATGCGCGATGTCGGCGACTACCGGACGGCGAGGTAGAGCTCCATGTGGTGAAAATAACATGAGTTTATTAATGTTTACATACAAGAGTTCGTGCCCTATGCTTTTTCACTTATCAAATTATCAGTTGATTTAACTTTGGACGTTGTTCTTCTAGTTTAGGCAGGCTATGTAAGAGAAGGTAAATTAAAGGTAAAATCGATTGCACCCAGCAAAATTTTCCAAAAATCCGACGAGTCATATGACTTAGGTACTGATTCCACCAAATTAATTTGTGATTTAGGAATGTACCTCCTTTCCCGCCACAGCTGTCAGGAAAAGTTTTCGGCTGTGCCACTGCGCGGTGCATGCTAGTCCGTTGTCTAGTGTCGTGCTTCCTTCTGTAGTGTCTACCTAATGGTTGTGTGCATAGGATATCTACCTACATGAAATACTATTCATTACAGTACCTAAATGTCTAGGTATGATCCATTATGTCTACCTAAGGTAGTATAAATACGTGTGGTCATTGGACCACGCAGCAGAGACTGCACAAGCCTTGGACATTTCAACATCTTTAATATTCTTCTTTTGAAGGATATAAAAGTGGCGACGAGGATCAAGAAACGTGTAATTTCTTTTGAGTTATTCCGAAATTATTTCCTTCAGGTTTTCAGGTTGTTGTAATAACAAATTGTTATTTTTGTGGAGAACGGAATCGTTCTTTTATGGTTTGCCATTATGTTGTGAATGGAATGTTCTTTTTGGCCGATGTTGCATTGACGAAATTGTCTTTTTGTTTTGGTAATAATGAAATGTTATTTTTTGTGGTGAACGAAATTGTTCTTTTGTGGCGGAATTGTCATATGTTATGTTTTGGTGAATGGATTTGTGTTATTTGTACTTTTTGGTAAAGTTGCCGATATTGGGATGACGAAATCGTCTTTTTGTTTTTGTAGTTTTGTTAGCGAACAGATATGTTCTTTGAAAGTAACGGACTCGTCAGTTTATTTGTGCTATTATTATTATTTTGGTGATGACTTTCTGAGTTTTCTAAAGGGGAAAGGACTGTAGTGTCTACCTAATGGTTGTGTGCATAGGATATCTACCTACATGAAATACTATTCATTACAGTACCTAAATGTCTAGGTATGATCCATTATGTCTACCTAAGGTAGTATAAATACGTGTGGTCATTGGACCACGCAGCAGAGACTGCACAAGCCTTGGACATTTCAACATCTCTAATATTCTTCTTTTGAAGGATATAAAACCTTCAAAGTGCGAATAGCTCACTGGAAGTATTAAACGTCTCCGTGTCTTTTTTTTTTGAGTAACATTATCTAGATGGAATTTAATAACAATAAAAGCAGTTAGGGAATTTAATGTGAAGCTTAAGGAAAATGTCTTGGAATCTCAGTTTAACATTGCATCAAAACCTGAAAGGCACAAATTTCAAGAAGTAAACTTCTAACTATGGTGCAACGTTTATTTTGATCTTGTTCACTTAATTTAGGCATAGAATAAAAAGACCACGAGCGTAGCACAATAGGATATCAGGCGGACAAAAATCAGAAAAAATGATTTTCACTAATGCTTGTTCTAAAATTTTCTATCAAGAATATATGTTTATAAACAATAATATATGTTTATAAACTAAGAGAAATCCAGAATTTGAAGTTACTAGCTGATGTAGTTACAAAGATATGGTTTATCAAAGTTGATAAAAGCTAAATAATGCGATTTTCGCGAAAAAAAAACACATAATTTCAAATTGTTATTTTCTAATTATAATGTCATTATCTATTGATTTCAATACATCATTCGTAAGGTTATGAAGCAAGTTTTCATCAAGAAGGTGGTTTAGTGAAATAGTTTAGCAATTGTAAGAAAAGCGACGAAAGAAAGAGAAGAAGTTGAAAAAGGAATTAAATTCAATTTTGGTTAATCGGCATCTTTTTTTCCAAACATTCCTAGGCCTCAAAACAATTCATGGTCAAGCTTTAGGACCTTTGGAACTTAATTTCGAAGTAAATCCACAATATTTTAATCTTTCCAAGTACAGAAAACAATAAAAAACTTAAAAAAAATAAGACACATCCAAACTTTTTATACATTTTCATTTATTTGACCATATTAAAAAAACGCCCTTATCAAAATTCGATCGTGATGTTTAAAATTGTTCATAAACAGTTTGGCCGAACCAACTTCAGAAAACTAACAAATCCTCGTCCACTTCTGTGCACGGGCCTGACGCTTGCTATAGTAGAATTAGTCACGAGCTGACCAATTGGCACGTGTCAGATGAAGAACCTTCGACACGAATGCCACTCTAGTGATAATAGTTATTTATGTAACGAGTTGCAAAAAGTTGATTTTTTCAGCACGAGTCGTACATTTATCCAACGAGGCTTGCCGAGGACTCCAACATATATTCTCGTATATCTCGTGATCCTTATTTTTTAAAAGGGCGATGTTTTCAGCAAAGATGTTAGGTATGTCAAGGCTTATCTAGTGATAAACAATTTAGTACAGGTAATTGCCGCTAGGCGGTGCTAGAGCGCATTCCAAAATGCTCCTAATCAATAGGATTAAACGTACCTAGCAAGCGGACAAGACACTCAAAACAATATGGTAAATCGCACTTCTGTAGATGGGTAGACATACATGTCCTGCGGCTCAAAAGGGGTCGTTCAAATATTACGTAACGATAGGAGGAGCGAAGGGGTCAAGCGCTGTGTTACGCTTTATACAAAATTTCAAAATTTATCAAACACAAGTTGTTACGTGGGGTAAAGAGGCGTTCTAAAATTTTCTAATTTAATGTTACGTAAATATTATTTGAATGAACCCAAAAAGAAATCACAGGCAAACAGATGTAACACTGAAAAAAAAATAGAGGAGTCCCGGAAGCAATTCCTGGAGGAGTATCAGGGGAAATTCTTGCATCATGGGAGGAATTCCAGGAGGAATGCCGGGAGGAATTCCGAGGGATCCTTCTATAAATTTTTAGTTGAATCGCTGATGGAGTTCCTAAAACAATCCCTGGAGGAATTTCTAAAAAAAAATCCGGAGCAGTGAAGAGAATATTACAACCAATACAGGTTGCGACATTGTCATTATTGTTGCGTGATGATTGAATTTTGATTTACTGATCCGGAGGATAAGTGGATTTCCTGGAAGCCCTGGAATCTTGGCAAGAATCACTAAAAGAATCCTTGTATTATTTTTTGAAAAAAAAAAACAGGAAGAGTTCCTTCATAAATTCAGAAAGAAATTCCTGAAGGTATTCGTATGAAATCCCTGGAGCAATAATCGATGGAATTATTGGTGACAATTTTGTAGTACACCTAATGCAATTATTGGAACATCATGGAGCCATCCTGAAAGAATCCCTGAGAAATACCCGGATCCCTAAAGGAATTTTTAGAAAAATACATGAAGAAACCTTGGAAGGAATCAAGTGAGGTGTTTTCGATTATGTTTTTTTTTTTTCAGATAAGCTGGCTCTCAATAATTTGTGCGATTTTGTCAAAGATCTATTTAATATGTATGCTTCACTGGACCAAAGGTATAAGTCAAATTTACCCGGCGCAGGAAAAAAAAAATGCGAAAAGTTCAAGGCGCTACCACACGTTAAATATGGGATATATATGACTATTTTTTTCAAGACAGTGTATCAGTCAATGTCTATATTCTAGCACTACAAAATAAAAATGAACATATTTGTTTTTGCCTTTCTCGTACACCAAGGTGTACCGAAAGGCTATATGTTCACTTCAAAAACGAAAATTTGATAGAGCCTCCGGAGGGGTCAAGTCTTATATATCAATCGACTCAGCTCGACGAGTTAAGATGATGTCTGTGTGTGTATGTGTGTGTGTGGTTGTGTGTGTGTGTGTATGTGTGTATGTGTGTATGTGTACTCACATCACTTTTTGGCAGTAAACCTCAACCGATTTTAATGACTGACGGTTCATTCGACGCGGAATCTGGTCCCATTGTTTTCTATTGAAAACGGTCGGTCCAGCCGTCCCGGAGTTATGGCCATTTAGGTGTTCCGGACCGGTACCCCAGGAAGGGGTCAGATATGAAAGCGCTACAAAACCATCCATGCGACACATTAAACAACGGTGTTTTCGTTAACTTGATGAACGGTAAGCAGAAAAAAGGTCTCAAACCATAACTGAACCGGTGGTGTCCCGGAACCGGTTCCAGGTGTCCCACCGGAAGTGGCCAAACATAAAAGTGAACTAAACCCGTGCATGCGACATAACAAACCGCGGCTTTTTCGATAACCTGATAAACAGTAAGAAGGAAAACATTCTCAGAATATATCGGAACCGGTAGTGTTCCGGAACCGGTTCCAGATGTCCCGCCGGAGGTGGCCAAGTATAAAAGTTAACCCATGCATGGGACATATCAAATAGTGGCTTTTTCGACATCCTGATGGACGATAAGCAGGAAAATATTCTCCATATTTGAACCGGTTGAGTTTCGGAACCAGTTCCGGGTGACCCGCCGGAAGTGGCCAAATATAAAATTGAACTAAAACTATGAATGCGATATATAAAACCGCGGCTTTTTCGATAAACCTGATGAAAAATAAGCAGGAAAGCATTCTCAGACCATATCGGAACCAGTAGTGTTCCGGAACCGGTTTCAGATGTCCCGGCGGAGGTGGCCAAGTATAAAAGTTAATAATAATTGGGTTGCATTGGCTTTTCTCGGTGACAGGTTGTATTAAAACAGCGTTTTATACGTTACGCGTTTCGGTCTACTATTGTTCAGCTTTCCTCAGACGCCTGCAAAACATTTATTAGACAATTACAATTTTCGTCAAATTCTTAAAAAAGGGGGACACTTACAACATGCTGATTGCGACCTTACAGCTTGGTCTGTCACTATTAACTAATTTTATTTATTTTTTGGTTTTTATTTCTGTGTATTTTAACTAAAGCTAATTCTACACTTATTAACTAATTTTATCTTACTATCTTACTATACTACCAGGGGAACATCCTACTCAGCATGCTCTTCGTTCGTTTCGTAAGAATTTGACGAAAATTGTAATTGTCTAATAAATGTTTTGTAGGCGTCTGAGGGAGGCTGAAGAATAGTAGGCCGAAACGCGTAACGTATAAAACGCTGTTTTAATACAACCTGTCACCGAGAAAAGCCAATGTAACCCAATTATTATATATTGCACGGTGATTACTCAAGTTTATTATAAGTATAAAAGTTGACAAAACCGATGCGATATATCCAATAGTGCCTTTTTTGATATCCTGATGAACGGCAAGCAGGAAAATATTCTCAGAACATATCTGAACTGGTAGAGATCCAGAACAGGTTCCGGGTGTCCCGCCGGAAATGGCCAAATAAAAAAACCAAACCAACATCAAATCGCGAATAATAAAGTATCTTGATTTGGCAAAAAAATGTTTCCGGCCATATTTGGGACAACCGGTAGTGTTCCTGTAAAGGAGAACCAAACCCATAAATGCGACACACCTTTTAGGTAACCTGATGAACGGTTAACAAGCAAAACAACCATAGACCACACTTTGGAAATCCAATAGTGTGCCGAAACCGGTTCCAGGTGTCCCGCCGGAAGTGGTCAAATGTAGAACGGAACCAAACCGTCAATTCACAACTTTTTGGAAAACTAATTAACAATTTGCATGAAACTTGTCTAGGGACAATCGATAAGTGGTAAAATGTAAACCGAAAGTGCCTTGGAAAGTGCCTTGGAAAGTGGCGAAATGTGAAATTGAACCAAACTCATGCGTGTGGTACCATATAACAACGCTAATTCGGCAATGATTACTGTCAAATTATTTGGGTAAACTTTAAATTCGATATACTGGCTCTGAAACTAAAGTTATTGTTCAGATTGTAGGAATTGTTTTTGAACACAAATCCTACAGATATTGTGGTGGTACGAATTGATAGCTTGTTCATTTTACGATTATTGGCTTCCAAAGTTCACTGCGGTTGATCACCAAACGGATCAGGTGTCGGAACGCACCAAATTTGAACTTCCGGAAGTAGCAATTGCACGATGAGCCGCTGCGGGTGTGAGTAACATCACAATATCGGATCACTCGTATTCACAGTGTACTACACTGTGACATTTGATCATTTTTTAATTCAACAACTGTCCAATGAGCGGAGTACGAATTAAAAAGTGTCGTATTAAAGAGTGATTAATACGCGGTGTTTGACAGTACATCAAATAGCAGCTTTTTTGATAACACGATGAAATGCGTAAGAACATGGCTTCAGACCATATTTTAGATAACCGGTAGTGTCCCGAAACCAGTTCTGGGTGTCCCACTGGAAGTGGTCAAATGTAAAAGTGATCTATACCCATGCATGAGATGATTCAAATCGTGTTTTTTTAGGTAACCTAATGAACGTTTGCAATGAAATAGTCTTAGGCTATATTTGGGAGAACCCCGGTAGTGCTCCAGAACCAGTTCCGGTACCACATCGAAAGTAACCAAACGTATAATGCGGCACATCGCATCACGGTTTTTATAACCTGAGGAATGGTTAACTAGAAAACAGACTCTTACCACATTAGAGACTACCAGTAAGGTTGCACAACCAGCGTTTGGTGCTTCGTCGGAACTACGAAAGTAAATAAAATCAATGCAAGTGATAAATATGTGACAGACGTCTAACTATACTCTCTACCTATCGTTCTTGTTTTCAGCTGTCAATAAAATATAGCCTAAAATGTGTAGAAAAAACTTCGTCGAAGACCGCAAAGTGATCTGTGATTGTGTAAAAAGTTATATCTTAGCTTGTTAGTATCGTCTTGATATTGCTCAAGCAGTCAACTGAGAAGTCTGATATTATTCAGCCCTGCTTATACGTTGAACATAACGTCGGACTATGTGCCATCAATGAGTTTTAATCAATTCCAAAATGGATGTGATAAAATGCATGCTTTTCTTTAAAAATATCCGGATTCAGGAACACTTTGACTTACGTCGACGGATAGATTGTGAGAACATATTGACGAGAAAGGCACTATCACCACTAGGTGGATTAATTTGGTTTTTTTACAAGTGATAATGCAAGCCTTAAAAGTGGGTTTCGATAAAGTGCGCGCCCAATGGTCATAAGACAAAATGGCTAAATTAGTAAAGAGAATAGCTTTAATTCAATGAAAGAACAGGCCATACTAATCCAGACCAATGTTGTTTCACATACTAGATGAAATAAGCACATATTTTTTATGATATTGTAGAGAAAATTAAATTTTTTGTTTCATCCCGTATGAAATTTACACAGGTCGCGTACATTTCAGTGGTTTGAAAATTCTGATTGTCTTCAGCTTCAGACGCTATCTTGTAAAAGATAGTGACCAAAATGAGATTTTTTTAAAAAAACTTATCAGAAAATTGGCCTGTTAAAGATTATGGCACGTTGGAACATAAATTGGTTAACGTCAAATGGACGAAAATGATGATTGAAGTTGAAAAACACCTTCGTATTTTTTCCTGCCGCATACTGTATATTGCATCAAGACATTCACCTAAAAAGAAGTTTATTTTTTGGAGACGTTTGTCGCTCAGGGTGTCTAGGATACTGAGCGAATATGTATCTATTAGCGCCAGCTTGCAGAAAAACATTAGCATTATTTTTATTATCAAATAGATTTTGACGTATTAAACATTTTTGCCGAAGACACGGACATTCTATGCATTTGGAATATGTATCAAGATATTTATTTAAGCTTTTATTCCGTAATTTGAATACACACTAGTGCCATCTACTGGACTATATTCGATTCAATTAATTTAGCATAAGATTGCCCTTGGTCTGCAGAACAATAGTGTCGAAAACAGCATTATTCTAGGAAGTCATGATCAAAAGATACAATCCGTGGGGTCCAATGGACCCAAGGGGTACAAAATCGCCCGGTTCAACTTTGACATCGAGAATAATCCATATTACGCCATGAAACTATTGCTATTTCGCACAAATAACTCATCGCGATGTAGTTTGAAGTTACTGTAAAAATGGGACCGATATGTCAATCCAAACTTATTTGCGACAACTTCAAAGTGGCTCTGGGGTCTGAGGGCAAAAATTAGTCTTACCATTTTCTTCACCCACTTGCATAAATCGATAGCCTTGCCACCATTGTGGCTTAGCTACTTAATCTCCCTTTCACACATCTAACCATATTCGTGTTGATTCGATTGCGTCATTCGGTTCGGTCTTCTTATACATCTGTGCTGAGAGTATTCGTATTTTACCCACTAGACCATTGTACGCTGAGTCGATCCCTTGTCGGCGGAGGAGTATGAAGCAAACTGGATCATTACCAAGATTTGGGAGAAGGAAGTATTGCCGGACGAAATTTTACCAAAAGGCATTTCTTATAGATGTATTATGCTTCAATTATGAGATTGCATCATTTGTGTGCTTTAGATTTGTCCTATAAACCCATTTAAAATGAAATATTTTCCTTATCATTTTTGCTGTTGTTTTCCTATTCTTGCGGTAGTGTTTACAAGTTATAGGCAAACAAACTTTAAAAGGAAAAAAAAATGAAGACCTTTTTTTCCAGTGTAGTCTATACAAATCCGGATAATGTCGAACAACCTCATAGACATAACTTGCCAAATACATTGCAATGGCATTTATTTCAAGGATTGAGGAAAACAGTTACAAACCGTAGTGATGTCCGTTTCGTGGACTTCTAATAAGTACATGCAGCAGAGGCCATTGGCGGAGATGATTACAGCCTCCACCCCAGAGGAAAAGTCCAAAAACGCGTGGAAAAGCAATATAAAAAAGATGTTGCAAAGGTTTTTCGATGGCCATCGAATTTGCGTGCCGCGCAAGGCGAGCACATCATGCTGCTGCTACTGCTGGTGTGGTTCTGTGTGAAAATTATGGCTAGATGACCGAATCGAAGGCTGTCGGGGAGATGACGTTTTCTTTCGGAGGGGACCAGCAATCATTATTGGCACGTGAAAAAAGTGCATTTCGGACCATTTAAGATGTGGCCTCATAGGATGATTCGGGAATGGCGAGCTTTACCGCAGAGCCTTGTACTTGAAAAAAAAAACGTGACTGGTGGTTTTATTGATTTCCATGGTGCGTTATGTACTATTTTGGGTTTTTAATTATAGGTTATGTTTCTTGAACTGAAATTATAGGTTCCTTTTAATTGTACTGTTTCATAATTTATCCCTTTCATTTCCGTTGTACTCGAACAAGATTGGTAGTACTTGTCAAGATCATCCAAGTGGTGTGACAGTATTCATGAGATTAGTGATAGAGTAATGATCAACTGAATAATTGAACTCACAAACTAACAAAAATACTGTCGGTAGAAACGTATATGTACAAGTAAACACACTTTAAATCTTTTGTTTAAACATAAACTGGCATAAAGTATTGTTTTGAAGAAATGGTGTAATCCTTAGTTTTGTTTTATTTTTTTTATTAAAAGCTAAAAATTATCAAAATGCAACCATACCACATTTGAAGTAAGCATATCAAAAATGAGTTACAATGTCTATCATTACAGTCACAGTCAATGCGTTTGATGCGTTTTTGCAATTATAGCCGAAAAACATTAAAATGCGTTCACTGTTCTCGAAACACGCTCTAGTTTAAATGCAAAATGGTCCAATTGGCAGCGTATGAAGCTTCAAACGACCACTTCTTCAATGAAACTGCAATTTTTCGATGAGCGCCAACCGCCTAGAAGCCTAATTTCAATAAACACTCATTCGATAGCCATTTTCCTATTGCATAAAAATGCTCAACTCAACTGCAGTCAACAGTCGTATTTCCACGAGTTACATCTCCATGCAATCATCTATATTCGTGGTGCCAATTATCCTTACGGAATTGAAGCCAAAGAATTGATTATTTAAAAAGACTTATGAGCCGCGACCCACCAGCAACGGTAATTATTTGCATTTCTCTCCTTTGCCTCCTCGCGCGGCGGGTTATGGTTTTCGGCTTGCCTGGCGGCACGCCATCAAGCAATATTTCCTTGTGTGCTATCGCCGCGTTATTGGTTGCTGTGTAATAGCAATATGTCTTCATTTTCGGCGGGAAATGGTTTTTGAAAAATCAATTAACGCAACACGATTGACTAAAACTTTCCGCATACTCTCGGGGAGTAGCGCATGCCGTTTATGTTGCATAACGAAATGGGTAATTATTATTATTTTTATTTAGCTTGCCAGTCGGTTTGATCTGATTCAGCAAATTGAACCACGGACTATCACTGTGTTTACTGACATTATTTTGATGATTGGAAAAATTGGTTGATGTTTTACCCAGTTTGGACATAAACATTGCTCCTTATCGCAGATGAATGGAAAATATGATGCAATTTTTGTGCCCACAAACATTTCATGCTTTTTACATAATATGTACCATTTTTGGGTACCTACTTTGTACTGTAGCATTATGCAACTGCTACTTACTTTTAATCCTTTATACCATAGGTTCCCAAACTTTCTGGTGCGCGACCCCCATTGGCCAGTAGACGTACTTCTCGCGACCCACCATAGAAATTCTCTCATTTGTTGTCTATTATAGTAAAATATTCGACTGTCCCTCGCGACCCCCTGAATGAAGGCCGGTGACAACCCCTGAGGGGTCGCGACCCACAGTTTGGGAAACCATGCTTTATACCCATAGCAGTGCAGAGAGTTGTCGTGAAAAATAATCATCCTAGGAGATTGCTAGCCATTACATTTATTTTGGTGCGGCCAAAGTTAATCGGCAGCTAAATCGTCGCCATCATCACACATATTAAATGTATAAATATGTTTGTATTAAAATAAGCTTGAGTTGAGGCAATAAAACGGTGTACAAATTAGCACGATTTCATGCACGGTTCAATTCGTATTGGAGGTTTATGTGCATAGACTCAGTGTTCCATAACTATAATAGACCTCAAATTAGCCTTCATTAATTTTCAATTTGTAACGATGAAACTCATTGGAACATTAAAATTTGCTCACAATATAATAAAAATAAATAATTTTCCTTAGAATTTCGGCTTCCATGAACCCAATATTGCCATAGTGTACCAGTTGTTGCTTATCGCCAGGTATGCCAGATGATTTTTTGAAAAAAAAAAAAACTGCACTCTTTTAAAAATTCTGTATCCCATACAACATTTAGGTTTAAAATCTGTATACCATACAAAATAGGAATGCATGGCACGGTAAAGGATTGCTGGGTATGTCGCGCAATTCAGATCTCATTGAGATCAGTAGCATCTGCCTAGCAACTTCTATTCCAACCTCTCCGGTGTACCGTACAGAAACTGCAAGAAACCTTAGTAAAGATCGGGTTGCCAACCCCAGTTGGAACTTTGGTCGTAGGCTGATATGAAAGTCGGGTTTGCTTCTGCGTCTTGTCACCGGGAGGAGCGACTCACAACAGTGTCTGTTCCCCATGTTGAAGGCGGGTGATTGACGTCCGAGTAAAAGGGAAGGACTCTACTCTCAACTGTGCACTATGGTCTTCCGGAAAGTAGGGGGTTACTGTCCGGCCCGGCGAGCCAGCTGTAAAGAATTACATCGGAAAATCAGCAACAGAATAATACGAAACGAGACCAATCGGAATGACCCCAGGGACAAAATAAAACTTGCGATTGGTAACTCGGTACGCGAAACTGTCGCCTCCTAAGTTCATTGAGATCACCCGCATGCTCACCGATCTACTCAAGGACCGCTGGTTCGGCATTGTAAGGTGACGAACTCTTATGCCTACAATTCTACAACCAGGGCAGCAGGTAGGGGAGTCCAGAGGCTTGAGGAACCCCCATTATGCAAGTCAGGCGGGAGCCTAGGATTCCTTCCTAAGCGAACCATATCCACACATCAGTGTGGACTCACCACCTTTGGCGCCTGGAGCTGCTTAAGCACCGGAGCATACGTATTGCTCAAGCGGAGTAAGCCTGGGCGTGGCGGGAGCCCAGCAAATACAGCACCGCTTTCAAAGTGTCACAGCCCAGCTAGAAGTGCCTCGGGCACATCAGGAACGACGCCAGTTACTACGGCATACTGGTCTTGCTTTGTAATTGATAACTAAGACGATACCCGCTTAGGTAACTACGCACAAGTGAGCTGGTAGCCAGGGCATTCTATTCTCTTAGTAAGGTCGGATGACGCTGGCTTAAAACGGCGGATGGGTTAATGTCTGCGCTGTCTTCCGTCCTATAAAACCGTGGCGTGGCCTTAAAGTTCGTTCCTGGCCTGTACCCAGCTAGGGCAACTAACTGGGCGGAAGTAGATTCAGATGAACGAACACTCCTGATTAACACTGATCCGGCTCTGAGCTCAGTCCCCATAAGGGCATTTGTCAACCCTGCTTGCATAGAGAACCACCAGGATCATTGACGACTATTTCATTTGCAGTGAAGGATAGCGGCTCTCAGGGGGACCCAACAGAAATGACTACGAAATTAATCAACAACAACAATGCGATCGAAAGTGAAAAAGGCAGAAGGAACGACGTTGAACCCGTTCACGTGAGGAGGGCTGGCGAGATCGCCACTATGAGGGGCTGGTGTACCCACCAACGAACAGGCGATAGGAAGTTCAACTGGCGTGGACCTCACTCGGGCGTTCAACCGCACCAGGAACGGTCTACCAATGATGTTGGTAGTTCTCGAACAGCTGGACGAGCTGATTGGTTACACGAGCGGGCGAACTACCATCAGCAAAGACCTGAAACAGGGCCTGCTGAAGCTCCGTAAATCGCTGCCTCTGACCAAGAAGGAGTGTGATCTCCTGGCCGAAAAGCGGAGTGTGGCTGACGCGAGCAGGGAGGAGCGGTCCATCCAAACGGACAGCTTCCTCTTTACTGGCAACGCAACAATGCAGCTCGCTAGAGCCGTAGCGGAGAAGTCAAACCGCCCTATGGCTCGAGCTGCATGGTCGAAACCTGCCGAGGAAACGTGGTCCTAGAGGCGGGCGAAAAGCCAAACAGGTCGGTCGCGAAACGCGCAAGGGGCAGGGAAATCAAACCCCATGAGCCAACCCTAAAAGGAACGGTGGCCAACCGGACCAAGAATAGGATAATCCTTAGATTACGGTTGTAAATTACACGGTTGTGAGAAAAAAGTCAGCCCGCAAACGCGAACGGAGAGACGCGCTGGTGTAAAAAGCATCCGACGCACCAGGACTGGGGAGACGATGCTGCTAGTGCTGAAGGAGGAGGCGGTTAAGAAAGGCACCCCCTTCAAAGCACAAGCTTAAGAGGTATTGAGCGAAAAAGAGCCCTAACGGTGGAGCGACCAGGGCGAGATTACCGACGCAGAAGAGGTCGCAGCGGAACTTAAACAGCAGTGTGAGGTAGATGCACCAAGTTCATCGATCCGCCTTTGAAAGGGCCCGGCTGGCATGCAAATCGCCACAATCAAGCTCCCCTTAGGGGGAGGGGGGCTGGGGGTTAACAAGGCGACTTCAGTCGGCTAGATCAGGGTAGGCTGGGAAGTGTGCCCGCTCAGCATATACGAGCCGCCAGTCAGTGGCGTGCTTCAAGTGATTGAGCGCAAGGACATAAGCCGTGGACGTGTTAAGGCCCCGACAATAGCAAGCTCTGCAGAAAGTGTGGATCGCCAAGGCGTGCAATTCGGCACAAAAATGCCTGATTTGCACGGTGGTCCAGGATATAATTTCCACATCGCACGAGGGCTTCACAATAGCGAAGATCAACGGGTTGTACTATTGCAGTTGGTAAGGCCCCCAAGCTGACCGAAAGACCTGTTCTCGTCTATGAAGGATTCACTGAAAGGTCGAAATGACAAGCGGTCAAAAGCTCGAAAGGTCGAAATAACAAAAAAAAAATAACTAGGACAAAAGGTCGAAAGGTCGAAGGGTCAAAAGGTCGAAAGGTCGAAAGGTCAAAATAAAAAAATAACAAGGCCAAATGTCGAGAGGAAGAAGGTTAGAAGGTCAAAGGCTCGAAGGCTGTAATTAGTAATAAAACTGAAATGCCAGGATTCGTTAGGTACGAAAAGCGGATTTCAAAATTATTCAAGTACCTGCAGCGCGATGATTTACGCCATAAATATTTTTCGCATTGCGTCACTCATAATCAATATGAGTTTTTGGATGGAATAAAAAGAAATAGTCAAAACAAATATAAAAATTACGTATAAAGTATCAAAAATGCAATGTCTAATAAGTACATTGAACTGGAGGTTATTAAAAAAATAAAACGTAACATTGATCTTCACATTTATTGATATTTAAGTAGATCTGTGAGGAGATCTCTTTGGACATATTTAAAATCAAATTTAAAATAATCGCTGTAATAGTATAACTAGAAAGAACGACCTATTTTTAAAAGAAGGAAACATATTAAACACAATTATATTATTAGTAAGTACGCCAAAAGTTATCAAAAAGTATTACTAGAAAGAACAGCCTATGTTCAAAAGAAGGTAACATTATATAGGAAAAAATAATAATAGTCACGACAATAGCTGTAAATATGTTACTACAAAAAATAAATTAAAAAAAAAATAAAAACATGATTCACGGTGTGTTTATAGAGCAACTTTAAAACAAAAAAATAAGTAAGTCTGAAATTTTGCCCAGTGATACTTTGGGCCATTCCCTTCAATTTGCTGGGTCGGTTGAAAACATCCATCGGGGGGTCTAGAACAAAAATTTTTTTTGAAGATTTTTCATGCAAAAACTGTTAAAAGCGCATATTGTAAATTATTGCATCTCCTACAAATATTCACAACTTTTTTGTCTTTGAGGATAGAACCATAAAATTTTCAGGCGTTTCGAAGTAGAATGCGTAGATGACTGTGTGAAAATTTCATTAAAATATGTTGAATGGTTTTCAAATAATAGCAAAACTATCAAACGCATTCTAAAATACTAAGCTTAGTAGCAAACGATCAACAAAATATCTATATTTTTTATACAATAATACATGAAAAATATTTTATTCTAAACACCTTGAGTCATTATGATGGCGATACTGTGAAAACTTGTTTTCCAAATGATGAACAGATACATAGTCAAATACATGAAAGGAAAACACACACTGTCATTATGTAGCTTTTCACTAAAGTATTAATTATTTATTTCAAAAACGTGGTTTAGCGTATACATGTTCACAAGTACAAGTATGTCTCTATTACGAATACTATAATAAACACAATTATCATGACTGCTGAGCATGTCGGCCTTCCCTAAAGAAAATATTTGAATGTTTTTTGGTAAGCCAAGAAAAGCACTCGAGGATTGTGAAACATCTCTGTTTCGAAGAAAAAGTATAGAAACTAAATTATTTTGGAATTAATGTTTACAAGCTCAAAATTAAATAGTATTTCACCTTAGTCAATGAATGAAAACAATTTAACTCTGTTAAATACCTCATAATAACATTGAAGTTGTGGGTATGAGTCCACATTAAACCAAAACAGGACACAATAACGAGAACTGAAATCAAAACAGAATTCAGTTGGGCAATATTCGATCAAGGGCAACTTTTCGGTACTACACATAGTTTCCGGATTATTCCACGATATTTGACATAGCTGTTGGACCTAAACTTAGGTTTGTCTTTAAATTTAATAGCAATATGATATTTATTACTTATGCCACCATTTATTAACAAATAACTGATAATAAGTTGTGAAGGAAGAGTTAAAAGATCGGAGTACTTATTGAAAATGTTTCTACATTAGGCATGAAAATTAGGCTGTTCAGCATAAATCCTAGGAAAAACAATTTGATAACAATGGTTTGAATAGTCTTATCGATTTGCATATGATGTCTCAAAAATATTTTCTGTGGTTTCCTCCAAGCATGAGGAAGAGTGATTGATCATTGTTAGGGCGTCGTTGACTAGTAGAAATATTTTCAACATAAATCTATATCTTTCGAAAAAATAACAAACAGTTTTTTTTGTAATCCAAATTATTGCGCCACGCTCTCCTAGAGCCTTTCGCTTGCAATCTGATACTTGGATAAGACCTTAATCATTTAAAAAGAATGGAAAAAATGAACATGTATACGCAAAACCGCGTTCTTGAGATAAATAATTAATACTTTAGTGAAAAGCTACATAATGGCAATGTGTGTGTTTTCCTTTTATGTATTTGACTATGTAATTGTTCATTATTTGAAAAACAAGTTTTCACAGTACATACCGCCATCATAATGACTCAAGGTCCTTAGAATTAAAAATTTTTCATGTATTATTATATAAAAAATATACATATTTTGTTGGACTTTTGCTACTAAGCTTAGTATTTTAGAATGCGTTTGATAGTTTTGCTATTATTTGAAAATCATTCAACATATTTTAATGAAATTTTCACACAGTCATCTACGCATTCTACTTCAAAACGCCTGAAAATTTTATGGTTCTATCCTCAAAGACAAAAAAGTTGTGAATATTTGTAGGAGATGCAATAATTTACAATATGCGCTTTTAACAGTTTTTGCATGAAAAATCTTCAAAAAAAATTTTTGTTCTAGACCCCCCGATGGATGTTTTCAACCGACCCAGCAAATTGAAGGGAATGGCCCAAAGTATCACTGGGAAAAATTTCAGACTTACTTATTTTTTTATTATAAAGTTGTTCTACACAACACACCGTGGATTTGTAATAGTTTGCTTATTTATTGAATTCATTGCTTCATATAGTAATATCTAAGCTAATTTAAGAACTCTTAAGGACTAATGCGATTCCTGTTACATGATCTGAAATGTTGCTGGGCGAGTACTTGGACACCAAATTGAAAATCTCCTTGTCACTTTGAAGAAAATATTGCGAGTTTTTTTTAATGCTCCCTGTGCGAGTTTTTTTTAATGCTCCCTGTGTGCAGATGGAAATGTGAAGAGCTAATTTTGATCTTAAGTAGTATTTTTCAGATTTCCCAATGATAAATGTTCTATTCCAGAATATTAATACAGTTTCCACCCAAAATTTGCAAACTGAAGCGATAGTATGGAAAATAAAAATGAATTAAGGCTTAATTAGGAATTGCATACATATTTTCCTAAACTAAGAACTTTTCTCTAGATGATTTCACATTTTATGCCCATTCTCTGAATTGTTAACAAAGCTAATGATCCAAACCTTAAAAACTACATGTGTAGAAAAATATTTGGTTTATTTTGCGCCTAAACAGGATGAATTTCCACCAATAGGACGCAATCAGTGAAGTATTAGATTGTAGTAATGAGATGAATTTTTGTATGGTGAGTAGGTAAATGCTCAATTTCTGCATCGAAATGACGCAAAAAGTTTGGCTATTATGATTCCTTGCCTAATTTAATGCTGTTTGAGCAAAACTTTAGGTAACTGTGTTATTGTTTCCTCCATTTCTCTATTTCTTGCAATAATACCCACGCTTTTTACATAATTTCGTTGCAGAAACGGAGAATTTACCTTCTAGCCATCAAAAAATCAACTAAAAATCTAGTACTTCACTGAACGTGCTCTATTGTAAACTGTCGCCCAGAAAAGTTTTGGAAACATTTAGAAGATCGTATACTATAGTCGTCACGACTGTCGTCTGTTCGTATACCCGAGGCAGAATCGCTACGTAATTTATTGGTTGAAACTCAAAAAGCTGGTCGTCTGCAGCAGTATGTTTTGTTGAATCTAGAATCAAACGGTCCGTTTTTCGAAATGGACGTATTTTGCTTAGCGTACCGATAAAGTTCCCAAATTGGCCGGTGGTTCATTTATTGGATTTGTACCACAAATGCAAGCTTGAGTGCTTGACATTCAGCTCATGTTGTCATCTGACTCAATTGGAAAGCCTCTGCTGGTTTTACTCACAGTGAAATAAAATAATTATAAACTGGGATTAAGAAATCTATCAGATAATTCAGCATATACTTTTGTGCCTTTTTTAAAGAAAAGCAAATATCGATTATATGCATTTTTTGTGCCAATTACTCTGTTTTTTTTATTCAATTGCCGCATCCATAAACCCGCTTATTGAAAATGAAGGCCACTTCTACTTCCTTTTTGTCCCAGTGCTCGTTTGTAAAATTTGTGGTGCACATAAGGGAACATCTATTTATTATGTAACGCTTAATTCGACATTTTTTAACTCGGTGGTTGGTTCATTAGGATCTGGCGGCCTCCATAATGTATTTTTGTATGATAACTCCAACTTTTTTGTATGTGTCGTTGCGCTAGGCTGTATTCCCTATTCCCCTGAAGCGTTACGTAATTTATTAAACCCCTATCTCCTGAAGCGTTACGTTATTTGGGGACGGCACATAATGAAAGTTGAAAACTTAAAATAGTTTTTATGCGCCATGCTGGGAAATTTCGACATTCATACAGCGAGTTGCACTTGGCTTTCCAAAGATATAATTAAGTACCAATTTTGAAATCATATCACGATGAGATATTGAGCAGATATTTGACAACTTTTTGAATATCTCATGAATATCATATAAGATATGACATAAAAATTTGATCGTTTTAAGATATGATCATGATATTCACGTCTACCCGGTAACCGCAGATCACCGACCATCATCGGGGACGGTTAAACTCGTGCTTCGATAAGCCGGCATTAGTGGAGCGATTTCTTAGGGAGGTAACACCGACGATCTATTCAGCGATGATCTAAGTAGTCGCCCTAAGCCGTGCATGTGATGTCGAAGGCCAAAGCGATCCCAACCCAGAAAAGGAAGCAAACCGGTATAATTGTGGTGTTTAGAAATCGAAGAACTCCGCGCATCCTGCTCAATAGTTGTAAGGGGGATGTAAAGAGCTCGCATCGATGACGATAGAATGGAGTGAAGTGGGCCCTACAGGGCGGCTAAACTGGCACTGAACAAATACAAGATACAAGATCCTGGGCCCCGTTCCCTATGGCCAGACCGGCTCGGGTCCACTTAGCTACTTATCTTGTGCATAAGTGCCCACAAAACTGAATCGGTAAACACACAGGTATTAAGTCAGACCATGCTGAAGGTATCGGAAATCGATTTCCGATACGGCCTAATGACTTGTCGCTGTGAAAATTCCTTTGGCGTCCTTGGACATAGAGTATTATCGTGTCTTCCCAATAGCAAATGATAAAGAATGCTCCCAGTTAATAAATGTGGAAACACGGAGCACTACATAGGGTATTCGTTCCCTTATTAAGCATGTGGCTCCCATTTTCATCCTACGAAAATCAAAGGATTGATGCCCTGTTTATTTTGTTTCTTATTTTTGAATTTTTTGTTAGAAGTGAAAACAAAAAGAATGGAATCAATCGGTGCCGAAATCGCTTGTTTTCGGATAGGAGGAATATGGGAGCGTGAGATTACTGATGGCACACATACCCTATGCTCAGAAACAGGATCTGTTCCATTGAGGAATTTACACCCAGAAGGAAAAGAATTGTTGTGCATGACACATGTTTGAGGTTCACACTCACCTAGTAACAACTCATTTTTTATTTCATTCTGTAGTTCATTGATTCATTTCAACAGATCTAAATCTGCTGCTCAAAATATAATCCTCGAGCCCCTTGATTGACAGCTTGATGATACATTCGATAACATGTACAAAAAAAAAGTAGGTGTCAAACTTTTTGTTAACGACGCTACTAAAACAGTTCTGTGGGTTGTTCCAACAAACAGGTTCGCCAATTTCGGCCGATAATGAAATAGCGAATAAGCCTTAGCTGAGAACAAAATCCAATTAGCACATGATGGACGTCTCGTGGCTTAACGCACTGGCCAATGCCGGTCAAGAAAAGCGTAGTATTCTGCCGAAATTCATTATAATTTCTTCATTCAAATTGTATTGCCACCTGTTCGTTTAACTTTCTGACACGCGGTTATGGTGAAAAGATTCTGCTTGAACTCGTCTGAGAGCATGACAGGGCAATTGTATTATCAACGAGGAACGAGAATCAACAAGGAGAAAGACTAAATCACCTACTAAACATCACATTATACAGCGAGTAATTATCTCCTAAAACAAGACCTTTGTCACCAGACAAACACGTGCCCTTCGGTCAATGGCAAAACTAGCTCCGGGTTTATAGGGTAAACTTGTTAATAGTGTTATTTATCTTGGTAGACGAAACTCACTCTCATCGTTGGTAGATTGAACACAGCCTAACTATTTGGCTTGTGTGTGACTAGGGGCGCACTATCGTTGGGATTTAAATCCCTATGAAAACGGATCGCATTTGATTTCCTGAACCTCTGATGTAACCTTTTGTTACCTACCTTCATTGCCTCTCGGTGGAAATGAAGACATGTACGATATCTACCAAATACTAAGGATACGGATATCGTTATAAAAGATCTGAATACTGGTTGCAATCGCTCATCCGAACAGAATAAAATAAATGGCTTCCGTGCTAAGAAAACGTAGCAACCACGAGAAAGCAAAATTATATTTGAGCGTATACCTCAATACTTCAAAGTCCACAATAGGTCAATCTACCCTAAATAAGCTGATCAAAGGCAACAAAACACACCGAGCTCAAAAATCGGCAAACCCGTTTTCAGCTCCCATTTCTAGAGCAGCAAAGCGCAACTTCACCATTCACAACCATGTAATCTTCTTTTCGTGGAAACCTAATGGCGGACTGTCCGCCGCTGTTGCTCTGCGCCGGCCACCAGTCAGCTCGTGGCGGAAGAAGTAGCACATCAAAAGCTAAGCGCGCGCACGTAATGGACCTCTTGTTGGCAATTTGCTTCCAACTGGCACTCCGGAGTAGATTTCGGGAGCAGTAGGATAATGGAAATGATACCACGATTGCATGTTTCAGCATTTGTGGTGCGTATATTTGGAACCATCGAATTCAAGCAATCAAAGGCATCTTCGGCAAATGTTACGATAGGAAAATGGGAAAATGTGCTTTTCACCTAGCTTCCGGTGGGTTGGGTATACAACAAATTAACACACTATCGGTGGTACACTTCGCTGGCCGTGCCGGCCGTATTCTGCGGGGGGAAAGCCAGCGTCAGCCACGCGGATTTGTCACGCCACTGAATCACGCAAAACTGTCGTTTCGAATAACAACATGGACAAGTTGTCACCTCGTAATGGTGAGAAAATGTGTTTTTAAGCGCGATTCCAATTGAGTTAATTGAGTTCAAAGTTGTCTGGCTATTATTTGGATTTGAAATTTGATGGTTGTTGATTCGCAACGTGACGTTGAATTTTGAGAGTGAAGTAGAAATTTTGAATTCATGATTAGTTTGCGTTGTCTTGGAACACAGTTGGAAACCAATTTGTATCGTCACCCATCGAGCTATAGGTAATAGGTAAAAGAACCAGCTATGAAATAGTTGTTTTTCTTATTTTCAAGAAATAATCCAAATAAAAGTGGTGTGAAAAAGAATTCCGTTTAGTAATTTTTTGCAATGAGGGTTATTCTAGTAAATTGATACATAGGAGAAAGTTACGTATTCGACATTCGTGCTAAGTAAAACATTAGAAGTTACAATTGTTCGTATTAATAGAGCAACTATTTTCTATTGATATATCTGAAGATCTTTAATCTTACCACCAACTATTCATAAAATTACCCACGCTCTACTTCCCTTCCGAAGGAAGAATTCGCATTTTGTGAGTATGTCGGGAGTGGGATTCGATCCCAGGTCTTCGGCGTGATAGTCTTGTGTTCTAACCACCGCACCAGGTCCGCTCCTACTATTATTTATCTTAAATGTACATAAATTTACAATTATTACGGGAAATTAGAATTTCTGATTTCCACTCAACATTTAACGCGTACTCTTACATTTGATTACCTGAAAACAATGACATGTATAAGGTAATCATATTTCACAGCAATTTTGATCATATTCACAAAATTGGGATATGTTATTGTAAAATAATTAATAATTGTTCCATAAAATCCACCTGGTTTATTGCTTTTAAACGCATTTGCTCCTAAGGGATATTTTTCAGTCAAATAGTCTATAGTCTATAGAAAAAATAGCCTCTTCTATAGACAAAAGGCTCTTAAGGACCGCGGGTTCGGCATCGTTGCGCTGCAGGACGTTTAGAGGTAATCATACCATCTACCAAAGCTGTGGCATACACGCGAGCTGGGATTGAATATCGCACAAATAGCTCAAAGTGATATGATATCAGTTTTTGTTCTTGTCGGAATAGCTGACAATTTCTACATAAGAACAAGTTCAGCTCTTCTGCACGAAATGGAACACATACACCCATAGAGATGGCTCAATGTTTGTGAAATGCCATGTGCCCTTTTCAAGCTGTGGACACGAAGAACCGCATGCTCTTTTTCCCATGTTATTAACAACAGCGAGGAATTCAGACCGACGGACGGTTGGTAAGTTCAGCGCCCACCAGCAGAAGAACGAAAACGGCCTACGATTCATTGATTTCGCCGCCTCCAAAATTATGGCCATACGTAGCACCTTTTTCCAACACAGCCTCCCTTATCGTTACACCTAGAGAGCACCACAGCAGACGGAATCTCAAATCGACCACGTTCTGATTGACGGACGGCACTTCTCCGACATTATCGACGTCAACGTAGCGCCAACATCGACTCCGACCACTGTCTGGTGATGGTCAAACTGCGCCCAAAACTCTCTGCCATCAACAATCCCAAGTAACACAGAAAACATCTTTAAAAATAAAAAAATCAAAATATGTTTCATAAGTGTTATATATGCGTTTCACAAAACATCTTTAGTTATTTTCAAGCTCTAATGATGTTCACCGATTACAAGAAACAAGAATTCAGTTTTTTCCTTTCATCGGTATTATTAAGTATGACATGCACTGATTATACAATTAAAAAACATTAATAAAACATCAAAACCCAAGGTTATCGTGATAGCAAACAGTGTATACATTCTTACGGCGCACTGGTTACTTTTTTATTTTTGTTATTAGTAAATAATAATATTTGGCTCTTATGTTATTGAAAATGCCACGGTTCATTTATTAATCATCAAATAACTCAGTCTCAAATACTTTTCATCCAACAGTTGCACTACTATTCATAATAAATACCTTTTCTAGATAGAATCGACAACCATTAAATTGGATGCGCTCAGCATTACGGTAGACCGACAAGGTTGAAACGGTATACACTGGCGATGAACCAGATTTAACCAGCAGAACTCCATGATCTACAAACTGCAGTATACCTTCTAGTTGCATCAAACGTGATCAAACTGTACAGCAGGCCCATTTCGACAGTGGATCTCTCAACTTCTTGGTGTGACTTTTTTCCACTTCTTAACTGCCAGCACTGATAGCTGTTGGCTGTACAAAAAATTCCACCAGATGCAGATGCAAAACTTCATTATTCGATCAATCGAACTGGGAGTCACTGTCTTCATCATTATCTCGCACTCGCGGAATCCGTCTAATAGTGGATTATTCCGAATCTAAACGCGTTGAGCGGGTAAATTGCCGATAATTACGCAATGTTTTCTCGAAATTCCTTGGATCAGTAACAAAACGAAAACAAATGACAACAATTGTAATTTTCCACATTACTTGCACTACCACTTTTATGGATTGGAACCATATATGCACTTTTCCATGCTGATGGGAAGCACGCTGTAGATAAAGACATATTAAATAGTATGCTAACGGGTAATGCTAAGGCATGCCTGCAATTTTTCCAGAATATAGGAGGTAGTCCGTCGGGGCCAGGTCCTTTTTGCTCATTTACCTTCGATAAGGCTTCATCAACGTCATGTGCCGACACTTCAATAAGCGGTATGTTAAGATCGAATGAGTTAACAAACCTTAGATGATCATCAGAAGTTGGGGCGTCATGATTGGCGAAAGTTGATTTGAAAAAATCAGCACACAAATATACTGCTTCTTGGCTGTTTTTTGAAGTTCTCTCTCCGAAGGTTAAATTGATTGGCAAACCATTGGTTCCTCTCCTATTACGCACATAACTCCAGAAATATGTCGGATCTTCTTTCAGCTTACTTTGGATAGCGGATATATACTCCTTATAAACTTCCTTGTGGTGTCTCTGATACTCATGAACAGCTTCACATGTACGGAGCCATATCCTCGATTCCTCCGAGGGAGAACGGTTGTACTTTTTACGTGCCTTCCTCAAACGATTCTTCATTGATGAGAGTTCGCCATTCCACCATGGCACTTTTTTCGTCACAGGAACCCGTCTTCGTCGAACGTGAGATTCAATTGTAGAGTTAACCGCGTTATAAAATACTTCCACCGCTTCGTCCACTGACTGTGTGATTAGCAGATGACTCCAATCGAAGTCGTTCAACGCTTCATTCACGCTGTTGAAGTTGCATGAACGGAAATCGAAAGCGCTTTCCAGGTCCAACATATCTAGGGTACGAACGCAGCTCATAAAATTCAAAAGCAACGGAGGGTGGTGGGAATCAACCGGCATCATTGGGGTAACAGGTTTATTATGGTCAACATCGTATTTTACAGATCATCGTGTTGAAGCATATTGTGGCATTTTGCGTGCAGACAGAGTGGACCATGTGTCTCTAAGACAAAAAGTTGAAATTACCTTATTCTTCGTAATCCTTTCCAAATCAAAATATGTTTGTTAAGTAGCTGTTGGGCATTATATTGAAATGTGCCAGTACCCGTTTCACGAAGAAATTCATTTTACCGATTATTTAAGAATTGTGTACTTGGTTCACCCTGTCTGAACGAATTTTTGAAAAATGCCAGTCCTCTGAATAAATTATTATGAACTGTGTAACTACAATGTTTCAAAAACGTACCGAACTATGAAAATACATTCAAAAGTTGTTAGCTATTAAATGTTCAAGTTAAGAATTCTTAAATAACTCATTAATGGACTAGCCTTCATGTGATATTGAAGTGTTGTACTTGGTCCACTCTGACTGAACATAAAAATTGAAAATGAAAATCAACAGTGTAATAACAGAAATTTGAAATTTCAAACTTGCTGCTCATAGTATACACTACTCCTATTAACTGTTGTCCTACTTTTGCATTATTTTTTTCATCTAATATGTAAAAACTTGAATGTAAACTGTAGTTGGTTAAAGATTTTCCAAAAACCGTTCAGTCAGAGTGGACTAAGTACAATCAATTACTTAGCAATTTCTCGGTTTCAAGTTTTATTTTACGTTTTTTCGCGATCAATACAGAGCGATGCTGCGATGAATAGTTCTTAAGATTTATGGCGAAAAATCAAGAATATTTGTTGAAGAACTCAAAACTAGAGTTTCAAACTTTAAAGTGGTTTTTCTAGAAATTAGGTAAAATACACATGGTCCTCTCTGACTTAACGCCGACCAATTGAGTTATTCCAGAGTATTAATGATTAGCATTAGCATTAGCATTAAGCGAGTCGCACAAATTCGTAGGTGGTACAGTCCTAGACCGCTGTTATGAGGGTTGCCTCCTTCCCGTCCGAACCAAAGCACAAAGATTTGGGACTAATCTCTGACTCTTAGACAAGACTGACGCATTCCTCCAATGGTCGAGCACTGTCCTGGCCACGTCCTTGCGACTGCTGAGGAATGGGAAAGGATGGTTAGCTTTGGACACCTATGAAAAATGTAGACAACTCTACGATCTCTCAGGCCTAGGTGTCACGGGAATTTGGGTGTTGTTAGTGGAAGGGTAAACTCCAAATGATACGCTTGGTTAACGTTCAGGCACACCATTGTTAGACTGCTTCGAATCAGTTGTCTGCCCAATTCATCCAGGTTTCCTAGTCATCTTGTTGGCATTTGGTTGAATTACTAGATTCTCCGGTTGATAATCTGAAATATAAAATAATATTAACATCGTACGTCAAATAAGCTACATATTAGTGATACGCTCGCCACAGTTACATATTTTTAAAATATTATTTATATTGTACGATACATTTACCTGAATCCTGCTGAAATAAAATGTTAATTAGCAGTACATTGAAACACAAATACTACAAAACACAAGGAAAAGAGCATCAAACTTTGATCTTGAAATATTTAAAAATACGGTAAATATCAAGATCAAAATTTGATTTAGTAGATCTTACACCGCAACGCACCATTCTAAGGTGATCTACCCACGTTACGGGGAGTTATTCCAGAGTATTAATGATTGTCATAAAACAAAAATAATACGTTCGAGGTGCGTGTGTTACAAGAACGCTACCGAGACATGTTATAAACGTAATTTGAAACCTCTCATCAATTGATCGAATTTGCCATTAGAAAAAACTATGCAGATTACAGTACCAGCAAAACTTGTGAAAACAAGTTTTTACGTAAATATAAATTAAAAACAAATTTACATTCTTATTTCCCCTGATTTGCCGATTGATCTTAAAACAAAGTAACTATTGCAGTTTCAATAATATCCTAATATTCGAAACACTTTGTAGGTATAATGAACATAATTATTCTTGTTGATTGTTAAATATAATGTCGATTAAAGTTGTTTCAAAAAAATTGTACTGCACTGTGAGCCTTAGCAAGCTGCCATGTTGCTTCTTTGCGTGGATTTTAATTGAATCTTTATAAAGCGTTATTATTTGGTAGATACATGTTACATTTTTTTTATTTAACTAAGTGGCGCCTGATTTATAAAGAAGTAAAAAGAAATGTTCCACCATAAATCTGGAAGCGCAGGTAAACGTCACTCCCTTCACTGAGTAAACCCTATTTCAGAATATTTTATCTGAAAAGTTTATGAAATGTAAATTTGTCCATCACAGAGACATCATTTTTCGAACTGTGTTTATGAATACAATTTGTTTTGTTTTGTTTTCTGTCAGTTTATCCGCTTCGCATTTTATTTGTTGGCAAATTACTAATTCACAACTAATAATGAACCGTGGATGCTAGGTTTAGTACTATAAGTGTATTAGAATACATCTTATATAACTTGAATGATGTTTTATAAGCCGCCATTTTTTGCGCTGTTTTGATTATATAGGTGTTCGGTTCTAAATCGATATAACACGGAAAATAGTATTGGATAAGTATTAAAAGAGAATATATAACTATTATAGTACAAGTTGTGTTACTTGGGATGTACGGTACCGGCGATCGCCACGGTACAACCTAGAGCGACTCAAATAACCGGATGTCGCCTCAGCATACGCGCAGAATCTCGAGGCCGCGTTGCTAGACGAGGGCGAGCTCAATGGGGTCCCTCTAGAGGACTGCTGGAGTACAGTGAAAGCAGCCATCAACGACGCAGCCGAGAGCACCATCGGGTACGTGAAACGGAATTGACGGAACGAATGGTTCGACGAAGAGGTTTAGGAGGAGAAGAACCCAGTAAGGGCGGTAATGTTGCAGCAAGGGACCCGACAGAACGTGGTACGTTATGAACAGAAGCGGAAATAGCAGACCCGCCTCTTTCGGGAGAAAAAGCGCCGCCTGGAAGAAGCGGAGTGTGAAGAAATGGAACTGCTGTCCCGTTCCCAAGAAACACGGAAGTTCTATCAGAAGCTCAACGCATCCCGCAACGGGTTCGTGTCGCGAGCCGGAATATGCAGGGATAAAGACGGAGGCCTCTTGACGGACGGACGTGAGGTGATCGAAAGGTGGAAGCAGCGCTTCGATCAGCACCTGAATGGCGTGGAGAACGTAGGCACGAGAGACCACGGCAACGGAGGAAACGACGACACCAGTTCAGCGGAGGAAGGAAATGAACCAACTCCCACACTGTGGGAAGTCAAGGATGCCTGTTCGCATCTGCGAAAGTGTATCCGCGCGCCATCTGTACGTGGGGAGATCTCGACCGATAACAACAACCGTTTGCGAATTCGATCATGGCGCCCTGTGGGAATTTGCGTTTTCATCGATCTCGCTCTATCCGGTCAACCGTGACAGAATGGATCAACCCATTATAAAAGGCCGAATGAACTGCGTGCTCGGTCTCTTTTTTGGTTTTGCGACAACTCGACGTCATCGACCACTGTCATCATCAGCGAACGTGTGAAGAACAACAAATTGTGAATTTCCAACCCACCACCCACTGAAGGTGAAATAGTAGAAGTTATTAGTAGTGTTAAGTAGAAAAGTAGTGAATAAAGTATTTAGGAGTTAGTAAAGTGAGAATAAAGTTTTTGGACAATCATAGACTTACCTGTGCTGTGTGTGAACCGGGAAGAAAAAGAAGAAGAAAGTACTGAGAACGTTTATACTTACCTGTGAAGAAGATCGTGCCCCCGTTGTGCGAAGTGGTGAGTAGTGGATTGAGCACAGAATCGCTTTTCCTGAGCTCATCGTACATCTGGTCCTTCGAGCCGGATTAACGGCCGTCGAACTCCGTCCGTTCCGGTGCTTCCCGCGGTGAGAACAACCGCCATTGCTGCTTCCACATCGCCCTTCGTCGGATCCGCCATCGTTGACACAGCCAGGATCACGTCGTCGTTGGACTGCGCCATCATTAATTGATCATACAAGGCATTGCATTGCCTTTAACAAGGTAATTAGCTTTCCAACAATTCATACCTCTTCCCGTTTGAGCTACGCGGTCTTTTGATTTGCAGACCCGGCTCCTCGCTTCTACACGTGATCTTCAACTACTTCTACTACTACGCTTTCGACCATCCCGTCCGGAGACAATCCGGAGGAACTTCTATCGCCTTCTGGATCCGAGTCTGTTGCTGAATTAGATTGTACAAGGCACTTTCTTGCCTTTTCGAAGGTAATTGCATTTCCTAGAATCTATAACCCTTCCCGTGTGATCTACGCGGTCTTACGCTTTGCAGACCACGTCACCCCACCAAAATGTCCACGGAACGGAAAATCAAAGGGTTGAGAAACAAGATCAAGAGTCTCCTGGCCTCGTTCAACCTCATAAAGACGTTTGTGGAGGAGTTCGATGAGGAACGAGACACTTTTGAAGTTCCAGTGCGCCTCGAAAATCTCAACAGACTCTGGACGGACATCCAGAAGACTCAGTCCGAGCTCGAATCTATCGACGAGGCCTCCGTCGATGAGCAAATCAAGGAACGGACTGAATTTGAAACCGCATACTATCGTGTAAAGAGTGGACTGCTAGCTGTTAATAAATCGCCTGTCGCCCACACCGTCCAATCGCCTTCTCCTTCAAGCTCGCAAATCCATGTTCCATCGTCGCATGTGCGATTGCCCGATGTGAAGCTCCCGGTGTTTAGTGGAAACATCGACACGTGGCTCAATTTCCACGACCTTTTCGTCTCGCTGGTCCACTCTTCGGTCGAGTTGTCTAATATTCAGAAATTTTATTATCTCCGATCGTCCCTCGCTGGTGAAGCCCTGAAATTGATTCAATCAATTACCATCAGTGCGAATAATTACCTTGTGGCGTGGAATTTGCTAGTGGAGCATTATCAAAACCCTTTACGCTTGAAGCAGACTTATTTGGACGCCCTTTTTGAATTCGCTTCGCTGAAGCGCGAGTCTGCAACTGATTTGCATTCGCTGGTCGAGAACTTCGAGGCAAACGTGAAGGTACTAAAGCAACTCGGAGAGAAAACCGAACACTGGGACCTAATCCTCATTCGCATGCTGAGCGTCCGCCTTGACCCCACAACACGGAGAGATTGGGAAGAGTTTTCGTCCACGCAGCAGGCTGTGACGTTTAGGGACCTCACGTCGTTCATCCAGCGAAGAGTAACTGTGCTCCAAACCATTCGAGGAAAGGCTGTCGACACTCCAGCGCCCCTTCAGCAGTTCAAGAAATCTGTTCAACGTCCGATTGCAAGTCATGGAGCGAGTCAAATCCAACCTGCCAGAAAATGCGTCATCTGTTCTGATCATCATCCACTCTACATGTGCCAGCCGTTCTCTAAACTCGACGTCGAATCAAAGGAAAAGGAAGTTCGTCGCCACCAGCTCTGTCGCAACTGTCTACGGAAAGGACATCAAGCTCGAGACTGCCCTTCTTCGAGTTCCTGCCGAAAATGTCGAGGTCGTCATCACTCTCTGCTCTGCCCCGGGGAGAATTTCGTCACTGTGAACTCCAGGACACCAGAATCCTCCCAGTCACCATCAGCAAGTCACTCCGCCCCTCGTGAACCTCCGAGAACATCCGCTTCAGCCACTGTCCACGGGCCTTCAAGTCATGCCAGTGCTGGACCAACTCGTAGAAGCGTACTACTAGCCACCGCAGTCGTGAAACTCGTCGACGAGAATGGAATCGAGCACGCAGCAAGGGCTCTACTCGATTCGGGTAGTGAATGTTGTTTTATTACCGAGCCGTTCTCCCAATTGATCAAAGCGCAGCGAACAAAAATCTCCATTCCGATCTCAGGGATCGGGCAGTCGTCAACCTATGCAAGGTACAAAATCACCGCCACTGTTCGCTCAAGGGTGTGTGACTTCTCTACTCCGGCTGAGTTCTTGGTACTTCCAAAGGTCACAATTGATCTTCCGTCTGCCTCTTTCGATGCTTCCTCATGGGACATACCCCCCGGCGTACAGCTTGCGGATCCAGGCTTCTACGAAGCAAACCCGGTGGACATTATCATCGGTGCGGAAGTATTCTTTGAACTCTTCAACGTCCCAGGTCGGATTCAGCTCGGCGAAGCTCTTCCAACGTTGATCAACTCTGTCCTCGGTTGGATAGTTTCCGGCAAGAACTCTAACGGTACTCCGAAGTCTCCAGTGATCGCCAACGTCGCAACTATTTCCGAGCTGCATGACCTCATAGAGAAATTTTGGGCGATTGAAGAAGGCAACTCCACTCCAAACTATTCCGTCGAAGAAGCTGCCTGCGAGGATCATTTTCGTCACACTGTAAGACGGAACTCAGAGGGAAGGTACATCGTTCGCTTACCTATAAAGGATGACGTCATCAAACAGCTAGGTGACAACCGTCGCACAGCTGTCCGTCGCTTTCGTATGCTAGAAAGTCGTCTTTGTCGCACTCCGGACCTTTCTCAGCAATATTCCGCCTTCATGGATGAATACCTTGCATTGGGGCACATGAAGCAAGTATACGATCATCAATCTCCTCCGATGCTGTGCTACCACATGCCCCACCACGCTGTCGTCCGAGAAGACAGCACCACTACAAAAGTTCGAGTTGTGTTCGATGCATCGTGCAAATCTCCAGAAGGACCTTCGCTCAACGACGCGCTCATGGTTGGTCCAACAGTACAGCAAGACATACGTTCCATCATTTTACGCTCCAGAATCCGCCGAGTTATGCTGATCGCAGACGCAAAGCAAATGTATCGCCAAGTACTCGTCGACGAACGTGACACTCCGCTTCAACGAATCGTCTGGCGAAAATCTCCGGATCTTCCACTAGATACGTATGAGCTACTAACGGTTACCTACGGTACCGCAAGTGCACCCTTTCTCGCCACTCGAGTGCTTCTCCAGCTGGCGAACGACGAACACGACAACTTTCCGGAGGCAGCAGAGGTTCTACGAAAGGATGTCTATGTAGATGACCTTCTTTCGGGAGCAAACAGCATCGAACAAGCTACGAGACTTCGACGGCAACTGGATGATCTTCTCTCCAAGGGCGGGTTTGAGCTGCGCAAATGGGCATCTAACGAGGAAGCTGTCCTTGAAGGACTTGCGCCAGACAACCGAGCTCTACAAACCTCTTTCGACCTCGATCGCAACCAAAGCATAAAATCTCTTGGGTTGCATTGGGAGCCAGCTTCGGATCTGCTAAAATACAAAATCGAATTTCCACCGGACTCGTCTGCAGCTCCTCTGACCAAGCGGATCGCCCTGTCACAAATAGCGCGTCTCTTCGACCCCCTGGGACTGCTGGGTCCTGTTGTAATTTCCGCTAAAATCTTCATGCAGGCGCTCTGGACTCTGAAGGATGAAAATGGCAAAAGCTGGAGCTGGGACGAAGAACTTCCAACACCGATGAAGGAGCGTTGGAGCAACTATATGGCAGAGCTACCACTTCTCAACAGTTTGCGTATTGATCGTTATCTATTGACTGCGAAACCTGCGTTCGTTCAGTACCATTTCTTTTCGGATGCCTCACAACACGCGTACGGCGCATGCTGTTACATTCGAACAGCAGATTCCTCTGGAGACTTCAAGGTGGCCCTTCTGACTGCAAGGTCTAAAGTGGCTCCCCTCAAACAACAAAGCATCCCTCGGCTAGAACTTTGTGGTGCACTTCTCTCAGCTGAACTCTATCAGAAGGTCTCGCAATCTCTCGAACTTCAAGGGCCGACGTTCTTCTGGGTAGATTCAACAACGGTACTGAACTGGCTGAATGCTGCACCTTCTACCTGGACCACATTTGTTGCAAACCGTGTGTCCAAAATACAACAATCAACGCAGAACTGCTCCTGGAAACACGTTGCCGGTCATGAAAATCCAGCGGACCTGCTTTCCCGCGGAATCTCTGCGGAAAACATCCTTGAAAATCAACTTTGGTGGCAAGGACCTGAATGGTTACAACTACCGCAAACGTCATGGCCAACTGGAAATATCGACATCACTCCTAGTACTGCAGTATTATTGGAAGCAGAGAAACGAAAAACAGCAGTATGTACAGCATCGTCGGACCCAACTTTCATCGACCTGTTCACGGAAAGATTCTCTGACTACGACCGAATGCTCAGAGTGACTGCTTACTGTCGTCGGTTCATCGAAAACTGTCGGCGGAACCCAAACAATTCACCATCAACGTACATCACAACGAAGGAAAAGAACGCAGCTGAAGCAACTCTAATTCGTCTGGTGCAGCAACAAGAATTCGCAGAAGAATGGAAACAACTCCAAAAATCCCAGCATGTTACACCAAAGTCTCGCTTACGTTGGTTTCACCCATTCATCTCCGATGATCAGCTCATTCGCATTGGGGGCCGGCTCAATCAAGCACCGCAACCGTATGACAGCAAGCATCAGATCATCCTCCCCGCTTCTCATTCGCTATCCAAACTCCTGGTACGATCACAACATAAGAAGCATCTTCACGCGGCTCCTCAGCTACTGGTATCCATTTTGCGCTTACGGTACTGGATCACAGGGGCCAGGAACTTGGCCAGAACAACTGTTCGTAACTGCATCGAATGTGTGAAAGCTCGGCCACAACTTCTAGAGCAATTCATGGCTGAACTCCCAGCTTCGCGAGTCACGGCTGCGCGCCCTTTCTCCGTAACTGGTGTGGATTACTGGGGACCGATTTCTCTACAGCGCATTCACCGACGAGCAGCACCACGTAAGGCATACGTGGCCGTTTTCGTTTGCTTCGTTACCCGCGCCGTACATCTCGAATTGGTCATCGACTTGAGTACCGTTAAGTTTCTTCAAGCTCTACGTCGCTTTGTTTCTCGCCGAGGCTTATGTAGCGATATCTATAGCGACAACGGTCGCAACTTCATCGGAGCAGCCAACGAACTGCGAAAACTGGTTCGCAGTAAGGAACATCAGCAAGCTGTTGCAGAAGAATGCGCCAGCCACAGGATTCGCTGGCATTTCAATCCCCCGAAGGCATCACATTCCGGTGGGCTTTGGGAAGCCGCGATTCATTCCGCCCAAAAGCACTTCGTTAGGGTACTGGGCACCCACACCCTAGCGGAAGACGATATGGAGACATTGCTGGCACAAATCGAGTGCTGCCTCAATTCCCGTCCTCTAATTGCACTCAGCGACGATCCGACCGATTTTGAAACACTGACACCTGGGCACTTTCTGGTTGGTTCTGCATTGAAGGCAATTCCGGATACCGACTTCGCAACTCTCCCATCAAATAGACTGCGGCAGTGGGAACAAGTTCAAAAAATGCTGCAACTGATCTGGAAACGATGGCACTCCGAGTATTTGTCGTCACTCCAGCCTCGCACTAAATGGTGCAATCCACCAATTGCCATCAAATTGAACCAATTAGTCCTCATCAAGGACGAAAACACTCCTCCTATGGCTTGGCCGACGGCCAGAGTCGTCGAAATTCATCCTGGAACCGATGGCATCGTACGGGTAGTATCCGTGCAAACTCCTACTGGTCGCTTCATTCGTCCGGTTTCCAAAATTTGTCTGCTGCCAATTCCACCCACGCAAGAAACATTCGGCAACCAAGCAGCAGCAGCAAACGAATCGCCATCAGCAATCACATCGATGAAAAAATCGTCGTCGTCGTGACCAAAAGTAAACAACAACAGCAGCCGATTTCCATCTCAAATCGTTTTCGTCGTACTGCAGAAGATCCTGGCAATCGTCGTCATCCTACTGATGGTTCCAGTGTTGAATCACCTAAAATTAAATACAAGGCCCTTTGAATTAAGGGACAAGGTAAGAACCTGTCCAAATTTCCCAAAATTTTCGAAACCCTCTACCGGGTCTTCTTTTCCATGTTTACATTCTGCTGATAAATTTCATCGTCATCGTCGGCGATCATCGAGAACAACCAAGACGAAGAAGGAAAACATGCAGTGACAGCCACCACCGAGCACCGACGTCATCGATTCATCGACAAGCGACTGTCAGAAATACGATTTCCGAAGGGGCCAGCATGTTCGCATCTGCGAAAGTGTATCCGCGCGCCATCTGTACGTGGGGAGATCTCGACCGATAACAACAACCGTTTGCGAATTCGATCATGGCGCCCTGTGGGAATTTGCGTTTTCATCGATCTCGCTCTATCCGGTCAACCGTGACAGAATGGATCAACCCATTATAAAAGGCCGAATGAACTGCGTGCTCGGTCTCTTTTTTGGTTTTGCGACAACTCGACGTCATCGACCACTGTCATCATCAGCGAACGTGTGAAGAACAACAAATTGTGAATTTCCAACCCACCACCCACTGAAGGTGAAATAGTAGAAGTTATTAGTAGTGTTAAGTAGAAAAGTAGTGAATAAAGTATTTAGGAGTTAGTAAAGTGAGAATAAAGTTTTTGGACAATCATAGACTTACCTGTGCTGTGTGTGAACCGGGAAGAAAAAGAAGAAGAAAGTACTGAGAACGTTTATACTTACCTGTGAAGAAGATCGTGCCCCCGTTGTGCGAAGTGGTGAGTAGTGGATTGAGCACAGAATCGCTTTTCCTGAGCTCATCGTACAATGCCATTAATCAGCTCAAAACCAACAAAGCAGCTGGTAAGGATGGTATCGCAGCTGAACTCATCAAGATGGGCCCAGAAAAGTTGGCCACCTGTCTGCATCGGCTGATAGTCAGGATCTAGGAAACCGAACAGCTACCGGAGGAGTGGAAGGAAGGGATAATCTGCCCCATTCACAAGAAAGGCGACCATTTGGAATGTGAGAACTTCAGGGCGATCATTATTTTGAATGCTGCCTACAAAGTGCTATCCCAGATCATCTTCCGTCGCCTGTCACCGAAAACGAATGAGTTCGTGGGAAGTTACCAAGCCGGTTTCATCGATGGCCGGTCGACAACGGACCAGATCTTCACCGTATGGCAAACCCACCAGAAATGTCGTGAATACCAAGTCCCAACGCATCACCTGTTCATCGACTTCAAGGCGGCATACGACAGTATCGACCGCGCAGAGAATGGAGAATCATGGACGAAAACAGCTTTCCTGGGAAGCTGACTAGACTGATTAAAGCAACGATGGACGGTGTGCAAAACTGCGCAAGGGATTAAGATGAATCATTCAGTTCATTCGAATCTCGCCGGGGACTGCGACAAGGTGATGGACTCTCATGCCTACTCTTCAACATCGCTTTGGAAGGTGTTATGCGACGAGCCGGGCTCAACAGCCGACCAGATGGTTGGTAACGAAGTACATGTGTGTCAGTCGAGCTGCAATATCAACATTCTAAAAACGATACGCGCACACTTGTTGTTCGTAGACCGCGAGAGTGCGGGAGATTGGCATCAAAGAGCCGAAAGGAAAGAGAGATAAAGTTGTGAAAGACGGACTCGGTTAGGGTGGTGCTTTTAATCCAGTTTGACTTTCTATTCCGCAGAATTATAACTTATTCTGTGGTTTAAGTGGTTAAAGTGCCGGACTAGCAATACGGAGTCGTGGGTTCGAATCCCACCAAAACAAATGGTATTTTTCACAAATTCATCTCTTAATTTGCCAATTAAACGTACCTTGCCTAAAAATACTTCTTGTTTTTACGTCAATTATACATATATATGATTTCAAATAATTTTAATGTACTCTTCATCTCTGATCGTTAATAAAGGCCTGCAAGTAATATGAGCGCGAATAAGTTTTTAAATAATTTTAGCTGTAGTTTATTTTTGAGTGGTTGAATTTTAAGCTTAATTATCTCGGAATGAACTTTTTGGCGCTTAGTTCGGTTAAGCAGAACCCCGGCCAACTATCTCATGCTGAGCTGAGAATAACGAGTACAATTCCAGGTCGGTCCAAGATATTTTCGTAACGGAAATTTCCTTGACTTTCTTGGGCATAGAGTATCTTGATGTCTGTCACACGATATATAAATGCAATATGGTCATTGGCAGAGGAAGCTCTCAGTTAATAACTGTGAAAATGCTCATAGCTGAGAAGCAGGCTTTGTTCCAGTTGGGGCATGGGCTAAGAGGAAAAAGAAGAAAAAGAATAACACGGTAAGGGTAAAACCGAAAGGAATAATCTATGATTTAAAGAAGGAAATATTTCTGATGATCATAGTTCCTAATAAGTAAATGTAGGAAGAAAAAGCTACGTTAAAATGAAACAAGGAGAAAAAACTTTGCTGTAAATTTGAGCTACCGGTATAAGCGCACTATTGATTCTTCGTATCTCTGAATTTTTCCTAACAAATGTTTGCTGTACAACAGATTAACAAGCCGCTCTTAAGATTGGTTTTGAATATTTTGCCTGAACAAGCTGTTATACAGCAATCATTGTTACTTGGGTAGTTCGGCTAAACGGCTTTCGGACAAATGATCCATTCGGCCAGATTATTGCATTCTGTCAATAGTAAAATCATAGGGTTGATGTGGAAAAGCAAATGCCAAATATCTTTTAGGAAAACTAATCTCAAAATATTCCGCATTTCCAGTCATGACAACATGAGAATGGTGCGTTGCGGAGTAATATCTAGTCCAAATTTTGACCGTTATATTTTCCTGGCAAAACTAACAAAGCAAAGGTTAATAAACATTCCAAGATCAAAGCTGGTGTACTTTTTAAAGGTTTATGTAGTATTTTTTACTTAACTTTACTGTTAATTAACACTTTATTTCAGCAGGATTTAGGTATTTTTTTGTATGATACAAATAATATTGTATAACTGTGCCGAGCGTTAACTTTGTCTATGTCGCCAAGTTTGTAGCTCAGTTACTGCTAGAAAATCGGTGTTCTTTGATTCCAAGATTTCAAATCAAAGCGCCTTTTTTGTCCCAGAAGGGGGAGGGTCAAAACTTCAGATTTATTAGTTTCTAATCGGAAGCTATCAGGAAATGTGAAATTTTGAGCTGGGCAAAAAAATTGTCGGACCGTAAATCATTTCCCATCCCTTAACATTCAAATGGATATGTCCAAGATAGCTCTCAACAGTTGTAGGATTGCGTCAATCTTGTACTAGTCCCAAATCTTTGTGCTTTGGTTCGGACGGCAAGAAGGCAACCGCGGTATAGGACTGTACCACTTACGGCTTTGTTCGATTCGCATAATGCATGCTAAAGAAGAGCTGATTTTAACCTTCCGTTAATCGCGCTGTTGTACTTTGTACAACACATGAGTATTATCGACTATTACTTTGGAGCCATCTTTTCTATCGATGTCAACCCCAAATGTATTCTACAGGAATCTTATTTGGAATATTATAAGACCTTTTTTGAAAACAGTATAACTCCTTATAATGCGGAAAATAGAAAATCGCAATATGAAGAACGTACTATATTTAAGATAAGATAGACAGTTGAATGTGAATTAGTGTATTTCAAAATCTAAATGATCTAGAAATATGGTGTCTTCGGTGAAGTTACTTGGGATATTAAGGACCTTCGCTAGGTGATCTGAGAAATTCAGATTTCAACCGATAGGCGGCGCTAGTGAGCATGTAATTTTTATGTCCCATATAACTCAGGATCCTGAGTACTTATAAAGATGGTGTCTTCGGCAAAGTTGTTTGGTTGGTTAAACACTAACTGATGGAGAGCCGTTTGGTTTGAAACTCCACATCTAGGTGGCGCTAGTGGGCATTGAAATTTTATAACTCATACATCTCAGGACCCTGATTACTTAGAAAGATGGTGTCTTCTGCAAAGTTATTTAGTAGATCAAACACTAACTGATGAAGACAAGTATGATGTGGAATTCCACATCCAGGTGGCGCAAGTGAGTACTCAAATATTATAACTCATATATCTCGAGATCCTGATTACTTAGAAAGATGATGTCTTCAGCAAAGTTGTTTAGTAGATCGAACACGAACTGATGGAGAGCCGTATGATTTGAAACTCTACATCTAGGTGGCGCTAGTGGGTATTCAAATTTTATAACTCATATATCTCAGGACCCTGATTACTTAGAAAGATGGTGTCTTCTGAAAAGTTGTTTAGTAGATCAAACCCTAACTGATTAAGACAAATATGACGTGCAATTTCACATCCAGGTGGCACTAGTGAGCATTCCCATTTTATACCTCATATATCTCAAGATCCTGATTACTTAGAAAGATGATGTCTTCGACATTGTTGCTTGATGGATAAAGGATGGATGTACTTATCCCGTGACATTGACAACCTTAAGATAGGGCATATTGAAATACGACGGTCAGATATTGAATATTTTACTTAGCGCTTTAACTTCATGTAAATTAATCAATCAAGTGCAAATTTAAACAAATTATAATCAACTAGTTGTGTAATTTTCAAATTTTGAAAACTTTCGGAAGTATAAAAATTTACAGCTCGTTGATTTTTTTTTCTAGATGAATAATAACACGTTCATGCTTTTGCAAATTTACAACTAGCGTCTTCTGGTGGCAGAAGCACGAATCAAATGGTCAATCAACTGAAAGCCCTTGATCTACCAACCAACCTTGCCAAAGATATCAACTTCCCAGGTAATCAGACTCGGAGATACATAAGATATAAAATTTGCATACTCATTAGCACCACTTACTGGCGAAATATTGATTTCAACGACCCATCAACCAAATGCACTTAACCTATTTGACAACTTTGCCGAAACCACCATCTCTCTTCTAGTAACCAGGATCCTGAGAACTATTGCATATACATTTTTTATGTTCACTAGCGCCATCTAGTGGTGAAATTACGATTCAAACGGACAACTATCTGTAAGTTTTCGATCTTTTAGAAGGTCGGCACGAGAGGTAACTTTTCCTCCATTTGGTCTTTGATCTACCAAACAACTTTGCCGAATACACCATCTTTCTGAGTAAAGTGGAGTTTCGTAGCCGTTCGGTTTGCGTTACCAAGCGTGTTACCGCATCATGCTATCCACTGGTGCATGTAATGTATGTCGTGTCCATGGTCTAGTGTTAAGTTCTGTTCAGTCTGTACAGCCTCTGGCTGAAGACGGTGTCCCGTGCCCTTTTAATTCTGAATTCTGAACTACATGAGATTAAAAATTTACATGCTCACTAGCGCCTCCTAGTGGTGGCATTTGAAATCAAACTGTCACTCATCTATAAGCCCTTGATATACCAAACATCTTTGCCGAAGACACTATCTTTCTAAGTAATAAGGGTCCAGCGATACATAATATATAATATTTACGTGCTCACTAGCGCCGCCAAGTGATGAAATTTCAAATTAAACTGCGAATCATACGTAAGTACTTGACCTACCAAACCACTTTGTCGAAGACACCATCTTTCTAAGTTATCAGGTTCCCGAGATACATAGGATATAAAGTTTATTTGCTCACTAGCGCCGCCTAGTGGTGGAATTTCCAATTAAACGGCAAATAATCTGTAAACCATTTATAGGTCGGACTCGATTATCCGGAGTCGAGTTCAGGTGCTTCCCAAAATAATATCTTGCAAACGAAATGCTGCAAGAAGCTAAAATTTTGACTGAACACTTATCAAAGTTGGCTTGACAAAATGTCAAAATTTCAGCTTTACAAAGCATTCCGTTCCCCAGATATATGTTTGAGAACCATCAGAACCCATCTCCGGATAATCGAGTCCGACCTGTACCTAACAAACAACTTTGCCAAAGACACCATCTTTCTAAGACATCAGGATCCTGAGATATAAGATATAACATGAAATTTCTCACTAGCGCCGCCTAGTGGTGAAATTTCAAATTAAACTGCGAATCATCCGTAAGTGCTTGACCTACCAAACAACTTTGTCGAAGACACCATCTTTCTAAGTTATCAGGTTCCTGAGATACATAGGATATAAAGTTTATTTGCTCACTAGCGCCGCCTAGTGGTGGAATTTCCAATTAAACGGCCAATAATCTGTTAGCCGTTGACTTACCAAACAACTTTGCCGAAGACACCATCTTTATAAGACATCAGGATCCTGATATATAAGATATAACATGATATTGCTCACTAGCGCCGCCTAGTGGACGTATTACGAATCAACTTTGTCAGCATTAAGTAGCCCATGAAATTTACAACAACTTTGCCAAAGACAGTCCTCCTCTAAACAATCAGGATCCTTAGATATTGCAGAATGTATGGGTGTTGTACAAAGTACAACGCGCGACTGCTCGCGTTACAAAAATTGGCGCGAGTACTGAAAGGTTAACCTTCCGTAACTCGCACGGTTGACTACCTGCGTCAGCACCACACTAATGCTGAATACAAAAAGCGAGATTTTTTCAACGTGTTGTACAAAATACAACAGCGCGATCGCTCGAGGGTTAAGAATGTATAACTGTTATACATTTTGGTGTGGTCTGGTCCACACTTATGAGATTAAGATCTTCATCTTACACATTTTAGTGTTAAGCAGTTTTAATATGTTGCGAAATAGTAGGTACTGCTACTATTCTTCTTAAATTTCGTGTTACCCTCAATTCGTATGATTACGTGAGAATAGTGGGCAATATTATCATATGCAACTAAAAGTGTACCTATATAAAAGCAACGTCATGTATCAATAAAATTTTATGCATCGCTGCAGTGAAAGTCCATACACCAGTTATATGTGGAATGATAACACATCGAAAGTCAAACCTTTTGATCAAAACTAGTTGTACGAGATAATAAAGTCCCCGACCAATTTATAGCCTTCATGTTCCATCTCATAATCCGGATCTTTTTTTTCTGCCAGAAAACAAGTTTAGCATATGTTGTACGCGTAATAATTAAGAGCCACATTTATTTCCTACCTTCGCGGGGTTTTTCAAGTTTCAATGCTCTCTACAGAAGCAGGAATCCACCCGAACAACAACCCAAGCTGAAGTGACACAATGTTGTCAAGCCGAGACAAAATGATATCTAATGATGCCGACCCTGCCTGTGCGGTAGCTAAACATCCAAACTGACACCTTGGAGAAACAAACGATTAAAAGTGTTTACGACCTTTTGCTTGCTTCCGATGTATGATCCCATCAGCAAAATAGAAATAAATGGAAAGAAGCAAGTAAGCGTAGGATCAATCAAACGTTGAAATAACCTCCAGCGAAATGTTGTTATCCACTAGACATCCACAGTGGCACCGCCATATCTTTTTGTTGAGGCACGAAATCAATTGAGAAAGGTGCCAACCGAATGAATGGCACTCAGTGATCACGATTTTTTGATCACCTTTGAACATTCCGCAATGTCAGGAGATTTACAATTACACGTTTGTTTGAAGAACCTACCTGAAAAGGCTGAAATACGAGAGGTGTCTCTTAATTTTGTTGGTTTCTGTTATGCGTCATTTAAGGGTGTTTTTCGAAAATATATCTTCTTCTTCTTATTTATGGCTCTACGAGGGACTTGGCCTGCCTCGCTTCAACCTAGTGTTCCTTTGAGCACGTGCGCAGTTATTAATCAAAGGGCTTTCTTTGCCTGCCATTACATGAATTTTTATATTGTGGAGGCAAGTACAATGTGCCCAGGGGGTGTCGAGAAAATTTTCCCGATCGGAACGGGAAACGGGAAAAATTTTTAGAGCTTGTAGTCAAAGGCCAGCTATTGAATTATTTGAACATTAACAACTTACTAATACCAGAGCAATCGGGTTATCGAGAAGGTCATTCCTGTGAAACTGCATTGAACTTGATGTTAGCTAAATGGAAAGAAAACATAGAGCGTAAAGATACTAAATATATTTGCTGTATTTTTGGATCTTAAACGCGCTTTTGAAACAATTTCTAGGCCATTATTGTTAAAAACAATCAAGCGCTTTGGGTTTTCGGGTACTGCATATAAATGGTTTGAAAGCTATTTGTGTGGAAGAACCCAAAGGACTGCTTTCAATGACTCTGTGTCTAGCCCTGTAGAATGTAACTTTGGTGTACCGCAGGAAAGTGTATTAGGGCCCATTTTGTTCATAATGTATATTAATGACATGCGACGTGTTTTACGATTTTGTGATATTAACCTGTTTGCGGATGATACCGTGTTATTCATTGCAGCTAAAAATATAGATGAAGCCGTACAACATTTGAATGAAGATTTGCAATCTCTAAGTAGATGGTTGAAGTACAAACAATTAAAATTGAACATCAGTAAAACAAAATTTATGATAATTTCGCGGAGTCGTAGTAATGTAAATGTCTCTCTAAGTATTGATGGGGAGAACCTTGAACGCGTTAGAGAAATTAAATATCTTGGCGTGATTATTGATGACAGCTTAAAATTTGACTCTCATATTGACAATGTTATCAAGAAAATAGCGAAGAAGTATGGAATTCTTTGCAGATTAAAACACGATTTAACTATTAGTAGTAAAATACAGTTGTACAAATCGATCATCTCACCTCACTTGGACTTCTGCCCTACAATTTTATTTTTGGCTAATGAAACACAAGTATCGAGGTTACAGCGTTTGCAAAATAAAATAATGCGTTTGATTTTAAGATGCAACATATTCACTTCCTCTCCTTTTTGTTGGACGCGTTACAATGGTTATCGGTGAAGCAAAGAATAATATATTTAACGATGGTGTTCATTTTTAAAGTAATAAATGGTTTGCTTCCTCGATATTTGTCCGATCGGATTGAAAGAGGAAGTGACATTCATGGATATAACACTATAAACGCGGAATAGATAAGAACACCCAATTTTTTACATGGTGCTTCACAAAATTCATTGTACACTGGAACCTCTTTTTATGCACATGGCTGGGACTGCATAAAATAAAAATGTGCATAAATTAAAAATGTGCATAAAAAGAGGGAAATTTATGCATAAATTAAGGTTGGGCTTCAATTAGAAAATCTAGTTTGCGAGAACAGATCTTGCTTCTGGGCAGATGAGGTGGGGCTAAGGGGGATTTCAGAATGTTCCCAGAGAGCCCAAAAAGGGGGTTCCAAGGGGCTTCAGGGGCGTTTTAAGGGGTTGTTTCGGGGGGTTTGAGGAGCCTTACAAGGGTGTTCTGTCAAGATTTTTTGGTGTGTTCATGGGATTACGGAGAATTCTGGGGTATTTCAATAGTATTAAGTGGGTTTCAGGGGCATTCCAGGGGGCTTTAGGGGCAATTCAATGGATCTCAGGAGACTTTAAAGGGCGTTGCATAAGGTTTGAGGGGCGATTTAAGGTATTTCAGAGTCTGTTCTAAAACTTCCTGAAATGCCTCAAAAATCCCCCTTGAACCCCCCGGCGACCCCATGTAACGCACCTGAGAGGCTTCGAAACCCCATAGAACTTCTCCGTAACGCTACCGTAACGCCTCTGAATCCCCCGAAAATGCTCTGAAACGTCTTGAAATGCCTCCAAAATCCCCCTTAAACCCCCTCGGACCCCATGTAACGCACCTGAGAGGCTCCGAACCCCACGAAAACTCCTCGTAACGCTTAAGTAACGCCTCTGCATCCCGCCGAAAATGCTCTGAAACGTCTTGAAATGCCTCCAAAATCCCCCTTAAACCCCCTCGGACCCCATGTAACGCACCTGAGAGGCTCCGAACCCTACGAAAACTCCTCGTAACGCTTAAGTAACGCCTCTGCTTCCCACCGAAAATGCTCTGAAACGTCTTGAAATACCTCAGAAATCCCCCTTAAACCCCCTCGGACCCCATGTAACGCACCTGAGAGGCTCCGAACCCCACGAAAACTCCTCGTAACGCTTAAGTAACGCCTCTGCATCCCGCCGAAAATGCTCTGAAACGTCTTGAAATGCCTCCGAAATCCCCCTTAAACCCCCTCGGACCCCATGTAACGCACCTGAGAGGCTCCGAACCCACGAAAACTCCTCGTAACGCTTAAGTAACGCCTCTGCATCCCGCCGAAAATGCTCTGACACGTCTTGAAATGCCTCCAAAATCCCCCTTAAACCCCCTCGGACCCCATGTAACGCACCTGAGAGGCTCCGAACCCCACGAATACTCCTCGTAACGCTTAAGTAACGCCTCTGCATCCCACCGAAAATGCTCTGAAACGTCTTGAAATACCTCCGAAATCCCCCTTAAACCCCCTCGGACCCCATGTAACGCACCTGAGAGGCTCCGAACCCCACGAAAACTCCTCGTAACGCTTAAGTAACGCCTCTGCATCCCGCCGAAAATGCTCTGAAACGTCTTGAAATGCCTCCGAAATCCCCCTTAAACGCCCTCGGACCCCATGTAACGCACCTGAGAGGCTCCGAACCCCACGAAAACTCATATTAACGCTTAAGTAACGCCTCTGCATCCCGCCGAAAATGCTCTGAAACGTCTTGAAATGCCACCAAAATCCCCCTTAAACCCCCTCGGACCCCATGTAACGCACCTGAGAGGCTCCGAACACACTGAAAACTCGTCCGTAACGCTTCCGTAACGCCTCTGAATCACGCCGAAAATGGTCTGAAACATTTTGAAATGCTCCCAAAATCCCCCTTAAACCCCCTCGGACCCCATGTAACGCACCTGAGAAGCTCCGAACACCCCGAAAACTCTTCCGTAACGCATAAGTAACGCCTCTGCATCCTGCCGAAAATGCTCTGAAACGTCTTAAAATGCCTCCAAAATCCCCCTTAAACCCCCTCGGACCCCATGTAACGCACCTGAGAGGCTCCAAACACTCCGAAAACTCCTCCGTAACGCTTCCGTAACGCCTCTGAATTACGCCCAAAATGCTTTGAAACATTTTGAAATGCCTCCGAAATCCCCCTTAAACCCCCTCGGACCCCATTTAACGCACCTGAGAGGCTCCGAACACCCCGAAAATTCCTCCGTAACGTTTCCGTAACGCCTCTGAATCACGCCGAAAATGATCTGGAACATCTTGAAATGTCCTCCTAAACCAAAACCCCTAAAAACGCCTCCATAACGGCTTTGAAACCAGCCTAAAATGCTCTGAGAATCCTGAAATGACTCCGAAATCCCCTTAAGACCCACTCGGAGCCCATGTAACGCACATGTGACCTTCGGAAACACCCAAAAACGAACCTGTAACCTTCCTTTGCTCTCATCTGTAAACACCCCCCGGTCGCCGTTGCAATAGTTCCTGTCATTATTAAATATTCTTATGCACAATATTGGTTCTGAGTAGCTCTCCCTCTTTTTATGCAGGGCATAAAAAAAGGTGCATAAATTAAAAGTGCATAAAAAAAAAACATGCATAAAAAGAGGTTTTAGTGTATTATAAAGGGATAAATGTTTTCAATTCGATGCCTGACTACATCACGGGTGCAGCGACAATATCACAATTCAAGAGACTATGTATTTCACACGTGAAAGCTGTTTTTTTAAACAACTTGATTTTTCATCATTGTTTTTTTTTTCAATTGAATAATTTTGTATCTTGACGATGCACTCGATAGCTGATTATTTGTATGACTAATTGTACTTTATTTTTATTCATTTATTAGGGCATTGGTAGACTATTATGTTCGTTCTGATGATGATGATGATGATGATGGATTTCATATTTGTTGACGTAGTTTTAGTAACTGAACTTTTTTTTGAGAAGTCTACAAAAGTTTGACTCTCGCGCGCGGTGACAGGTATAAATGACATTTTTGTATTTATTTATCAAATGGAATATTTATACTGTTGAAGGATTATTCTGTAGATTAGTAGTAAGTTGAGTTGAATGTCGGGAATTTCTTAAAGATGAGAATATTGCCGACTGTTTTGACATCGCGCGAACGTTATCAATCCTCGCAATATTTTTGATTTTCTGATCTTTCATGATCACTAGTAATGCTTGCAAAGATCTGTAGTTGAGAGCAGCAGTATTTTGAAATTTATGTTTTTCCTGTATAGTATGACAAATTATAATGTTGTTTATATCTGTAGAAATAATCAGTCCGTATTTAGTTTGCAAAATCTGATTACATTGATCATAATTAATAATTATCTTAAAGATATTTCGTCTAGCTCAAACCATTGTAGGGGTATGTGGTGGGACCATCATCATCATCGAACCCTCCCGTCTCCAAATTGGCGATCCATAGCCTTAACCACTAGGCTAACTGGATACCCGAAAATATATATTTTATACTAGCTGTCCCGGCAAACGTCGTACTGCCTGCCTACTGCGTTTTTAACTTGTGGGTCGGTGGAAAATAGCCCCGAAAAAGGAAGTTTCATATTTCCCTGTATCAATTGCTTTCCCGGTCGATTTTCATAATAATTTTTCCGTACGAACACGTCGGAGCCCTGCACAAATGCGTTAATAAATGAATTTGTTGAATCCGTTGGCCCGTTCCCGAGCCTATTCGCGACATACAAACACCATTCCATTTCTATTTATATAGATATGGAAACGAGGTTTAAAGTCAAGTGAGGCTTATCTAATGACTGATATCAGGGTCATGTTGCTTCTCTCGCGCGAAAACTAAATTAATAGATGCACGGGTGTTAATTTTAGATGTAAAGGCATGTGATATGGGCTACAGAGTGGTGAGTTGATTAAGAGCGTTCAACATATCTCTCGTCTTCACAAGTTCCTACCTCATCCCTGCACAGGTCAATCAATGACAAGACCTCCAGTTAAGTTGTATGCATAGCTAATAGTGAAGCGAGGACACTGTTGTCCTTTTGAATACAGTCGGATTGGGAGGTACTTCCCGAGCATCTCTCCATCAAGGAGGTGCGGCTCAAACAGCGCCTGTTCTGGTATCCAGTGGCTGAGTAAGAAATGCTGCATGACGCCCAGCTAAATCCAAGATGGTAGCCCCATCAGCGTGGTCATCCCAGTGTAAGTTGGGACGTTAAACGTAACTGGCATTACGGCACTCCTGCGCGACAGGAGTGTTTGCGTAGGCCCGAAAAACCACACGTAAAACCCCACATTGCGCATAACGCAGGAGAAAATACGCCACGATATAATCGGCAAAGACCCACGTGACGAAAAAAGGACTACGATTGGAAACTTAGAACTAGAAACTGCAAGTTACTGTGTTTCACAGAATGCGATAGGATAATCTACGACTCTACGCAACTTCGACATCGTAACGCTACAGGAACTTTGTTGGACTGACCAGAAGATGTGGAAAAGTGAGCATCGTGCGGCATCGTTCTACTAAAGCTGTGGCACCACCAATGAACTGGGAACAGGATTTATAGTGTTGGGCAAGACGCGACAACGTGTGATCAGGTGACAGCTGATCAACGCAAAGATGTGCAGTCCATGTTAAGAGTTAAAGGCCGTTTCTTCAACTTCAGCATCATGAACATGTACTGCCCACACGAAGGGGGTCCTGATGACGATAAATAAGCGTGCTACGCGTAGTTAGAGTAAACATACGATTGAAACAGAGCTATGAACATATATTAACACACAGTTATTAACTGAGAGTTTCGTGCTCAATGACCTTTTGGCATGCATTGCATATATCGTGTAACAGGTACCCAAGAAAGCCCTTCACGAAAACTTCCTGGACCGACAAGGATTCGAAGCCATTACCCCTAGTATGGTTCAGCATGCTTTACAGTTTTGGCTATATGGACAAAACACTCCAAATAGTGGGAAAACCTCAAACTGAAATTAAAAAAACTGAAAAAATTGAAACAAATAGTTGGGACTAGGTACAGCACGAAAACGTCGCAAGACGTCCTTTCGGCATAATGTATCATTGGTGTGCTCGACTGTAGTTAGAAACTGTGTGGCTTCTCAGTTTTGGAAAAATCAAAACGCTGTTATTTTATGTTGCCGAACGTTTCGGTCTGCATGGAACCTTCTTCAGGGACTTTGGAAATATTTATATTTGTTTATAATTTTCAAAAATCTTTTAGGCTGTTTAAAAAATTTACAAAATACATATATACATACCTGTATACCTTCGAGAAGACGGATTGGAAATATGTGAAGGGGTGAATTAGTAAGAAAGATTATAGCTAATTTGTCTGAATCCAAAGGTTTGGTTCTTACAGCCGTTTTTACCCTTTCGACCTTTTGTTTTTCTACATTTTATTTTTCAGCCTTTTGCAATCTAAAGTACGCCAACATTCAAGCATGTTCAAATTATTTTGTGAGTAAGTAAATTAATTGTTCTAAACAGAACCGTAGGTGAGGGTACAAAATACTTACAATACCATCTTCTTACTGTGGCTGGCTTAGACAAAGTGCTGAATATTCCGATTGAAGCTTACCTGAAACGATACAAAATCAAGGATGATATTTAATGATAGATCAAACTTTATTGATACATTTTGCTTTTTTATGTCAAGAGGTGAAAACAGGAATGCGGAATGTAGTTTTGTTTATCTTTTTTGTTATTGAGAATATTATCTTGCGCAAATTCTTCATTCACTGGAGAATAATATTCATAACTAGTTTCGTACCTTTTAATTCCGCCCTGTGCTGCTTATCCTTTAACAGTGGAAGTTTACAAGTGGTAGTCGAAATACGCGTATCTGTCAAAGGATAAGCAACATAGGGCGGAATTAAAAGGTACAAAACTGATTACACTCAGGGGTATTCTGCTTAGAGGGTTCGAAAAGTCGGTACAAGATTCATAACTATTTAATTTGTCTAGACAAGCATCACAAACCCAGGCCAAAATAAACAATCATTCATGTTGGCTTTGTTCGCATTCGGCACTGAGATTCGGTAGTAATTTATTTAGACGTCGTTTTTTGCTTCTCGGTAGATAATCAGTACACGCAATGGAGAGTTTGCTTGACTGATGAGAGATGACCTCGCTTTTATTGTGCAAGAATTGAGTGAGCATTTCCCATGCTTGCCAATATGATATTTTTTGAATTACAATTGAATTGAGTTTATTTTTTTCAAGACCAATATCTTAGTCGTACGTATTTGATATAACTTTTTTGTAGTTTTCATTGTAATCTGAAATTTGGTCGTATCTTGATGTTCTACTTACTCTCCCAAGAAGGCTCCCACAGGCTTCTTTAAATGCACGCACATGTTAAACATAAAAAACTTTGTAAAATAAATATTAAAACATAACTTTTTCAGACTAAATTATTGATTTGATAACCCTAAAGGACCAAATATGACCACGAAATTGCGATATCTCTACTGATTTTCGAGATATTCAAAAATTTCATATTTTAGAGTCTAACCCAAAAATTACACCCGATTTTTTTTTTTGCACTGGTAGTCTTTTTGCTATAACTGTCCCCAAGTAACACGCATGTCATATAAGAGTTAAGACAGCGCAAGTTTTGGTTGTATAGTAGTTGATTTAACGTTATTCTAACATAACGCTAGAATAACGTCAAATTTGCGGCTATGAAACAAAAATCTGCGCTGCCGTAACTCTTATATGACTTGTGTGTTGCTTGGGTCAATTTTAAACCTATTGATATATTTATTGTATAGTTCTAACCGTGTCTCTCTGTGTTCAAATTTTCAAGTGAATTGGTTTAAAATTGACTTAGTTATAGCAAAAAAAAACTCGTGCAAAAAAATCGGGTGTACTATAGGGTGTCCCAGAAAGTATGGGCACAACTTTTTATAGCGAAAATACAATCAGTTTCTTAACAAACAATAATTTTTATATTTTTGTATTTTTATTCAAGGTATTTTTTTTACTTAATCATTTATTTAAGGCTCATGCGCCAACAGGCATAACGGAGCCGAATTCAGTTAAAACTATTTACAATTTCATGTTTTTGTCTTATAAACTATGTTAGTTTTGGGGAACCGAAAAACTCGCGGTTTGGTCGAGGTTAGGGGGGAACAAAAATATTTGAGGAAAGGATAGGGTGTTGGGGTTTTTCGTTGACACGTGACAGCTAAGTGTGGCGTATTGCTGCTGGTCAAACGTAGAGTGGACAAACAACCTGTAACGATACAAACAGACGATTTTCGAAGGGACACGAGGTGGACAAGTGGAGCAACAAGACTGGGTATATCAAACAAAGTCACGAGGTGGACAAGTGGAACAACAAGACGGGGATATCAAACGAAGACTTCAGCTTGCTTCAAGAAGTCGTACACACGCTTCATATACTCAAGATCAAGTTTACCCTATACATCTCTAATGTCTTCCTTTTCTGGTTTCCCTCGGGCCCAGAGGGATGCACATAAATCGGATCTGGCAATACCGTATTCGGGACATTCCCACACAACATGGTTGATATCTTGATAGCCTGCACCACAGCTACAACGATTGCTATCTGTGAGCCCTATTCGATAGAAATGCGAACCCAGAGAGTAGTGATTGGGCATAAGTCGACACATTATCTTGATAAAATCTCGACCCATATCCAACCCCTTGAACCACGCCGTCTTCGATACCTGTGGGAGAATTGAATGTAACCACCTGCCCAACTCTCTGCATCCCATTTTTGTTGCCAACTGACCAAGGCATGCTGACGAGCAATCGAAAAAAAAATCATTTAAGACGATATGACGCTCATAAATATCGCCTTCCATAGCGCCCACCTTGGCGAGTGAGTCCGCTTTCTCATTGCCCGGGATCGAGCAATGCGAAGGGACCCAAACCAAGGTGATGTTATATGCTTGATTCGATAGAGCACTCAAAAATGATCGTATTTCGCTTAGGAAATACGTGGAGTGCTTTACCGGCCTCATTGAACGAATAGCCTCAATTGAACTGAGGCTATCCGTGAAAATGAAATATTGATCAGAGGGAAGAGAGGCGATTCGCTCTAATGCGTAGCGTATAGCCGCTAATTCTGCGACATATACTGAGCAAGGACTTTGAAGTTTATAGGCGGCGCTATGAAGCTCATTAAATATGTACACCAAATCCAGTGGAATCATTTGTTTTTGACCCGTCAGTGAAAAACCTTCTGTCACAACTGATATGACCAAACATGCTTGCAAAAATTTTTGGAATGTGCTCCGATTGGAGCGGATCTGGGATTCCACGGATTTCTTGCATCATGGTCAGATCAAAACCTATAGTGGAATTGGAGAAGTCTGGGAAGCAATCATTATTGGGAATATTTAAAGAAGGGCTAACCTACAGAGTCATGTACGAGTAGTACACTGTCATAAATTTTGTTTGATGAATTCGTTCGATCAGCTTCTCAAAGTTTTCAATTACCAATGGATTCAGCACCTCACAGCGGATGAGGACCCTTAACGACAGTTCCACGAAACGATCTGATAAAGGGAGTACTGCTGCTAGTACCTCCAAACTCATTGTGTGCGTCGAGTTCATGCAGCCTAACGCGATCCGAAGACAACGATACTGGATACGCTCTAGCTTCAGGATGTGTGTTTTCGCGGCGGACTGAAAGCAAAAGCTACCGTATTCGAGAACCGACAGTATCGTTGTACGATAAAGCTTTATCAGATCTTCCGGGTGGGCTCCCCACCATGTTCCGGTGAGCGTACGCATGAAGTTGATTCGTTTTTGGCACTTCTGATACAGATAATTAATATGCTTTCCCCAGGTGCCTTTAGAGTCGAACCAGACCCCTAGATACATATGTGAAAGAGCTTGAGAGAGTTCCTTACCCAAAAATTGAAGCTCTAGATCGGCTGGATTTCGCTTCCTAGAAAAGACAACTAACTCAGTTTTCTCCGGAGAGAATTCGATACCCAGCTTTACAGCCCAAGCAGACAAAGTGTCCAGAGTATCTTGCAATGGTCCTTGCAGAGCTTCCGCCTCTGGTCCGGTGATAGAAACCACGGCGTCATCCGCAAGCTGTCTTAAAGTGCAATTTTCCACGAGACATTCGTCGATATCTCTGACGTAGAAATTGTAAAGAAGAGGGCTTAAGCATGAGCCCTGGGGGAGACCCATGTAACTAATTCGTGAAGTTGCCGAGGTTCCATGAGAGAAAAACATGTGCTTCTCAGACAACAAGTTGTACAAGTAGTTGTTTAAAATCGGAGAAAGCCCACACTCGTGGAGTTTGTCTGAAAGGACATCAACGCAAACTGCATCAAAAGCCCCCTTAATATCCAAAAATACTGAACCCATTTGCTCTTTCTGAGCGTAGGCCAGTTGAATTTCTGTAGAAAACAGCGCCAGACAATCGCTCGTTCCCTTGCCTCTGCGGAAACCGAATTGAGTATCTGAAAGAAGGCCTTTCGATTCAACCCATGTGTCGAGCCGATGGAGAATCATCTTCTCTAGCAGCTTCCGTAAGCACGACAACATCGCAATAGGACGGTACGAGTTGTGATCCGACGCGGGCTTCCCGGGCTTTTGAATGGCGATAACCCTCACTCGTCTCCAGTCATCCGGAACAGTGTTGCTTTCCAAGAATATATTGAACAAATTCAACAAGCGCCTCTTCGCGACGTCTGGGAGGCTTTTGAGCAAGTTGAACTTTATTCTATCCATTCCTGGGGCAGAGCTGTTACATGATAGAAGCGCGAGCGAGAATTCTAGCATCGAAAAGGGTGAATCCATCGCATTCCTTTCGGGTGGATAACGACGAATATTCGCTTGTACTTGGACAGAATCCGGACAGACTTTCTTTGCGAAATCGAAAATCCATCGAGGTGAGCTTTCTCGATCCTCATTTACTGATACCGCGTTGCGCATTCTCCTTCCCACAGTCCAGAGAGTCCGCATTGACGTCTCCCGCGATAAGCCGTTGACGAAATTCCTCCAATAACCACGTTTTTTCGCCTTTACGAGGTTCTTGAAAATCTCTTCAAGAGAGGAATACCGCTCGTAGTTCTCCCGTGTACCGCGCTTCCGTTATATTTTAAACGCGGCGGACCTATCGCGATAGGCTCCGGTACATTCTTCATCCCACCACAGTGTGGGGGGTCTTCGCCGTGTCGAAGTTCCCGGAACCGGCCTACGCTGCGCTTGAAGAGCACTTTCGACGATTAACCCGGACAAGAATTGGTATTCTTCCTGCGGTGGAAGAACGTCAACCGACTGCTCGCCCTCTGAGACCAATTCAGCATATTTGCCCCAGTCGATATGCTTCGTGAGGTCATACGCGACGTCGATCTGGCGAGCCTGACACGAATCATTGGTAACTGAAATTTTGATTGGCAGATGACCACTACCATGGGGATCCTGAATAACATTCCACGTGCAATCCAATGATAGTGAATTCGAACATATTGAGAGGTCTAACATGCTTGGAGGATCTGGAGGTTTGATTCGCGTTGCTTCCCCGGAGTTCAAAATTGTCAAGTTGAAATAGTCGCAGAGGTCATATATCAGGGTTGCGCGATTGTCGTCCTTCGGAGACCCCCAGGCTGTTCCGTGTGCATTAAAATCTCCTAGGATCAACCAAGGCGCAGGCATAGCACAGCATATTTCCGCAAGATCTCTTCGAGATACTCTAGCGCTGGGCGGTATGTACACACTGGCTACACTGAAACTTTTACCTTTTATAGTAACGTGACTTGCAACTATTTCAGTGTCGTTCATCGGGGGGAAATCAATTCTATAAAATGAATGGAGCTTTTTGATCCCCAAGATCACCCCTCCATATCCATCCCCTCGATCACAACCCAATTCAAGGTATTTTGATTGATACTTGTAAAGAATTTACATATTAAAAAGGGTTTTTGTATGCAAAATGTTCAAAATGAAAAAACATCTTTCAGAACTTTTTTACGGTTCTGCCAAATATCCAAATTCGAAACATCTTTTTCGAATTTTTTTCACATGATATATTCGAAAACATGTTTTCTCAGATAGTTGATTGAATTTTTTTATAAAAATATGTTTTGACTGTGCGTACGGGTATTTCAGATTTTTGAGAAAACTGGAAAATTCGCCTTTTCTATTTCTGGATAAGACATGCCCATAGACATTCGAGTTTTTAAACATGTTTTAACGAGAATAAAAATAATTCAATCTACACTTTATAAAGCTGGAGCATTTATTTTATTTATTTATTTTACTTTATTTTACTTATTTTACTTATAGTGAAATTAAATGTAATTTTAAGTTCATTTTTTAGGTTCAAAAGCATATGTTTTCAATTCAAACTGAGGGTTGTATAATAGATACGCATATAAAAATACACGAATATATTTTTTGAAATTTTTATCAAGCATAATTTCATGCCTAGGAAACAATTTGTTAAGCGATGTTATTGCAAAATATAGCTTTGACTGACTGCTAACGACTGTATTGACGAGTATTTTGCTTGTTTTACGGCTCTTTCAGTCTATATTAAGCAGCTAAAACGCCTTTCATATCTACTGTCCTACGTTTCGGTGAAATATACACCGAAACGTAGGACAGTAGATGCGAAAGGCGTTTTAGATGCTTAATATAGACTGAAAGAGCCGTAAAACAAGCGAAATGCAAAATATAGCAATTTGTGCAGAAGCTTTAAAAGGTCTTTTAGGGAATGTTCTACCGCATTCAAACGAAGTGTTAAATTCAAATTTTATTGATTGGCATTTAATGTTAATATATCAAGGCAGGATATGTGTGAAAATAAAGTTTGCTTATGCATCCTTTCCCAAATAACAGAGCTGCAAATTTGTACCCATACTTTCTGGGACACCCTATACAATAGGATTTTTAAATATGTATCTCAAAAACCAGTAAAAACATCGCAATTTCGTGGTCAAATTTGGTCCTTCAGGGGTCTAGAATTACCGATTTAGTCTTAAAAAGATATGATTGGCACGGTAAAGGCTGGGTATGCTGCGCAATTCAGATCCCATTGTGATCCACTAGCCTCTGTCCAGCAACTCCTATCCCTACCTCCTCGCGGTACCGGCTGGAAACTATGAGCAACCTTAGGGAAGATCGGGTAACCAACCCCGGTGGGAACTTTGGTCGTAGGCTGACAGGGAAGGGGGGGTTTGCTTCGGTAAACCTGAGCGTCTGTTCTCCAGGAGGAGCGGCTCACAACAGCGTCTGACCCCATGTTTAGGGCGGCTGATCTACGTCCGAGTGCCAGGGAAGGACTCTAAGCTCAATTGTGCACTATGGTCCTCCGGAAAGTAGGGGGTTGGTGTCAGGCCCTACGAGCCAGCCGTAAAAAAAACCATTGTAACGAAAAATCAGCAACAGAATAATACGAACCGAGACCAACGGCAACGTTCCCAGCGAACAAAAAGGACTTGCGATTGGAAACCCGGTACATGGAACTGCCGATCTCTCAACTTCATTGGGAGCACCCGCATATTCGCCGATCTACTGAAGGACCGCGGGTTCGGCATCGTAGCGCTGCAGGAGGTGTGTTGGACAGGATCCATGGTGCGAACATTTAGAGTTAATCATACCATCTACCAGAGCTGCGGCAACACACGCGAGCTGGGAACAGCTTTCATCGTGATGGGTGATATGCAGAGGCGCGTGATCGGTTGGTGGCCGATCGACGAAAGAATGTGCAGGTTAAGGCGAAACTGGAGACATTTCCTCATTTTTATTAAATATCGATGCCATATTTTCAAATTCGGGTTTCGTGCACATGTAGAGCATGGATCAAGGTATCTACTGAATTTTTTTGTGGTGGAAAAAGTTTTCCATTTTTGCAGAAACCATTTTTTTGTGAAATTATATTCAACAATGATTTCTGCAAAAACGAAAACATTTTCCACCACGACAAAAATCAGGAGATACCTTGATCCATACTCACATGTGCACGAAACCCGATTTTGAAAATATTACTTCGTTATTTTATAAAAAGTCAAAAACCAAAAAGTGAGTTTCACCTAAAGAATCAAGGGCCGATTCTTCAACTTCAGCATAATAAACGTGCACAGCCCACACTCCGGAAGCACTGATGATGACAAGGACGCATTTTACGCGCAGCTCGAATGCGTGTACGATCGCTGCCCAAGCCACGACGTCAAGATCATCATAGGAGATTCGAACGCTCAGGTAGGCCAGGAGGAGGAATTCAGACCGACGATTGGTAAGTTCAGCGCCCACCAGCAAACGAACGAAAACGGCCTACGGCTCATTGATTTCGCAGCCTCCAAAAATATGGCCAATCGTAGCACCTTTTTTCCAACACAGCCTCCCTTATCGTTACACCTGGAGATCACCACAGCAGACGGAATCTCAAATCGACCACGTTCTGATTGACGAACGGCACTTCTCCGACATTATCGACGTCAGAACCTATCGTGGCGCCAACATCGACTCCGACCACTATCTGGTGATGGTCAAACTGTGCCCAAAACTCTCCGTCATCAACAATGTACGGTACCGGCAACCGCAACGGTACAACCTAGAGCGACTGAAACAATCGGATGTCGCCTCAGCATACGCGCAGAATCTCGAGGCCGCGTTACCAGACAAGGGCGAGCTCGATGAGGCCCCTCTAGAGGACTGCTGGAGTACAGTGAAAGCAGCCATCAACGACGCTGCCGAGAGCACCATCGGGTACGTGGAACGGAATCGACGGAACGAATGGTTCGACGAAGAGTGCAGAACGGTTTTGGAGAAGAAGAACACAGTGAGGGTGGTAATGCTGCAGCAAGGGTTTCGACAGAACGTGGAACGTTATAAACAGAAGCGGAAACAGCAGACCCGCCTCTTTCGGGAGAAAAAGCGCCGCCTGGAAGAAGCGGAGTGTGAAGAAATGGAACTGCTGTGCCGTTCCCAAGAAATACGGAAGTTCTATCAGTAGCTCAAAGCATCCCGCAACGGCTTCGTATCGCGAGCCGAAATATGCAGGGATAAAGACGGAGGCCTCTTGACGGACGGACGTGAGGTGATCGAAAGGTGGAAGCAGCACTTCGATCAGCACCTGAACGGCGTGGAGAACGTAGGCACGGGAGCCCACGGCAACGGATGAAACGACGGCGTCAGTGCAGCGGAGGACGGAAATGAACCAAATCCCGCGCTGAGGGAAGTGAAGGATGCCATTCACCAGCTCAAAATCAACAAAGCAGCTGGTAAGGATGGTATCGCAGCTGAACTCATCAAGATGGGCCCAGAAAAGTTGGCCAACTGTCTGCATCGGCTGATAGTGGGAAACCGAACACCTATCGGAAGAGTGGAAGGAAGGTGTAATCTGCCCCATTCACAAGAAAGGCGACCATTTGGAATGTGAGAACTTCAGGGCGATCACTATTTTGAATGCTGCCTACAAAGTGCTATCCCAGATCATCTTCCGTCGTCTGTCACCTAAAACGAATGAGTTCGTGGGAAGTTATCAAGCCGGTTTCATCTACGGCTGGTCGACAACGGACCAGATCTTTACCGTACGGCAAATCCTCCAGAAATGCCGTGAATACCAGGTCCCAACGCATCACCTGTTCATTGACTTCAAAGCGGCTTACGACAGTATCGACCGCGCAGAGCTATGGAGACTCATGGACGAAAACGGCTTTCCTGGGAAGCTGACTAGACTGATTAAAGCAACGATGGACGGTGTGCAAAACTGCGTAAGGGTTTCGGGTGAACTATCCAGTTCATTTGAATATTGCCGGGGACTGAGACAAGGTGATGGACTCTCATGCCTACTCTTCAACATCGCTCTGGAAGGTGTGATGCGACGGGCCGGGCTCAACAGCCGGGGAACGAGTTTCACAAAATCCGGTCAATTTGTGTGCTTTGCGGACGACATGGACATTATTGCCAGAACATTTGGAACGGTAGCAGAGCTGTACACCCGCCTGAAACGCGAAGCAGCAAAGGTTGGACTGGTGGTGAACGCCTCAAAAACAAAGTACATGTTGGTAGGCGGAACCGAACACGACCGGATCCGTCTGGGTAGTAATGTTACGTTAGACGGGGATACTTTCAAGGTGGTTGGGAAATTCGTCTACCTCGGATCCTTACTGACGGCTGACTACAACGTGAGCCGTGAAATTCGGAGGCGCATCATCAGTGAAGGCCCATATAGCCGAGGCGGTAAACGCACGGGTATTCAGCATGACCATGCTGAGGGTGACGGGTTCGATTCCCGGTCGGTCCAGGATCTTTTCGTAAAGGAAATTTCCTTGACTTCCTTGGGCATAGAGTATCTTCGTGCCTGCCACACGATATACACATGCAAAATGGTCATTGGCAGAGGAAGCTCTCAGTTAATAACTGTGGAAGTGCTCATAGAACACTAAGCTGAGAAGCAGGCTTTGTCCCAGTGAGGACGTTACGCCAAGAAGAGGAGAGGAGAGAGAGAGAGGATCATCAGTGAAAGTCGGGCCTACTACGGGGTCCAGAAGAAACTGCGGTCGAAAAAGATTCACCCACTCACCAAATGCACCAAGCACAAAACGCTAATAAGACCGCTGGTCCTCTACGGGCACGAGACATGGACCATGCTCGAGGAAGACCTGCAAGCATTCGGAGTTTTCGAATGACGCGTGCTAAGGACGATCTTCGGCGGTGTGCAGGAGAACGGTGTGTGGCGGAGAAGGATGAACCACGAGCTCGCTGCAATTTACGGCGAACCCAGCATCCAGAAGGTGGCCAAAGCCGGAAGGATACGGTGGGCAGGACATGTTGCAAGAATGCCGGACAACAACCCTGCAAGGCTGGTGTTTGCAACTGATCCGGTTGGCACAAGAAGGCGTGGAGCGCAGAGAGCACGATGGGCGAACCAGGTGGAACGTGGCCTGGCGAGCATTGGGCGCGACCGAGGATGGAGAGCGGCAGCCACAAACCGAGTATTGTGGCGTACTATTGTTGATTATGTCTTGTCTTAAATGTGATGTTGAACAAATAAATGTATGTATGTATATGATTGAACATTTGATTTGAAATGTTTTAAGGATGTTGGCTTCAGCATAAATTCCACTTAAACGCTTTGTGCCAAATATCAAACGAAATCGCACATTTTTGAACACCAGTAGATCACTTTCCAATTTGGAAATCATATCCCGCAGAGATTTTAAAATATAATATTTTACACACTAAATAATGTTATGCATTCTCGAACACTACTGACTGTTCCCTGTCTTCCTGCTTTTTCCTCTTATCATGCATTGATCTCCTTATCATTCATATTGTTTTGCCGAAGACTACCGATGTAAAACCTGGGAAGCAAGTAACTTCCTCAACGTTGGTAATTATCTTAACGTCTGCATTCAAACCGGGCATTCCATTGATTTGCATTTTTTAATGTATCATCAAGGCTCTTCGCCATAAAGCAGATCAGACGCCTGCACTTCAATGCATGCAAATGTCAGCAATCCCAGTTGAGATTAGATGATAATCAAATTAATGATTGTGTATTGGTTTCCGCTAACAAGCAAAGCGAAGAATGAATAGATGAACCTTTATTCATATGCAAAGCGTACACCCCAATCATCACACAGGAAAAGATGCATAATTAAAAGGAAAATAACACGTCTCTTCTCTATTGTGTCGTTAGAACACGATCGAGAAGGAAGCTCCTTGACGATAAACCTATTTCCAGACCAACCTTTAAAAATAATAATCGTTATAATTTTTCCTCGATTTACAACAGATACCGAATAGAAAAAGTGAATACAATAACAGCTAGTAATAAATTTTGAAGAATTATGAAACCAATCAATAAGAACAGTCAAAAATATGAGATCGAACAGAACTGAAGAAATAGTAATAAAAAGATAACTGGTTCCCCATTCCGAATTGATCTCAACGAAAAAAAATCGTCTACAGTCTTCGCGACAACTTGACACACAGAGAACCCATCATATATGTATGTTTACAGGAAACACATTTACTGTTATATAATTTCTTTGCTCCCATTTTCTGCGATGCTGAGCACACAGGCGACGATCTTTCCTGCTGTGGAGCTCCCGTAGGCATCATATTAGGCATAGGAATCATCACCGCGTTGTGGGTCTTTGGATGGAGTTGACTATCCACACCACCACTAGTGGCACTGAGAAAGACGGAAGTGGTTTGTCTAGATTTCAACTGGAAAAACCGGGACCAGAGCGACCTTCTAGCTGTTATCGAAAGTGGAATCGAATGCAGGAGGTGGACACATAAAATGTAAACTTTTATCTGTGGAATGGTTGCGATTGGGTTGCGTGAAATTGGAGCATGGTTGTTTGTAGTGAGAAGATTCAATGTGCGATTCAATGGCACTGGGTGCCTTCAATATATAATCCTTGCATAAATCAATATCTTAGAAATTTATTATGGTGGTGTGGGTGGGACCACATGAGCAGGGGTTGTTTTGGGCACTTTTCGCTATTACTAGGTCTATTTCATTCGAATTGGCCAAATTTTCGTATACGTCTTTCACGTATAGTGTGTAACCATGTACAAAATACCTGTTGAAATGAAATTGACTGATTGCAAAATGGTCATTGACACAGAAAGCTCTCAGTTAATAAATGAGAAAGTCCTTATAGAACACTAAGCTGAAGCTAAGAAGCACGCTTTGTCACAGAAAAAGTAGTAGAAGTAGTAGTAATAGTAGAAGAATAAGAAGAAGAAGATGAAGAAAAAGTTACATAAACAATGCTTGCAATTTTTGGAAAAAATGTATTGAAAGTACCAGATATAGGATTTCTGGGTCTTCAGTTAGCCTAGGGGATCACCAATCCGGAGACGACGGGTTCGATTCCCGTTCCGGTCGGGAAAATTTTCTCGACTACCTGGACATAGTGATACAATTGTGTTTTCCTCACGATAAACAAATTCATGCAATGGCAGGCAAAGAAAGCCCTTCAATTAATACTGTGGAAGTGCTCAAAGAACACTAAGTTGAAGAGAGGCAGGCCAAGTTCCATGGGGAACGTAGAGCCTCACAGAAGAAGAAGATATAGGATTTAGAGAAACTGGAAGTTAAAGTTAAAAATTTCAAAATTGTTTCCCAAAGCCTTTATAACCCTTTCGTGACGAACCAACATAATTGTACTGTTGAGCGATAAGGGAGCGTCCACAAATAACGTAGCATTTTTGGTCGATTTGTTACTCCCCCTCCCATGTTGTAGCATATTTCCTCATACCCATACCCAATAATCATAAATCATAAATTTCGAAATGTTTTCGTCTCAAAAAATCCGTAACCCAAATAAGCTACCAGGAAAAATGTAAAAGTGTAGGGATGTCAAAAAAAATAGAAAATTCAAAAACCAAAGTTTACAATATCGCGAAATGAAAAGAATCATCTTCAAAACATGTTCAAATCGATTTTAGATTACAAGAAATGATATTTAGATCAAAATAAAAAATGGATATTAAATGGTTAATTGTGAGATCACAGCTGCGATTGAAAGTTTTCTCAAAAATATCATAAATCAATGTGTCATCCCTGTGGAAATAGGTGCCCTGAACGGAAAGCGCACCTGTGGAAAAATATTTCTCTACGATTCAAAACAATGCCAAATAATCCATAATTCAACATAATTTGTCATCGCCGTGCGCTAGGTCTGTCATCAAATAATTTCCAATTATTTTCATTGCCCCCTTTTATAGTTTCAAAGCGATCTTTCATGTCAGAGTGACCATCGGAAAATGGCATGATGAGTTCGCATAGAAACTCAAAGAAACTCAAAGAAACAATTTATCAATCGCAATTGTCAACACCGCCCTCATAGAGTGGAATGAACTTCTATCTGGTGTCCAGCACACTAACTGATCCGTATCGCTCTATGCGGAAAACGGAACACTGAGATAGTAGGGTACACTGAGGCAAATGCACTATTATTGTTTGCAAACAATCACATGTTAATAGAATTCAAGGTATGTAAAAGTCTTACAAATCTTGTTCAGAAGGCTTCGTAAACAGGTAATTTTAGCTTCTCTCAACTATATTATGAAAGGATATATTTTTTGTATGGGGTTCCACATTTTGTGTTCCCGAATTTGATATTAGCGTTTTGAATGCACACATCAATAAGTAGCTAAGTAGTACTTGCAATTTTAAAACCAAAAAATCAGTGTTCCCCAAAAACTTCAAAATCATCATCATTCAGCCTGGTCTACCTTAATCGATTTTTCAATTGGTCGCCTACTATTTGCAATCGGGGACATAAATTTTCTCTCGTTTATCTACGCTGCTTGGTACCCCTTATGAACTGTATAAACGGAGCAGGGTACAGCAGTCAGTGCAGTGGTGGCCCTGGCCGTGGCCGTAAGTTACAATCGACCGTCCGGGTGCATTTAGGCACACTGGCACTTGCTGTTTGCAAGTCGAGACCTTTGCCTTTGCGTTGTCGAGCCATGTGGTAGGCTCGTCGAACTACATTATGCGACCTACGAATGCAACGGACGGGACGATGCACAAGTTTACCAGCGAGCAAAGCGAACTAATTGAAACGGTGACAAGTTCATGGGAATATTTATGTAGCGTTTGCCTCAGTTTTTTTTTTTTCTGCACTGCTTTTCGCGCGCAAGTACAACTCCGCGTACTGGGTTGGGAGGAATTTACGCTGGAGAAAGAAGTTACTGCGCTCCAATGGGAGAGTCTTTCTTTTTTTCCCTTGCCATCTATCGGAACCCGATATTTCTGGCTTAGGCTCGTCTGTATTTTTGCAGTGCCTGGCCGCGATTGCCTCCGGGTAAGGGCAAAACCGTTCACGTCGCCCGCCGTCGTGGTTGTCAGCCGATGGCGTGTAAAATAGTTTAAAGGCAAATTACGGTGCGAGTAATTTAGCTGTCATACAGACAACTGGTTCTTAGTTTTTTTTCCTCGACCAGCAGGAAAGTGGTGGAGATGTGCGCGCGGAATGGCAGAAGGCCAAAGGGTGGTACACACAGCCAATCTTCTGCGGGCGTCTTCAGGGCAACTGGGAGTCTGGGAATAACAGTATTTTTCTAACGTAAGTACTTCTTGAAGCAAATGTCTGTAGCTAACGTTGCCTATAAATGTTTGTGTGGGAAGAAGCATAGTTTGTTTAGAAGTACAATAAAAAAAATATAAAAATCTTAGGAATCCAACGATGCATACTGTTTAGTCTTGTCAAATCCTCCTTGATATAAACTTTATTTTAAATCTGTGGGGCTAAGAAAGGTTAGTAATCGCACAGCGAAACAAAAATTAACTTGGCCTCAAAAGCAAACCTGCTCTCACTTTAATATTTAAATAGAAATACACTAGAACGCCAATGGCGCTGTACTCAGTTTTCCTATTTAATTATTTTAATAACCTTAGTTGTAATAATTGATTATTTTTAAGTGCCCATCTTGTAGAGGACCTTTTGTTTTGGTAAACAAAATTTATTTGACACTTATAGTACCGCTACTGACGCTGTAAGGGCGAGGCAAACTAGATGTTAGTCACACGAACAGTCACGACATTGGATTTCTGTGGCTGGTTATTCTAATAATATTTATGATTAATGTCATCGGCTGTCTTCGAAAAAATGCCAATTGATATTCAAGAATATCAATTGGGTTTTTTCGTGACTTTCTTATAGAATTTGTCTAACCGCACAAAAATTTCACAAGGTTCAGCTTCTGAAATGAGCTGTTGCTGATTGAATCTAGATATGTCGATATGGCATTTTCAGCACTGGTATTGTCTATCCGGTTGGAATTAAGACAGACATTCAATCAAAAATTGCCATTTTCTTGGTCCACAAGTGTCGCAACTGTTTCGCATCTAGTGCGCTGTGCTGCTGACAACAACGAGAAGGATGCGCACTACTTTTGACATGATTCAAAATCGTTGCGAGTTGGGTCGCATCGCGACTTGATTGTGCGACGTTCGGTTTAGTGGCGGCCCGACAATATTGAGCATTTACATTGCCGACTTTTATGGCAAATATTGGACCGCATACAAAGGGGCTGTCTATAAACCACGTGGTCATTTTTTAAGAGATTCCAACCCCCACGACGTAAACATTCCTGAAGATCGGCTCTGTGGTAGAGCTCACATCACTCGCCAATTTTAGAGAGTTTTTGTGGCCAGTGCCGTAAGTCACTATATGCTGCGTAAGCGCATCACTGCGCCTTTTGATCTGCTGGAATGAGTGTTTATTATCGTGCAAATTGGATACACTAGTTTACAGCATTTTTGAACTCGGTAAGCTGATGATCATTTTTGGTGTAGAATCATGCCCTGAGTTCGAAAACGCGAAAGAAAAAAATTACAGTAGAGCGGAATTTTTTTCGACTTTCCATACAAGGTTGATGATTTGAAATCGATTTTTGTTCTATTTTTAAGCAAAGTCGCTCGCTTCAAACATCTCATTCTCCGTAATCAATGCTCCGATTGAGCTGAAATTTTTACTGTAACTTGCCTACATATAATATGTCAAATAAACGTCGAGAAAGAATTTTTAAGTTGTTTTTTTCTTATTGAAAAAAATACATTACTTCAAAAAAATTTGGGAATTTTGCTAAAATTTAAGAAGATTGTCCCTAAAACTCGTTAAAATCTTGAATTTCATCAATCTGACGCAAAACCTGTATTCAAATGATCGAATGGTATTGTATTCAGCTTTTAATTTATGGAAAAAGATTTAACATTGGTTGTACCAAACGCAATATATTTGAATTTCAGTTAATTACATATTTTGAAAAGTTGCAAAACTCGATATTGAGCTAAAACTCAAAAACTGTTCTACTTAAAATTTTTTGAAGGTCGGGTTCGAAATCAGCACTAAATTGTGCTTCAAAAATTTTGGTCGTTGACAGAAGTTCACGACTTTCGTTTTATTTTGTAAACTTGTGATATCAGAATGTAATGAAATTTGTTGGTCGAAATTCTAATTAACATGTGGACAATTTCCACAAAATTGGTCATAACTCAGGAACGGAGAAAACCACATCTTGAAAATTTTATTTTACAGAATATAGCTTACAAAGTTTCTCTTCACAAATTATTTTTTTTTTTTTGAATTTTTCCGGACTTTGAAAATAGTTTTCCGACTTTTCCAACCGATTTTCCTCAACAGTGGAAAAAGTTGTGGAAAACTACAATTTTCATTTCGTATTTTTTCTTGAATTGCTGAGAAAATTTGCTTACGATTTCACAAAATAAATTGTATCTACTTTCTTAAGTTATGATTTTTCAAATAAAACGGCTCATCATGTTTTGTTCGGCTCCATAAGAGATCATCATGACCAATTTTATAAAACTTGCAATTAAACTGATTTATGCACCAAAACCTTTTTAAGACACAAAGAACGCGGCGCGAGACAGGACACAACACTTATAGTTCATACAAAAAAAAAATAAAAGGGTTTTAATTTACCTTTTAAGTCGACCGGTTTCGGGATCGACGTTGCCCATCGACAGGACGATGTCCAACTGATTACGTAAGGCACTAATATCGTCATACTGCACAGTATTCGACGAGATTGTTTAAATTTCACTGTATTCTCAGTTTTGTCAAGTTGAAGAGAGAAGAGTTGATTAGAACATCGTCTTCATTCATATGAGGGCGGTCAGCTGTGGCGATGTACATAGACTCCCAAGCGTTGGAGTTGAGCAGCTTTTCTAATGTGTTTCACCAGCTTCGCATTCCCCCAATCTGGAACATGGTCCAATGTTGCAGTGTGGAATGCCACACTTGAACTGCTGGTTAGCTCGTTTTCGACTGCGTGTTAATGCTCACGTAACCGAACTTTGAACTTTGGTTACGAATCGAATAAGCGGTGTTGAGCAAAAACGATTTTTTGAACCACGCTAGTGCGTAAATCACGTCCACTTTTGCATCCTATCCAACATCTTATGCGATCTTGTGTTGACTGGGGACCTTGTCTTTCAGGTTGCACAACGAATCCTTTAGTGTTTTATTGCTCTTATACACCACCTGAAATCCGTGGTGTTTGAGAGTGGCCTGAACAGGGCTGGTTAATTTCGGATTGAACGGAAGACTAATTCTCTTTACTTCTTCCCTTTCTGGCTTCAGCGTAGTGGCATTCCGTCTATGTTTCTTCCTCTCATGTTTTAGAAGAATTCGAAGAGCTGCGGAGCTGAATAGCTACGCAAAAAAAAAATCGTGGATAGAACACAGCTGACCGTCCTCTTATGAATGAAGACGATGCTCCAATCAACTCTCCTCTCTTGAACTTGACAAAACTGAGAATACAGTGAAATTTCAGCAATCTCGACGAATACTGTGCAGTATGACGATATTAGTGCCTTACATAATCAGTCGGACATCGTCCTGTCGATGGGCAACGCCGATCCCGAAACCGGTCGACTTAAAAGGTAAATTAAAACCCTTTTAATTTTTTTGTAAGCACTATAAGTGTTGTGTCCTGTCTCGCGCCGCGTTCTTTGTGTGTTGTCGAAGTTCTTACGGTAGCACAAACCTCAAGAAATTGAAGAGAACCTCGTTAAGAGCATCTTCCGGCTAAGTGGACCACTCTCGGAGCGGTTTTGCAAACCGCATTAAAAGAGTAGCAATAAAATCGTTTTAAAACCTAGTTGAATTTATTTCCATTCTCGAAAAGAGGTTATGATGATTGTTGATGTTTTTTTTCAACAAAAAATATGCCAGCTCAAGATACAAAGAAGCTTCTTTAATGGCACGTAAAGCTCAGGAGGGTACATCATTCTTAAGTAGAAAGCGATCATTTCAAAGTAATATTTTAGTAGTTATTGTGTTGGTAGGCTTATGCGCATTCAATTTTACCGTGAATTTTGAGGTTGCAGAATCATTAAATTAACGCGCTTAAAAAATGATGAATATTATCATCTTAAAATGAAATAAATCAATTAGTTAATTTAGTAAAACTATCTCGACTCACAAGAAAACTCAGCTGAGAGAGTTTTTTATGTGAGCATTAGGGTGGCCCACACTTATATGAAAAACAAAAATTATGAAAAATGCCAAGTCTTACCTTCCGAATCGATTAATTTGGACTCCCAGAAGCTACGATTAAAATTTGAGCAAAATCGGTTAAGCCTAAGGGCGCGCTCAAAGTGCTTGAAGTTTGTATGGGAAAACGTAGTCAAATACAGGGTGTTAGGTTCCTGAGTGCAAACTTTTTAAAGGGCGATAGAGGACCATAAATGGTGAAAAAAATTGTTCTACGCGTATAATCAAATCTCAACCGTTGCGTAGTTATTGAACTCCCCATGTTTTTGACTCTTATTGCCTTAACTGGCTATAACTTTAAAATGGTCAATGTTGCGGTGTACAACATCGAGTCCAGTCCGCCGCTGCTGGCATCCCGGTTATAATATATTGCAGATAGGGCACGGGGAAATGATTTGATGACGGTAGAACAATGGATGTGTTTGGCTGGTAGATAGAAGTTGAATTGATTGTAAAGATAAACACACAACGATAAGGAAAGTGCAGATAGAACGTAGAAAAGTAATTAGTTTTCAAATTGAATTTTTGTATGTTTTCCTGCAGTAAATCGTATCTGTAAGTAGTATTTATATTAAGGTTCAAACACAAATTAATTCCAAGACCGTTTGTTAGGAAGTAGTCGCTATCGATATAGTGCGCATTTCAATAGCAACATTGGGCTTAGCTAGGGTAACCAGTACGTGAGTAAGTACCACCGATGAAGAATTATTCGCGACATTAAGCTTGCTTTTTGAACACAGGTACTACGAAATACGAGTTGCGAAACATCTTTGGGATAGGTGGCCCGCATGACTTGGAGATCTGGGTGACCAATGTATGGTAAATTTGTTTATTATTCCTAAATTTAAGCTAATGAATACATCAGCTTTTAGCATATCAACACTGGAAAACACCGGCGTGTGTGTCTCAAAAGAACCCGAAAAACTCCTCCCAACAAATCTAAAAGATTGAGGTCGATCAGACGAGCTACGATCCCAATGAGTACCCGCAGCCAGAAGGATGGAACCGACGTCGTCGCACACTGCCAGGCGTGTAGCAATCCGGACACCGAGAGGATGGTGAGCTGCTGCCACTGTAGGTCGTGGTGGCATTTCGAATGCGTCGGAGTGACCGGCAGTATCGCGGAGCAAGGTAGAACGTTCACTTGCCCTGGATGCCAGCAACCATCGCTAACTATCCCGCCAGACTTTGAGAAGCCTAAAGTTGGTAAGTCCGTGAGCAAAGCCGGTAGTTTCGTCTCCGGAAGAACGAGGTCCAGCGTTAGGGCTAGAAGAGCTCAGTTAGAATTAGAAAAGCTAGAGGCGCAGAAGGCTCTCGCCTTAAAACGATTAGAATTAGAGAATAAGAAGTTGCAGCTGGAGGCGGAGGTCCTTGAGGAATCTTTCCGGTTGCGCGAAGAGATAGAGAGAGAGGGCGGAAGCGATACCGGGAGCGTGTATTCGCAGCAGAGTTCACGTAGTAAGGTAGAAGAGTGGCAGAAGCAGCAGGAAGAGATCATGAGTTCGACGATCGCGGCATCTGCGGAAATACCCTCGGAGGTCGGTCTTCAGAAGGAAACCACGGCGACAATCGGAACAGGTGCTAGCCAGGGCGGCGAAAAGCAGCCGGGAAAGAACATTCTCGATAGGGCCTTGCAAGGCATTTCCTTAGAAGATAGTATTAGCGAGGGTACGTTAGGAGGCATGATTGGTCGAACATCGGAAATCCTAAGGCAGTCAGGCACCAGTAGGGCAGGACTTCCTCCTGTAAGCGTCAGCTCTAGAGTACCAGGCGTGAGCGCCAACAACCAAGTCTTGCTCGGGTACATACATCCGCACTCCACTCTTGGCTCATGGAATGAGTCCAATATTCCGCAGTCAATAGCTCCCTCGTTAATTCCCAGTCAATCGCAAATCGGCGGGTTTGCGAGACATTTGCCAGCAAGCAATTCGCGAATCGTTTCCTCGGTAGTGAATACGGCAAGTGGTACGAGAATTGGTGATTCCTTCAGTGCGCGACCAGTTGCAACAAGCGAAGCGGTTGGTGATTATCCGATGAACACACGAGACGAACAACCGTTGCTGAGACGCAGAGATCAACCGATGCGGAATCCGGAGCTGCACACATCACTCAACCCAGAAAGGCAGTCGGTAGAGAGTCCGAGGGAGAATCTCGCTCAGAACGCTGATCAGCATGGTTGGGGACCGAGCCCGCAGCAGATTGCAGCACGGCAAGTTATTGCAAAAGAGTTACCGACGTTTAGCGGAAACCCAGAAGACTGGCCACTGTTCATCAGCTCGTTTACCAACACAACCCAAGCGTGCGGGTATTCAGATGCAGAGAACTTGGCCAGACTGCAGCGGAGTTTGAAGGGAAATGCACTTGATGCGGTACGTAGTCGCTTGCTTCTTCCTGCAGCCGTTCCGCACGTTATAGCTACCCTTGAAACGTTGTACGGTAGACCGGAGCTGCTAATCCACACGTTGTTGCAGAAGGTTCGAGGGGCTCCAGCGCCAAAACAGGATCGGCTCGAGACTTTGATCGGATATGGCATGGCCGTGCAAAATCTCAGCGATCACCTGGAAGCAGGCGGACATCAGGCTCATCTAAACAATCCGATGTTGTTGTTCGAGTTGGTGGATAAGCTACCCGCTAACATGAAGCTGGACTGGTCGCTGTATAAGCAACGCTGCGTTGATGTGAGCATCCGGGCATTCTCGCAATACATGGCAACGCTGGTGCGAGCGGCAACTGACGTCACGTTGCACTACGACCCAAAGCATCAACCAGAACAGCAGCAGCGAGGAGCGAGAGGTGGCAAGGACAAGACTTTCTGTGGGGCGCACTCTACGGAAGCAGCTCTGAAGACGCCGGCGAAGGAGGAATGTATGTTCGGACGAAAAGAAGAGCGATCGAGTCCAGCCTGTCTGGTTTGTAAGGATTCAGAACATCGGGTGAAGAATTGTCCCTTGTTCGCCAAGAAGCCTCTGGAAGAACGCTGGAAGCTAACTGGGCAGTTAAGTCTGTGCCGGATCTGCTTAGGAATCCATGGGAAACGTCCTTGCAGGATTCGAGGAACATGTGATATCGACGGATGCCAGCTGCGACATCATCCGTTGCTACACTCGAAGCAGAGGGAAAACGGAAATAAAGTGAAGGCTGACTCGAAGGCGGAAGGATCAAGTGCGATAACCAACCATCACTCAGCGGACAGGGCGGTACTTTTCCGAATCGTTCCCGTAATGCTGCATGGCAATAATCGAACGGTGCCCGCATATGCTTTCCTGGACGATGGATCGGCTAGGACCTTGGTGGACGAGGAGATCGCAAAGGAGCTGGGTGTAACCGGACAACCACTTCCCCTATGCTTGCAGTGGACTTCCAACGTGAAGCGTGTCGAAGCGGATTCTCAACAAGTGGCCTTGGAGATTTCTGGAGAGAAGAGCCACTGTAAATTTGCGTTGAAGGACGTGCGCACAGTACGGAAACTGGACCTGCCACGACAATCGCTTCGGTATGCAGAATTGGCAGATGCTTTTCCTTACCTGAAGGGGCTACCGATCAGAGGATATGAGAACGCGCTTCCGCGGATACTCATCGGCAATGATAATGCGCACGTCACGGCGATGCTGAAGATGCGGGAAGGTCGGCCCGGAGAACCTATTGCTGCCAAGTCTCGACTCGGGTGGACGGTGTATGGATCGCGGAGCGAGAGCATCGGACGCGCACATAGCTTCCATATATGCGATTGTGAAGACGACCAGGCTATTCATGATTTAGTGAAGCAATTCTTTTCTGTAGAAAGCTTGGGTGTTGACGTCGCGCCATGCCTGGAATCGGCGGAAGTGCAAAGAGCGAAGCGAATTTTGGAGAATACCACTAAGCGCATTGGACAACGTTTCGAGACAGGGCTTCTGTGGAAATATGATCGTTTTGAATTTCCGGATAGTTACCCGATGGCGGTTCGGCGTTTACAGTGCTTGGAGCGGCGTATACAGAAGGACCCAGTGGTAGGCGAGAGTGTCATGAGGCAGTGGTCCGAATACCAGACCAAGGGCTACATACATAAAGCGACCCCGGACGAGCTCAGAGCGGCAGATCCGAAGCGTACGTGGTATCTCCCGTTGGGCGTTGTTATCAACCCGAAGAAGCCATCAAAGATCCGTATTTTCTGCGACGCGGCGGCGAAAGTAGACGGCATCTCCATGAACACGATGCTCCTAAAGGGGCCGGATCTTCTGAACACGCTGCTCGATGTGCTTTTCGGATTCCGTGAAAAGCAAGTCGCACTCTGCGCCGATTTGAAAGAGATGTTCCATCAAATTCAGATTCGGCCAGCTGATCGACATGCACAACGTCTGCTATGGCGGGAAGATCCAGCGCAAGTTCCGGATGTCTATCTTATGGACGTTGCTACGTTTGGAGCAACCTGTTCGCCGTGTTCGGCACAGTTTGTTAAAAACAGAAATGCCGAGGAGCACTCGTCGGAGTACCCGGAAGCAGCGGATGCCATCGTGCGTAAGCACTACGTGGATGACTATCTTGACAGCGCAGACAATGTAGAGGCAGCAGTGAAGATAGCTTTGGAAGTGAAACATGTGCACTCTCTCGGCGGGTTCCACCTGCGGAATTGGCTGTCAAACTCAAAAGAAGTTCTTGCACGGGTCGGGGAAACCGAAACGGCAGCTGAGAAGAATCTCCAATTGGACAAGGGCAACTCGACAGAGCGTGTACTAGGGATGTTCTGGAAACCGGAAGAAGATGTGTTTACCTTTTCGACGACGTTGGCACTTGAAACGGATCATCCCACAAAGCGACAAGCGTTACGCGTCGTGATGAGTCCGTTCGACCCTGCCGGGTTGTTATGCTTCTTTCTCATCCATGGGAAGATCCTAATACAAGAGCTGTGGAGGTCGAAAACCGATTGGGATCAGCAGATACCGGAGCAGTTGAAGGAGCTGTGGATGCGCTGGACAAGCAGGTTTGAACAGCTGGACGAAGTACGTGTACCGCGTTGCTATTTTCCTCTCCGGGCGCAAAACGAGATCATCAACCTTCAACTGCATGTCTTCGTCGACGCCAGTGAAGAAGCGTACGCCTGCGTTGCATATTTTCGAGCGGAGTTTACGGACACGGTTGAGATAGCAGTGGTCGGAGGCAAAGCGAAAGTAGCACCGTTGAAAGCGATGTCAATTCCAAGGTTGGAGCTGATGGCGGCGGTGATAGGAGTTCGTCTACTAAAAACTATCCGCAATGGGCATTCGCTGAAGATCGACAAAACGGTAATGTGGAGCGACTCGAAAACAGTGTTAGCCTGGATCAATTCGGACCATCGGAGATATCGGCAGTTCGTCGCATGCCGCGTCGGTGAAATTATTTCGAAGTCGGATGCTGCGCAATGGCGATGGGTGCCAACCAAGGAAAATCCAGCAGATTTGGCAACCAAGTGGGGAAAAGGTCCATGCTTTTCGTCGACAAGTTCGTGGTTTAGGGGACCAGAATTTCTACGTTCCTCCGAAAACGAATGGCCTCTCGGAGAAAGGATAAACGACGAAGGAACCACCGAGGAAATTAGAATTTGTCTGGTGCATTCAAAAGCAGCTGAGCTCCGTGTAATCGAGTGGCATCGGTTTTCCAACTGGAGTCGTTTGCAGCGTTCAGTGGCATTTTCTCTCCGATACTGCAGAAATTTGAAGCACAAGGTGAAGAAGGAGCCGCTAGCAGAGGGACCGCTGACGCAACAAGAACTATCGCAAGCAGAGATGGCTATATTTCGCCTGGTGCAGAGCGAGGAGTATCCAGATGAAGCAGCAGCTCTCAGCGCCGAACGTGATCAACAGGAGAACTGTTCGGTACGACTAGAACGAACAAGCAAGATTCGGACATTGTCGCCGTTCATGGACGATACCGGCGTTATCCGATCGGAGACTAGAATTTGTGCAGCTGCTTTCGTATCGTACGATACCAGGTTTCCGATAATTCTTCCAAAGGATCATGCGGTTACTAAATTGTTGCTGGAATGGTACCACCGCAGATTTCTCCACGCGAACGGAGAGACGGTGGTTAACGAAGTGAGGCAGCGATTTCACATTTCGACACTACGTTCAGTAGTCCGCAAGGTGGCGAAGACGTGTATGCAGTGCAAGGTGAGGAAGGCGGTCCCGACAGTTCCACGGATGGCCCCTCTGCCAGAAGCGAGGCTAAAAGCATACGAGCGTCCGTTTTCATATGTGGGGCTCGATTATTTCGGACCCATATCAGTTCGAGTCAACCGTAGCACGGTGAAGCGGTGGATAGCACTGTTCACCTGTCTCACTACACGTGCTGTTCATCTTGAGGTTGTTCATACGCTGGCAACCGAATCCTGTAAACAAGCGATACGGCGATTCATCGGACGAAGAGGCGCTCCAGCGGAATTTCGCAGTGACCGAGGAACAAACTTCGTAGGTGCAAACAACGAACTGCGAAAGGAGATGAACGCGATGGATGTTCAGTTAGCAGAAACGTTCACGAATACAAAAACTCGGTGGGTGTTCAATCCGCCGACAGCGCCACATATGGGCGGCGCTTGGGAACGTTTGGTGAGGTCGGTGAAAACGGCAATGGCGGCTATCAAAACTACGGAGATCCCGAAAGAAGAAGCGTTGGCGACGTTCGTAGTCGAGGCGGAAAGCGTGGTCAATTCAAGGCCACTAACATTCATCCCATTAGAGACGGAGCAGCAGGAAGCGTTGACACCAAACCACTTCTTGTTAATGAATTCTACCGGGGTGGTGCAACCTCCGAAGGCAACAGCGGACCTGAAAATGGTCTGTAGAGGTAGCTGGGAACTCTGCCGATCTATGGTGGATCAATTTTGGAGAAGATGGGTACAAGAATATCTGCCCACTATAGCTCGTCGAACCAAATGGTTTGAAGATGTAAAACCAATAGGAGTTGGCGACTTGGTCATTGTCGTCGAGGAGAAGATCCGGAACGGATGGATACGGGGCAAAATTGTCAGAGTCAACAATGGAAGTGATGGAAGAGTTCGTAGTGCAGTAGTACAAACTACAGCCGGACTAATGGAACGGCCGGTAGCGAAGATGGCACGACTGGACGTAGAATGTGAAGGTAAAGCTGATTAGTAGGAACTCAACCAGCTGTACGGGTCGGGAAAGTGTTGCGGTGTACAACATCGAGTCCAGTCCGCCGCTGCTGGCATCCCGGTTATAATATATTGCAGATAGGGCACGGGGAAATGATTTGATGACGGTAGAACAATGGATGTGTTTGGCTGGTAGATAGAAGTTGAATTGATTGTAAAGATAAACACACAACGATAAGGAAAGTGCAGATAGAACGTAGAAAAGTAATTAGTTTTCAAATTGAATTTTTGTATGTTTTCCTGCAGTAAATCGTATCTGTAAGTAGTATTTATATTAAGGTTCAAACACAAATTAATTCCAAGACCGTTTGTTAGGAAGTAGTCGCTATCGATATAGTGCGCATTTCAATAGCAACATTGGGCTTAGCTAGGGTAACCAGTACGTGAGTAAGTACCACCGATGAAGAATTATTCGCGACATTAAGCTTGCTTTTTGAACACAGGTACTACGAAATACGAGTTGCGAAACATCTTTGGGATAGGTGGCCCGCATGACTTGGAGATCTGGGTGACCAATGTATGGTAAATTTGTTTATTATTCCTAAATTTAAGCTAATGAATACATCAGCTTTTAGCATATCAACACTGGAAAACACCGGCGTGTGTGTCTCAAAAGAACCCGAAAAACTCCTCCCAACAAATCTAAAAGATTGAGGTCGATCAGACGAGCTACGATCCCAATGAGTACCCGCAGCCAGAAGGATGGAACCGACGTCGTCGCACACTGCCAGGCGTGTAGCAATCCGGACACCGAGAGGATGGTGAGCTGCTGCCACTGTAGGTCGTGGTGGCATTTCGAATGCGTCGGAGTGACCGGCAGTATCGCGGAGCAAGGTAGAACGTTCACTTGCCCTGGATGCCAGCAACCATCGCTAACTATCCCGCCAGACTTTGAGAAGCCTAAAGTTGGTAAGTCCGTGAGCAAAGCCGGTAGTTTCGTCTCCGGAAGAACGAGGTCCAGCGTTAGGGCTAGAAGAGCTCAGTTAGAATTAGAAAAGCTAGAGGCGCAGAAGGCTCTCGCCTTAAAACGATTAGAATTAGAGAATAAGAAGTTGCAGCTGGAGGCGGAGGTCCTTGAGGAATCTTTCCGGTTGCGCGAAGAGATAGAGAGAGAGGGCGGAAGCGATACCGGGAGCGTGTATTCGCAGCAGAGTTCACGTAGTAAGGTAGAAGAGTGGCAGAAGCAGCAGGAAGAGATCATGAGTTCGACGATCGCGGCATCTGCGGAAATACCCTCGGAGGTCGGTCTTCAGAAGGAAACCACGGCGACAATCGGAACAGGTGCTAGCCAGGGCGGCGAAAAGCAGCCGGGAAAGAACATTCTCGATAGGGCCTTGCAAGGCATTTCCTTAGAAGATAGTATTAGCGAGGGTACGTTAGGAGGCATGATTGGTCGAACATCGGAAATCCTAAGGCAGTCAGGCACCAGTAGGGCAGGACTTCCTCCTGTAAGCGTCAGCTCTAGAGTACCAGGCGTGAGCGCCAACAACCAAGTCTTGCTCGGGTACATACATCCGCACTCCACTCTTGGCTCATGGAATGAGTCCAATATTCCGCAGTCAATAGCTCCCTCGTTAATTCCCAGTCAATCGCAAATCGGCGGGTTTGCGAGACATTTGCCAGCAAGCAATTCGCGAATCGTTTCCTCGGTAGTGAATACGGCAAGTGGTACGAGAATTGGTGATTCCTTCAGTGCGCGACCAGTTGCAACAAGCGAAGCGGTTGGTGATTATCCGATGAACACACGAGACGAACAACCGTTGCTGAGACGCAGAGATCAACCGATGCGGAATCCGGAGCTGCACACATCACTCAACCCAGAAAGGCAGTCGGTAGAGAGTCCGAGGGAGAATCTCGCTCAGAACGCTGATCAGCATGGTTGGGGACCGAGCCCGCAGCAGATTGCAGCACGGCAAGTTATTGCAAAAGAGTTACCGACGTTTAGCGGAAACCCAGAAGACTGGCCACTGTTCATCAGCTCGTTTACCAACACAACCCAAGCGTGCGGGTATTCAGATGCAGAGAACTTGGCCAGACTGCAGCGGAGTTTGAAGGGAAATGCACTTGATGCGGTACGTAGTCGCTTGCTTCTTCCTGCAGCCGTTCCGCACGTTATAGCTACCCTTGAAACGTTGTACGGTAGACCGGAGCTGCTAATCCACACGTTGTTGCAGAAGGTTCGAGGGGCTCCAGCGCCAAAACAGGATCGGCTCGAGACTTTGATCGGATATGGCATGGCCGTGCAAAATCTCAGCGATCACCTGGAAGCAGGCGGACATCAGGCTCATCTAAACAATCCGATGTTGTTGTTCGAGTTGGTGGATAAGCTACCCGCTAACATGAAGCTGGACTGGTCGCTGTATAAGCAACGCTGCGTTGATGTGAGCATCCGGGCATTCTCGCAATACATGGCAACGCTGGTGCGAGCGGCAACTGACGTCACGTTGCACTACGACCCAAAGCATCAACCAGAACAGCAGCAGCGAGGAGCGAGAGGTGGCAAGGACAAGACTTTCTGTGGGGCGCACTCTACGGAAGCAGCTCTGAAGACGCCGGCGAAGGAGGAATGTATGTTCGGACGAAAAGAAGAGCGATCGAGTCCAGCCTGTCTGGTTTGTAAGGATTCAGAACATCGGGTGAAGAATTGTCCCTTGTTCGCCAAGAAGCCTCTGGAAGAACGCTGGAAGCTAACTGGGCAGTTAAGTCTGTGCCGGATCTGCTTAGGAATCCATGGGAAACGTCCTTGCAGGATTCGAGGAACATGTGATATCGACGGATGCCAGCTGCGACATCATCCGTTGCTACACTCGAAGCAGAGGGAAAACGGAAATAAAGTGAAGGCTGACTCGAAGGCGGAAGGATCAAGTGCGATAACCAACCATCACTCAGCGGACAGGGCGGTACTTTTCCGAATCGTTCCCGTAATGCTGCATGGCAATAATCGAACGGTGCCCGCATATGCTTTCCTGGACGATGGATCGGCTAGGACCTTGGTGGACGAGGAGATCGCAAAGGAGCTGGGTGTAACCGGACAACCACTTCCCCTATGCTTGCAGTGGACTTCCAACGTGAAGCGTGTCGAAGCGGATTCTCAACAAGTGGCCTTGGAGATTTCTGGAGAGAAGAGCCACTGTAAATTTGCGTTGAAGGACGTGCGCACAGTACGGAAACTGGACCTGCCACGACAATCGCTTCGGTATGCAGAATTGGCAGATGCTTTTCCTTACCTGAAGGGGCTACCGATCAGAGGATATGAGAACGCGCTTCCGCGGATACTCATCGGCAATGATAATGCGCACGTCACGGCGATGCTGAAGATGCGGGAAGGTCGGCCCGGAGAACCTATTGCTGCCAAGTCTCGACTCGGGTGGACGGTGTATGGATCGCGGAGCGAGAGCATCGGACGCGCACATAGCTTCCATATATGCGATTGTGAAGACGACCAGGCTATTCATGATTTAGTGAAGCAATTCTTTTCTGTAGAAAGCTTGGGTGTTGACGTCGCGCCATGCCTGGAATCGGCGGAAGTGCAAAGAGCGAAGCGAATTTTGGAGAATACCACTAAGCGCATTGGACAACGTTTCGAGACAGGGCTTCTGTGGAAATATGATCGTTTTGAATTTCCGGATAGTTACCCGATGGCGGTTCGGCGTTTACAGTGCTTGGAGCGGCGTATACAGAAGGACCCAGTGGTAGGCGAGAGTGTCATGAGGCAGTGGTCCGAATACCAGACCAAGGGCTACATACATAAAGCGACCCCGGACGAGCTCAGAGCGGCAGATCCGAAGCGTACGTGGTATCTCCCGTTGGGCGTTGTTATCAACCCGAAGAAGCCATCAAAGATCCGTATTTTCTGCGACGCGGCGGCGAAAGTAGACGGCATCTCCATGAACACGATGCTCCTAAAGGGGCCGGATCTTCTGAACACGCTGCTCGATGTGCTTTTCGGATTCCGTGAAAAGCAAGTCGCACTCTGCGCCGATTTGAAAGAGATGTTCCATCAAATTCAGATTCGGCCAGCTGATCGACATGCACAACGTCTGCTATGGCGGGAAGATCCAGCGCAAGTTCCGGATGTCTATCTTATGGACGTTGCTACGTTTGGAGCAACCTGTTCGCCGTGTTCGGCACAGTTTGTTAAAAACAGAAATGCCGAGGAGCACTCGTCGGAGTACCCGGAAGCAGCGGATGCCATCGTGCGTAAGCACTACGTGGATGACTATCTTGACAGCGCAGACAATGTAGAGGCAGCAGTGAAGATAGCTTTGGAAGTGAAACATGTGCACTCTCTCGGCGGGTTCCACCTGCGGAATTGGCTGTCAAACTCAAAAGAAGTTCTTGCACGGGTCGGGGAAACCGAAACGGCAGCTGAGAAGAATCTCCAATTGGACAAGGGCAACTCGACAGAGCGTGTACTAGGGATGTTCTGGAAACCGGAAGAAGATGTGTTTACCTTTTCGACGACGTTGGCACTTGAAACGGATCATCCCACAAAGCGACAAGCGTTACGCGTCGTGATGAGTCCGTTCGACCCTGCCGGGTTGTTATGCTTCTTTCTCATCCATGGGAAGATCCTAATACAAGAGCTGTGGAGGTCGAAAACCGATTGGGATCAGCAGATACCGGAGCAGTTGAAGGAGCTGTGGATGCGCTGGACAAGCAGGTTTGAACAGCTGGACGAAGTACGTGTACCGCGTTGCTATTTTCCTCTCCGGGCGCAAAACGAGATCATCAACCTTCAACTGCATGTCTTCGTCGACGCCAGTGAAGAAGCGTACGCCTGCGTTGCATATTTTCGAGCGGAGTTTACGGACACGGTTGAGATAGCAGTGGTCGGAGGCAAAGCGAAAGTAGCACCGTTGAAAGCGATGTCAATTCCAAGGTTGGAGCTGATGGCGGCGGTGATAGGAGTTCGTCTACTAAAAACTATCCGCAATGGGCATTCGCTGAAGATCGACAAAACGGTAATGTGGAGCGACTCGAAAACAGTGTTAGCCTGGATCAATTCGGACCATCGGAGATATCGGCAGTTCGTCGCATGCCGCGTCGGTGAAATTATTTCGAAGTCGGATGCTGCGCAATGGCGATGGGTGCCAACCAAGGAAAATCCAGCAGATTTGGCAACCAAGTGGGGAAAAGGTCCATGCTTTTCGTCGACAAGTTCGTGGTTTAGGGGACCAGAATTTCTACGTTCCTCCGAAAACGAATGGCCTCTCGGAGAAAGGATAAACGACGAAGGAACCACCGAGGAAATTAGAATTTGTCTGGTGCATTCAAAAGCAGCTGAGCTCCGTGTAATCGAGTGGCATCGGTTTTCCAACTGGAGTCGTTTGCAGCGTTCAGTGGCATTTTCTCTCCGATACTGCAGAAATTTGAAGCACAAGGTGAAGAAGGAGCCGCTAGCAGAGGGACCGCTGACGCAACAAGAACTATCGCAAGCAGAGATGGCTATATTTCGCCTGGTGCAGAGCGAGGAGTATCCAGATGAAGCAGCAGCTCTCAGCGCCGAACGTGATCAACAGGAGAACTGTTCGGTACGACTAGAACGAACAAGCAAGATTCGGACATTGTCGCCGTTCATGGACGATACCGGCGTTATCCGATCGGAGACTAGAATTTGTGCAGCTGCTTTCGTATCGTACGATACCAGGTTTCCGATAATTCTTCCAAAGGATCATGCGGTTACTAAATTGTTGCTGGAATGGTACCACCGCAGATTTCTCCACGCGAACGGAGAGACGGTGGTTAACGAAGTGAGGCAGCGATTTCACATTTCGACACTACGTTCAGTAGTCCGCAAGGTGGCGAAGACGTGTATGCAGTGCAAGGTGAGGAAGGCGGTCCCGACAGTTCCACGGATGGCCCCTCTGCCAGAAGCGAGGCTAAAAGCATACGAGCGTCCGTTTTCATATGTGGGGCTCGATTATTTCGGACCCATATCAGTTCGAGTCAACCGTAGCACGGTGAAGCGGTGGATAGCACTGTTCACCTGTCTCACTACACGTGCTGTTCATCTTGAGGTTGTTCATACGCTGGCAACCGAATCCTGTAAACAAGCGATACGGCGATTCATCGGACGAAGAGGCGCTCCAGCGGAATTTCGCAGTGACCGAGGAACAAACTTCGTAGGTGCAAACAACGAACTGCGAAAGGAGATGAACGCGATGGATGTTCAGTTAGCAGAAACGTTCACGAATACAAAAACTCGGTGGGTGTTCAATCCGCCGACAGCGCCACATATGGGCGGCGCTTGGGAACGTTTGGTGAGGTCGGTGAAAACGGCAATGGCGGCTATCAAAACTACGGAGATCCCGAAAGAAGAAGCGTTGGCGACGTTCGTAGTCGAGGCGGAAAGCGTGGTCAATTCAAGGCCACTAACATTCATCCCATTAGAGACGGAGCAGCAGGAAGCGTTGACACCAAACCACTTCTTGTTAATGAATTCTACCGGGGTGGTGCAACCTCCGAAGGCAACAGCGGACCTGAAAATGGTCTGTAGAGGTAGCTGGGAACTCTGCCGATCTATGGTGGATCAATTTTGGAGAAGATGGGTACAAGAATATCTGCCCACTATAGCTCGTCGAACCAAATGGTTTGAAGATGTAAAACCAATAGGAGTTGGCGACTTGGTCATTGTCGTCGAGGAGAAGATCCGGAACGGATGGATACGGGGCAAAATTGTCAGAGTCAACAATGGAAGTGATGGAAGAGTTCGTAGTGCAGTAGTACAAACTACAGCCGGACTAATGGAACGGCCGGTAGCGAAGATGGCACGACTGGACGTAGAATGTGAAGGTAAAGCTGATTAGTAGGAACTCAACCAGCTGTACGGGTCGGGAAAGTGTTGCGGTGTACAACATCGAGTCCAGTCCGCCGCTGCTGGCATCCCGGTTATAATATATTGCAGATAGGGCACGGGGAAATGATTTGATGACGGTAGAACAATGGATGTGTTTGGCTGGTAGATAGAAGTTGAATTGATTGTAAAGATAAACACACAACGATAAGGAAAGTGCAGATAGAACGTAGAAAAGTAATTAGTTTTCAAATTGAATTTTTGTATGTTTTCCTGCAGTAAATCGTATCTGTAAGTAGTATTTATATTAAGGTTCAAACACAAATTAATTCCAAGACCGTTTGTTAGGAAGTAGTCGCTATCGATATAGTGCGCATTTCAATAGCAACATTGGGCTTAGCTAGGGTAACCAGTACGTGAGTAAGTACCACCGATGAAGAATTATTCGCGACATTAAGCTTGCTTTTTGAACACAGGTACTACGAAATACGAGTTGCGAAACATCTTTGGGATAGGTGGCCCGCATGACTTGGAGATCTGGGTGACCAATGTATGGTAAATTTGTTTATTATTCCTAAATTTAAGCTAATGAATACATCAGCTTTTAGCATATCAACACTGGAAAACACCGGCGTGTGTGTCTCAAAAGAACCCGAAAAACTCCTCCCAACAGTCAAACTTATCACTGTTTTTTTACCCTTATTCGAAAGATTATTGAATTTTCTATCAAATGTCATCTTTCAACCGATTGATTAAGTTGAATAACTAAGTTTTCTAGAGCAAAATAGCTAAAAATAGCGTGTTTTTATTGGTTTTTGTCAATTATCTTTGAAAAATGCGTAATAAATTAAAATTCTTTCTTTGGCAAAGTTGTGGCCCCTGTTCCACTCTACAATTCGTTCTTTGGCATCAAACTTCTATCTCTTATCGTTTTCTTTCCATTTCGATTTAAACGTCGCATTTCAGATCATAAATTTGCAATCGTCATGGTAAGCACCTTTTTGCGCACTGTGCCGCACATTTAAATAAAAATTGCAAGAAAATGATAAGAGTAAGAAGTTTGGCATCAAAGAACGAATTGTAGAGTGGAACAGGGGCCACAACTTTGCCAAAGAAAGAATTTTGATTTATTACGCATTTTTCAAAGATAATTGACAAAAACCAATAAAAACACGCTATTTTTAGCTATTTTGCTCTAGAAAACTTAGTTATTCAACTTAACCAATCGGTTGAAAGATGACATTTGATAGAAAATTCAATAATCTTTCGAATAAGGGTAAAAAAACAGCGATAAGTTTGACCATTTTAAAGTTATAGCCAGTTAAGGCAATAAGAGTCAAAAACATGGGGAGTTCAATAACTACGTAACGGTTGAGATTTGACCATATGCGTAGAACAATTTTTTTCACCATTTATGGTCCTCTATCACCCTTTAAAAAGTTTGCACTCATGAACCTAACACCCTGTATATGCAAAAATTTTAAGTTTGCGATATTTGCCGCAAGGCTGCGCTGTAAGCTTTTAATGATGAAACCCTTTGGTATTATTGTAGGTGACTATATGACAAACAATTATGTCAGTTCTGCCGCAGCGGTCGTCGAGTATAGACGGATGCTTGTGTGCTCTTTGCTACTCGGTTTTGCTTTGTCCTCCGCTGTTGTTTCAGCAGTGTTATCAAGCGCGCTTTGTTCCCGTTTATTCGCTTTGGCTTCGACAAGTTGGTGCTTTTTTTGTCGTCGAAGTTAGCACCACATAATTGAAATGAGTGACATTGTAAATACAGCACAATTTCGGTTCCCTCCCGGCAGCCGCCGACTGTCGGGGGAAGAAATTGCTCAATTCATAAAGCAGTTGGATGCAGATCCAATGCTTATGGAGACGGCATACAAAACAGCAAACGACCGGTCACTATTTGTCAAGTTTGTTAACTTGGAAGCAATGATGGATGCGTTAAAAAGGAACTCGGAGCCGCGAAAATTCACCTACAAAAATGGTGAATCTATCGTGGTACGTATGTGTATCGCTGGTACCAACATGCAATACGTTCGCGTTTTTGATCTGCCGCCGGAGTTGAGCGACAATAATCTTGCACAGTTGCTAGGATCGTACGGACATGTGGATCGTGTGATACGCGAAAAATTCCCCGCGGACTTGGGACTGGACCATATGTTCACCGGTGTTCGCGGTGTGTACATCGACGTGAAGCAGGAGATACCGCCGTCGATCGAAGTACTCAATCGAAAGGGTAGGATTTTCTATAGTGGACTCAAAAACACTTGTTTTTCGTGTCAACAAACGGGGCACCGACGGGACTCTTGCCCGCAGCGTGTAACTAGGAACAAGCGACTACAGGAACCATCAAGTTCGCACTCATACGCCGCCGTAGTATCAGGAAAAGTAACTGAAGAATTGTCTTCGGAAACAGTAGCGGAAAGTGAAATTATTGAGATTTTGGAAGAAGAAATTACGGAGCAGCCTACGGACCTGGTTGAAGAGCAGCAATGGGAAACAATCGTTTGTGAAACCGCAGCTGATGCAGACAAGGAGATACGCCGGAAAGAAGCTATAAAGGCATTGGAAGAAGTAGCAAAGGCTATCACGGAAGCGATGGCGAATCCACAGGCCGCTCAGCGTCGTGCCCAGTTCGCTACTAGGTCGGATTCTAGTTCCGGATCTACACCGAGGAAGAAATGCGCTCGCAGGACCCATTATTAGTGTTTTTTTTTTACATGAATTGTATTTTAGAATAACAAATTATTCTTTGCGACTCTCGGCTCAGTAGAGTTATCAATTAAACAAGCGAGCCTTTAATAAATAAATTGGATAAAAAAAAACAATTATGTCGAAGACCGCATAGTGATATGACGCCTGTTATAAAAGTTATACGCTAGATAAAGTAAGGCGAGTGTGGAGCGGACCTGGTGTGATGGTTAGAACACTTGACTATCACGCCGAGGACCTGGGATCGAATCCCACTCCCAACAAACTCACAAAATGTGAGTTCTTCCTTCGGAAGGGAAGTAAAGCGTGGGTCCCGAGATGAACTAGCCTAGGGCTAAAAATCTCGTAAATACAGAAAAAAAATGAGGCGAGCCATAAAGGTTGTTTTTCCAGTACATGTAAAGAAATAATATCAATAATGAATATATAACTTTTCTCACAGGCTTTTCTTTGCGGCCTTCGAAAAAGTTGTTTGGAATATACAGGGGATGGCCAAAATGTATGGGATAGGCAACTTTTTTTTCTCTCACAAAAAAGTTCAACATGCTATAACTTTTCATAGAGTGCATCAAAAAATCTCAAATTTTGACTGCTTATCAACCTGTTATATGTGTATTATTGGTACAAATTTCGGCTCGATTGAATAATTTTTCGCGAAATTAGAACCGTTCGGGTAAAACACTATTTTTTAGACAACTCATTTTTGAGCTGTCATATCTCGGAAAACAGTGTACTTAATTGAATGAAATTTTGAACGTACCGTGATTTCGGGTGAAATTGATCACTTTTCGTAGTTTTTGGCGAATAATTTTTGAATACTTATTGATATAGATAAATTTAATGCTTAAAAACAAGTACGACCATGTTTTTCATCAGTCAACAAGGTCAAAAATTCTACTGCAAGTCATTTTATTACAAAAAATATCATTTGAAATAAAAAATCAAAAATTTTGATTTCGGGGTGAAATTGATCAGTCAGTGAAATGATATTGTAAGTGCTGAAAATATGTTTTCCTCCTGAATTAATCACCCCGAAAGCGAAAAGCTGTGCAAATTATTTACAAGTTTACTAAATTTTAAATTATTTAAGTTTAATGTTTAATAAATCTTAAGAAAACGCCTGAAAGTATGCAATTTCCATACTAAGTATGATATAACTTCCGGAAAAATACAATTTTATGGATAAATTTCAATATTATTGCACTTTCAATGACGAAATCGGGTTTAGCGAATACTTGGCAGCTAGAAACATTCATTCGAATGTTCATTACATTTGCGATACAGTTACGGTAACAAAAGTTTTAAAGTGTCTTTAAATTTCGCATGACAGGCAGATCCGGAAAATATTGAATTTTATACAGAAATATGTGACTAATTGACTGTAAAACATGTAAACTCATCATTCAATAACTCTTGAGCCTGATGATGAACATTTTTCACAAATTGTTTTAAGTTTAAAGCGTTATTTTTAACAAATAAAAATGGCCCTCTCGTCAATCAATTTCACCCCACTGATCAATTTCACCCGAAATCATGGTACACTAACAATATACAAATGCTTCACAAACTATTAAAACATAAATACTTTTTGAACGTTGAAATAAGTTATCATGGATTGACACTTTTCAGATTTTTCTCGAAAAATGTATTTTTTTTAAGTCAATGTCAATAAATTTTAGTGTTGATGTCCAAAGATTTTCCACTTCTGTTCTCAAGTTATCTTTAATCAGATATTTTAGAGCCTGTTTAGATTGAAGGAAGAACACATTTAGTAATTTTTGTGTGGTATTGTAAATTTGAATTATTTTCCTCTATATGGGTAAAAATTTCAACCCGGTATAACTTAATTCGCCTTGGGAAAATATTACATTTTATAACGTTGTATTAAGTATCAATATATAGTTGATAAACGTTAAAAAATTCATTCAATTCGGTTCACTGGTTTCCGAGATATGACAGCTCAAAAATGAGTTATCAAAAAATAGTGTTTTACCCGAACGGTTCTAACTTCGCGAAAAATTATTCAAATTTGTACCAATGATGCACATATAACAGTCAAAATTTGAGATTTTTTGATGCACTCTATGAAAAGTTGAATTTTTTGTGGGAGAAAAAAAGTTGCCTATCCCAAACATTTATCATTAAACGCTTACAGCGCCACCTATCGGCAAAAATGTAAAACTTAAATTTTCTTAGCCACGTTTTCCCATACAAACTTCAAGCACTTTGGGCGCCCCCTTAGGCTTAATCGATTTTGCTCAAATTTTGAACGTTGCTTGTGGAAGTCCAAAACAATTGATTCAGGAGGTAAGGCTTAACATTTTTCAATATTCTTGTTTTTCATATAAGTGTGGGCCACCTTAGTGAGCATGCTATGGAAATGGCGCAAACTATCAATTCATTGCTAATTTGATCAAAATTAACTATTTACCATTCACGTTAGCTAATTCTTCAATATGGCGACGATTATAATTAGCGAAAATAAAACTAAAGCAAGTTTACTTTTATGATGACCGCAATAAACCTAGCAGTGTCGTAGTTTCCGCTTTTCCACCAACAGATGTCGTTACTAATAGAAGGGATCGCCATCTGTTGAGAGTTTGAACAGTTTTATTGTGGCAATAATGAATGCCAGAACGTTTACATACCGGAGAGTTTTGTTTACTTTTAAAATCTGGCTTCATGAATATCTTCAAGTATAGTATACTATAAAACATTTCATCAATGGTTTTCATAAAAGAAGCCATAAAACTGTGAGTTTTAATTATTGCTGTAATGAAACCCCAATAAAAAACAAACAATATGGACAATATCCAGAAAATTGGTCATAACTCGGGAACGGAAAACTAATTTTCATTTTGTTTTTTTTTTTCGAATTGCTGAGAAAATTTGCTTACGATTTCACAAAAACGTGTCTACGATGCTTCGTTCTTAAGTTAAGTTTTCAAAGAAACGGCTCATATAGCTGCTATAATTATATGAACAATTTCTACAAAATTGGTCATATTTCAGGAACGGAGAAAAACCACATCTTGTAAATTTTACAGAGTATATATTCCTTTCAAGAGTATTTTTTTGGAACTTTGCGAACTTCGAAAATAGTTTTTCCGACTGTTTCCAACCGATTTTCCTCAACAGTGGAAAATTTTGTGGAAAACAATTTTTATTTTGTATTTTTTTTTCCACTGGAGTTTTCCGGAAAATTAGGCGACACTGATTTTTTTTTCAATTTAGTTCTTGTTCTTATATATTCCTCTGAAAAAAAAATCATTAAATTCTGAGAACCTTTGTAACAATTTGTACGATAAAAAAAATCTCCATATGCCAGTCCAAGGCCGAAGTAGATCAAACAGGCAACAATGACCATATAATATAGGCTAACATGGTCATTTTCACATAATTGACCATAACTCAGTAACGAGGAAAAAGTACATTCCAAAAATTTCAGCGATCAAAGCTTATAAAATTACATTCCCAAAAATATTTTTTTGAAAATTTCCCACGAGTTCGGACATAGTTTTTCCGTTTTTTTTTATGAATTTTCTCAACAGTGGAAAACTTTTTCCACTTCATATTTTTTTAGATTCCTGAGAAAATACCCGAGCAAAGTACAATAACTGAGCAGTAACAAACTGATAACTAGTGTTCGCTCCAGAACTCATTGTACGATTTTGTGTTATCAACTTGGTAGTTCATGTTACCATTACCTGTCAAACTGGGGGCATCATCGTCGACAACAACAACGGTAGTTAGTTATCAATGACCGTTGCAAATATCTTTCTGATAACAAAATAAGTTTTCAATTGGACAAAATTGAGAGATGTACAGAAGTTGTTATCAGTATGCCTTTTATGATAACATAATGAGATATTTTATTGGTATCACGGATATACTTGGTTGTTATCATGTTTGTTATGTTGCCTGCTTATTCAGCCTCAATGAAAACAAATTTAGTTAATTGTTTTTGATATCAGATAACACAGTATGTTATCCGGTTGTTATGAAACTATGCTCGGGTATGCTTTCATTTTCATTAAAAAGCTTTGTTTCTACGATGCTTTGTTCTTGAGTTATGATTTTTCAAAGAAAAGACTTTTATGGCACATTTTTCAACAAAATTAATCATAAATCAAAAACGAAAAAAAAGTGCTTTCCAAAAATTTCAGCGATTAAAGCTTATGAAATAACCTTCTCAAAAATATTTTTTGCGAAAATTTTCCACGAGTTCGGGCATAGTTTTTCCAGCTTTTCTGTACGAATTTTCTCAACTGTGGAAAATTTAGTGGAAAACTGATTTCTGAGAAAATTGGCTTTCATTTTCTAAAAAAAACTTTGTTTCTACGATGCTTCGTTCTTGAGTTATGATTTTTCAAAGTAAGTAGTGCCAGGGGAAAACAAAAAAAAATCCACCTGAGTTTTCCGGGAAAATAGACGACCCTGAATTTTCCTCAATTTTTTTATGTTCATATATCCATGAGCCCTCTGCCTGTGGAAAAAGTTTCATGAAAATCTGAGACCCTTCGGCCCAATTTGTACGATAATAAAAAAAATGTCCAGCTTGATGCTCAACTTTATACGGGTCAGAACAGACACAGAGCATAAATGACATAAGTGACCACCGAAAGTTTTCCAGAGCCGGTTTCAGGTTACCTGTCGAAAGTGGGCAAATGTGAGAACAAAATGTATTTTTGAACACATAAGAAAGGCACCGGCACTGCAGGTTGGATTAATTAGGATTTTCTTATTTGTAAATGCATCTCATGCAATTATTGGAATACGGTGTAGCAATAAACGAAAAGGAAAAGGCATAAAAACTAAAACAAATCATAAACATGTCTCCTCCGCAACGCATCTAGGGCAAAGTAAATCAAATCGCACGGAGCTGGAATCGTTTGCAGCCAGCTCGATGCGCCTTGAATAGTTGCAAACTTGCCAAGCCACCGTGCTCGTTGCAGCTGTCGTCATCATCGTTGTCAGCATCGTCGTCAAAATCTCCACTAGATCCCGATGGCGCAGATAATGGCCATAAACAGTGCAAAGAGAGACGACTATGAAAGCCATCCCGCGAAAGGAAAAAAAAAAACGAAGGGGCAAGACATACTGTCCGAGTGACCCATCTATGAAGCGATCTTTCGTCTGGATTGCCCGGTTTTGGAGTAAAAGTTTTCCATTCCTTCCGTTCCGCGGTCGACGTCGTCGTCGTCACGCGTTCTTCCCCCGCGCACGAGCTCACCTACATATTGATATGGATGCACGGCGAATCCCAACCATTCAGCCAGCCAGTCAGCCGCGTGCCGCGAGAAGACTATCGTTTTCTGTTTTCCAATAGACTTTACAGTTAGGTTTACCTTGATGGCAGGCCTCACTCAATTGAAGTGTCCATCTTACGTCCGCCGTACGAAATGGACGAATCAACCTCGACGAGAAAAGCATTCAAGAAGCTGACAATCAATCGATTGCGCAAAATCATCCCGACCCGACTAGAGTGAGAAGGGGGGGGGGGACTATGCTGCATGAACTTGAACTTTGCGCCCTCGGCGGTCCGTGCAGAAGCACCAAAACAAAATGCTTTACCGACACACGAGGTGGAGTTTTAATGATCAGGTTTGACGGGGAAGCTTGCCTGTGTCTACGGTTTTATATGTTGTTCAAATATCTATAATCACGCAGAGGCGTGAGCGAGTTGTCCCGGTTCCGTCGGTTTGGACTTAATTTGCATGGTGAAGGCAACTACAGCATGGTTTTTAGATCAAAAGAGAGATGATAGTTGCAGAGCAGGATTTTATGAGTGACCAATACTAATTTGGAAATTCGACCGTTTTTGTATTTTTTCGGAATGAAAATTTAAAATAGCCTAAGGGTCAACAAGTGAGGCTTTTAGTCTCGAGAAAAACTTTCATAGCGCAAACAAATTAACATTGCAAAAGAATATTTCTCACAAAACCATAAAAGTGAATAAAAACCATATGCTCCAGCCAAATTATCGCACTAAATGACGCTGTTGTGGGAGTAAATTTTTCTTCTTCTTCTTTATGGCTCAACGTCCGCACTGGGACTTGGCCTGTCTCGCTTCAACTTAGTGTTCTTTGAGCACTTCCACAGTTATTAATTGAAGGGCTTTCTTCTCCTGCCATTGCATGAATTTGTATATTGTGAGGCAAGTACAATGATACACTATGCAAGGGAGTCGAGAAAAGATTCCCGACCGGAACGGGAATCGAACCCGCCGTCTCCGGATTGGTGATCCATAGCCTTAACCACTAGGCTAACTGGAAACCCCAGTTAGCGTGAGTAAATTGTAACACCGAAATCTACGAACAAGGCATGTCCAGGGATTACTCCAGTAATTCCTGCAATAATTCCTCTACCTACAGGAATTGCTCCAGAGGCTACTTTTAGTCCTGAGCAAGCACCCATGGCGGTGCAAAGAGCCGAATTGAAAGATCTCCATCCTGGGCGATTGCCAGCCCTCGCCTTGATCTGTGGCGAGGACAAATTTATATCCACTTTCTTCATTTCCTTGTTGAGGCTGCGTCGCCATGAGCCTCTGGGTCTGCCTCTGCTGCGATGTCCTACTGGTTTCCAATCTAACACTTGTTTGCAGATTTCGTTCCCGCCCCTACGTAGAGTGTGGCCGACCCACCTCCACCTCCTGAATTTCTGTCGCTATCGGCTTTTGATGACATCGATGATGCAGCTCTACATTGGACATCCAATTATGAGGCCACCATGCACGAATTATATACCACAGGCACTGGCGGAGCCAGCTTTTTCTTTTTTCTTACTCACTCTCCTAAACATATACGAGAGAGAGTGGGATGAAAGAGGAGGCAAGCTGCCCCCTCTTCTATCTTTCTCTTTCTCGTGTATGTTTAGGAGAGTGAGTAAGAGAAATGAAAATGCTGGCTTCGCCAATGACCGCAGGTATGTATTGATGAAGACCTGCAGCCGTGGAGAACACTCCACTGATACACACCAAGTTTCCCTGGCGTACAGCTACTCATATTTCACGTTCGAGTTGAAAATTCGGATTTTGGTGCATCGACTAATCTGATTGTTTTCCATACATTTCTTAAACTCGCAAATGCAGCCCTCGCGCCTTCTTGATCCGTGCACCTATGTCTTGGTGCCACCATCAGCCACCTGACTACCAAGATATTGGAAGCTTTCAACAATCTTCACTGCTTGCCCAGCTACCGAGAAGCTGGAAAGGTTGGCCGTGTTTACATCCAACGATTTGGTCTTGTTGACTTTGATGGTGAGACCTGTTGCCGAGGAGTGATCGGCAAGCTCATCAAACTTACTCTGCATATCAGAGTGCCGTTGAGCTAAGAGAGCAACATCATCAGCCAGTTCGAAGTCATTTGGTGCTCCAAGGTAAAGGGCTGCCACAGCAACCCATGATTTGGTTCACGATCAATCGCACCTACCAAGATCGCATCGATAACGATAAGGAACAGTTTTACATTCTTGCCTCACTCCAGCAACGACCCGGATGAGATCGGGCGTGACACTGTTATGCAGTACTCTGCACGAAAATGACCTGTACTGTGCTTCAATGAGGCCGATGATTTTCACAGGGCCACCGTTGAGCCTAAAGGGTCCCCATATGTTTTCGTGATTGAAACGGCCGAAAGTTTTTAATCAATAAACACCAGGTAGAGAGATTCTTGGAATTTCTTCAGAGATGTATCTAGATATTCCCTTAGGGATTCTTTCAAGAATTTCTTGATATATTCTTCCAGGAACTCCAGGATTTGTATGTATTTGATTCATTTTAACCAAAATATATTTAAGTTTTCTTAAAGCGAAGTTCTTCCAGAATTGCTACAAGGGTTTACTTTTTGGAATATTACCAAGGATTGCTTCTGAGATTTCATCCAAAAACCTTCAGATATTATCCAGGAATTCTCTCAGGATTTCTCTTAAGACTGATCGCTTGAAATTTTACGAGGATTCTTGTAGGGATTGGGCTAGCGATGTATTCCGGTATTTCTCAGGAGATGGTTTGTGGAACCAAAGATGGCTCTCCAAAATCCTTTAAGAATTCTTCTCTAAATTCCTTAAACCCAGGAAAACCTTCAGGGCTAACAAGGGTTTCAAGTTCCCTAGGACTTTATACCAGGAATTCCTTTATAGCTTAAAGAAGGGATATTACGAGAGATTTCTCCAGGAATACCGTGTAGGATTCCTTCAGAATTTGCCTATAGTTCTTTAGGAATTTATTCAGCGATTCTTCCAGATATTCCTTCAGATACTACTAGGGATTGTTCCATGCTTTTCTACAAAAGCTCTCTTAGACATCCAGGGGTTTCTCCAGTAATTTCTCCAGGTTTTCTTCCAAGGATTCATTCAAAGATTTCTCTACGGATTCTTCAGGGATTCTTCCAGATTTTTTTTTTAAGAATTCCAATAGAGTATCTTTCAAGGGTTTGTCAAGGGATTCTTCTAGGGATTCCTCTTCAGAGATGTATCCAGGGATATCCTCAAAAGAGGCATTAACAACCCCAACCCCAACACCAAGGAGTCGGTATGTGATTTCTCCAGGAATTCATTCAGAACTCCCTCCACCATAGTAACACACATGTATTACATAAGTCAGTGTTCTCAAATATTTCCAGCTTGTGAGCCACTTTTGATTGTAATCAAATTTGGCGACCAGTTCGTAAAAATGTTTCGTAAAAACATTCAGAATTTGTTTGAAAATTTGTGCCGAATATTAAAAAAAATAAACCTTTGATTACATGGACACGTTCAATGCTTCCAGTGACAACGGACTAACATGCAACGCCCAGTGACAAAGACTGGAATGTTCTATTTCGGTTATCATGTAAATTTTGGTGGTATTTCTAGAAAATGTATTCTAGAAATTACGAAAAAAAATAGAAATTGTTCTAGACCCCTCGAAGGAACATTTATCACTTAGCATTGAATCAAAGGGAACATCCTCAGCTTTCAAATGATGGGTGATTCAGCAATATTGATTTGTTCGTTACCATTTTTTGCCATAGACATCGTGTAAGGATCCATTAAAGAATTTCTTCCAATTCAAGAATTACATCTGGGATTCCTCAGAAATTCCTTTAAGTATTTCTACAATAATTCATCCAAAGCTTCCTTCCGGGAATTCCTTCGGGAATTTCTTTATTAATTTCTGCAGAGATTCTTTTTGTATTTTTTTTTCATGGGTTCTTCAAGAGATTCATACAGGGATTCCTTCACGCATTTTCTTTTGAAAAGGGTTTTGAAAGATATTCCCCCTGGGATTCCAGAAGAGATTCCTTCAAGAGCTTCTATCAGGATTCTCCCAAGAATTCTTTCAGGGAGCTGTGGAGAAGATTATTCCAGGAATTTCTCCAAGGACTCCTCAAGGGATTCGTCTAAGGATTTCTCCAAGATTTGTGCCATGAGTACCCCCAGGATTCTGGTATTTGTGTAGAAATTATTTTCGAGACTACTCCAGGAATTTCTCTAGGATTTCGTCCTTGAATTCAAGAAGCGATTCTTCCGGGAACTTCTCTATGGCTTCCTCCAAGAATATCTCCAGGGATTCCTTTAGTGATGTTTCATGAAATATCTTCGAGGATTCTTCCAGACATTCTCAACGTGTTCCCTCTAGAATTTCTACGAAGATCCCTCCGGTTATTCCTTCAAGGATTCTCAAACAAATTCCTCCAGGGTTCCCACCAAATGAATTCCGTCAGCACACACATATTTAATTAGTTTATATATCTTCTATACAGCTAGTCACGGCATTTGTGTTACTCGGTGAAATATTCTTTCAGATAGATATTCTTTTGGGATTCTTCTAGAGCTACGTTTCATGATTCTCTAGGGATTCTTTTAAGAATTGCTCCAAGGATACCTCCAGAAATTCATCCAGAAGTTTCTCCAAAATCTCATTTTTAATGCTGACGCAATCGCATAAACTGACACAAGTTACCATGTCTTAATTGAAAAATTGATTCATTTTTAAATCTATAATGATGTAATCATGAAAACCAGCGCATTGAACGTCTTTTTACTGAAAAGCTTACAATTTTCTGTTATATGCCTTGACTTTAAATTTGAAATGACACAAAATTACACGGGCGATGACTGAACAGCTCAAAACGTCAAACCTGAACAGACCAAAACAAAAGGAGTTTGAATTTCGGTAGTGAAATTTTCGAAAAGTTTTAAGCAATCGTTTTTTTGTCAGTCAAGTAAGTAAATAAAAGTGTGATTCATGAGGCAGAGAGTGTTTAATGTGATTTGCTGGTTAATTTATTCCTTTTGCCGTAGCTGTAATCGCAACCGTGATTCGAACCGTGTGGAAGTCAATCCAGCAGCATCGAATCTAACCGACCGACGGATGAAAGCTTCCGGACTGCCTCCTGTGTGAAAAATGATTTAAATTGTGGAAAACAAACAAACTTGAGATGAAGCTTTTAATGAATTGAATAAAATATATATTGTTTTAACAGGTAATCATAGAAAGAGTATTCAATGCATCAGAATTATCCGGAAAACGAGGAGGGTTGCCTTTTTTGTTTTGAGGTTATGTTGCTGTGCTTGTGAGGTAGTAAAATTACAAGATGTTTCGCAAACATCGCATCGTGTAAAAATAAGATCGTACTTAATATTGTGTCAATTCGCTCGCTGTAATATGTCGGAGATAAATGACACAAAATTACACGACTTTTTGGAAGTGTGTAGATTATTCCAGCAATTTCTCCAGAAATTATTCCAGGACTATCATCGTAGACTCCTTTCGAAATGCTTTCTGGGATTCCTTCAAGGATTTTTTCAGAGACCTTTAACGATTTTCAAAGTGATTCCTCCTGGAATTCTCCTAAGAGTTCTCAAATACATTTTTCCAGGGATTCTTTCCAGGATTCTCCCAGGTATACCTAAAGAATTTGCTCCAGGGATTTCCCTTGGGGTTTCTCTCCCGATTTCTCTTGGACTCCTCCGTGATTTCATCCAAGGATTTCTCAAGAGTATTCACTCGCGATTCGTTCATGAGTTTCTCCGGGATATCTCCAGAGTATTCCCTTGCGATTCCTTCAAGGATTCTCTTGGAAATTATTATTAATTGAAAAATCAAAATTTACATCTATATCGTCGTAAGTTCAATCGATAGAAAAATAAGAAAGATAGAAACAGTAACTCGGCGTCTCGTGACACTTGTGATTTCAGGACGTTCGCCAATTTGGACCTAAAACTCCACTTTGCTCATATTGTATAGGATGGAAATCTATTTCGTCATATGTTCTAATTTCCGTCATATCTGGCGGAAAATAGCCAATCTTTACAGATTTAACAACTTACCTTTGCCAAGGGCTCGTCAATGGAATCAAAAAGATGTAGACTTTGAACTACCAACCTATATAGTACTGGAAATCTAAAATAACACTGTTCGACAAAAAAAAACTTTTGCCGTGATCAGAGACCCCATTAGTAGGGCATGAAAGCGCATGAAAAATCTAGAAAAATGCCATTTTCAAATCTGTTGGAGCACCCCTAGAAACTTTTGCACCGCTGAAGTTTTCACAGATCTGAGAAGCAACTTTGATAAATAACTAGTCAAAATTTCTATCTATTACGACATCCCGTTTCATTGATACATATCCGCGAAGGCTTAACTCTGATCCCATAAAGCACGCCCATATTCATATCCATTTAAAAAACTTCTATGCGTTAATGTCGTGCAGTGTCAGTCTTTCGAATACTTCGAACGCCTCGGAATATTGGATGAATTTCCGCTCCAGTAGGAGAAAACGTTTCTTCACAAGTTCTCCACTAGGTCACTAGATGTGACGTCCGTTTTCTAGTGTTAATGTATTTTTCAGTCTCTGACTGAAGAAGATGAAAATTGTATTTCAAACATCTGAGTTTGATTCTGGAAAGCTACACGAGAAATTTTAGGATATGATTACAAAGGATCCACAGGAAGAAAGCTAGATTAATTCATTGAGGTCAGCATGAGTGTTTTAAGGAAAAACTTTTCCAAATAAATTTAATGTTCTAATTGCAGTTTTCAAAAACTTTTTGACGCTTATGAAAATGAACAAAGTTTATTGTAACATTTGACATCAAATGTTACTTTCATAATCATGTTTAAATACCAATAAACTGCGATTTTGAATGCGATGGATTAGGAACACAATTAAGGCAAAATACACTTCGTCCACTTAATTCAAGGGAGTATTTTGTTTTGATCGAATTTCGAGTCGTGCCAAAATTGAAATATCCATATATCGCATATGGATGAGAATGCTTTTCAATAATTTGGTGTGTACCTAAGTAACCGTTCCAGATAGCTTGACCTGGTGGATATCAAGCAGTTCCATGTCCTTAAAAAATTAAAAACGATGCGGAAATATATTCAAATTTCAACGACCTCTGCATTGAAACAAATTTGGACTATTTGGACTAAATAAATTATATTAACTCGCCTTAGTGCTTCTGGATATACTATCTATCACTATATTAACAAATAGGGTCTAGGATCATTTAGGCAGGAGCACCTATTTTGGGCACTTGCTGCTATAACTCAGTCAATTCCAAACCGATTGACTTGAATTGTTGCACATAGCTACATACTATGCGTATCTGATCGTGTCTCAAAAATCAAGTCAATCGATTCTAAATTGACTGAGTCATAGACACAAGTGCCCAAAATAGGTGATCCTGCCCAAATGGTTCCAGACCCTATGTCGCTGGAACTTATAAAGCAATTTTACAATACTGGAGGTCATTATTGAGCTTGAAATTAAGATTGGAAATATTTTACTTAACGTGAACTTAAACCATGTTTTCTGCACAATGCCAGCTTTAATTCATTGTTTTGAAATAGGTTTGTTTTATTCAATAAAGTTATCAATTTTACCACCTTGGTATGGCTAGGAGGTTCTTCGAAACATTAAGTGCATATAGACAACCCACGAAAACACTGGAAACGTTTTTTTTTGTACTGATCGCAAAATATAAATGTACTAGATTTTATTTTTATTTTTACACAGGCTTACCACGTTAGTAATTTGAAAAATCGACCGGATTTTCTTCTCGAAAATTTGAATTCAATTATTCAGATCATAAGTGTAGCATTTCGAAGTCAAATCAAAATAAAATAGTTATTTTGTTATTATTAGATAAGGATAGGGGTTTGATTTTTGTGATTGAATTAAGAGAAAACTTCAAGAATTTGTATTATATAAATCATATTTGATTCTTCTCGGATATGTATCAATGAAACGGAATGTCGTAATAGGCTGAAATTTTGACTAGTTATTTATCAAAGTTACTTCTCAGATCTGTGAAAATTTCAGCGGTACACAAAGCTGCATTTCAAAGATATTGTATTTCAAAAGTGTTTTTGATGATTTCTAAATCTCGTGTCAAACCTTCAAAAATGAATAAAATTCAAACTCATCTCAAAAAGTTTCTAGGGGTGCTCCAACAGATTTGAAAATGGCATCTTTCTAGATTTTCCATGCGCTTTTATGCCCTACTAATGGGGTCTCTGATCACGGCAAAAGTTTTTTTTTGTCGTACAGTGTAATTAAGCAAACTCTCACATTTCAATTTCACTCCACTTGCGAGTTGAAAAATTGTCTCGTTTTGCGTAAGACGAAGACCGCAGCAGATAGCTGAATTGCTCTTTATCGCCGTTCAATGTTAGCTTTGCCAGATTCACATGTATGTTAAACCAAACTCAATTCACATCCCAAAAAAATCTCTGTGTCACTTCAAAGTTGGGTTTCATTGCTGCAGAATGCAGCAAAACCTTTTTTTTAATCTAATAAATCATATTTTCCCGTCAGTAAAATGTAAACATCATGTTCGTTTCCAAAAGCTAGACTTTATAAATACTGGCGTGAGTGAGAAACGAACAAATTGGAGTGGAATTTGCGAAAAAGTTAATCGTCCTCTCGGTGAGACACGAACTCACGACTCCTACTCACTAGACAGGCGCGTTGCCAACTACACCACGAGAAGACTCGAAGATGTAGCGATTAACCTGAATTCTTGTTCAGCTCATGTAAAGCCTAGCTTTTTGAATTAAGTAAAACATCCACTCGGGTGATTGAGCTGCAAAAATCGATAATTAATTAATTAATTATGTTCTCTTCGCCTTGGGAGGATGCAAGCAAATATGTGTGAGGATTTTCTGTATACGAAACATCGTATTCCACAACCATAGAGAAAGATTTCCTCGTTGCACTGTGATGGCGTATTATGATAAGGTGGGCAGAAATATTAATTGAAATATGTTGTGCGTTATTCCAAAGCTACATCCATCTCAATTTAAAACTTTCTGTTCAATCGTTCTTTAAACACATGATTTAATTTGGATTGCGAATAATTTGACCGACTTTTTGAATAAACACCTACGGTCAAATCATAATTTTTGACCATCCTATGCATCATAGCGTCATGTAGAAAGTGAGTCGAGAATTGAATTCAGGTTGTGCCCGAAATAGACGCAGACGTGGATTAGACTGGAACAGAATTCCAGAGACAATTATTCAAACTTATTATTTTAAGAAAATAGTGTTTCTCTTACAATATTTTTTTTTATATTATAAAGAAGCTTATTCCTAAATTAGTAATTGAGGCGTTAGGCGAGGTGCAAGAAAAAATTTCGTCATTATTGGTCGGTGCTCAGATAGACGGGAATTAGATAAACACCCAACACTGCGCGAGCTTCTTGTGGTAGTATTGTTTTTTTTTCACAATGGCCAATACCGGGAAGCTTAAGTTGAAACTTGAATATGATTTATCATAATGTAACTTACAAACATCTGAATGTTATTATTAAAAAATCCAAAACATATTCTTAAAAGGGTCCCCTAGTTTGAACAATTCAATTCCTGTCATAGCTGCTTCTGTTTGCCCTCCCATCCAAATGACCTATTTCGATTAACATATTATTGTCATTAGTGAACGAGAGCAGATGATATTAATAATGCTGCTGGGCATTTCGGGGGAGCTCGACAAGAATGTGAGCTAATGTGGTTGGCCGTTAAAATCTATCCAATAACCTGGGTACACCTGGGCTACAGCAGCGGAATGCATTGTATTCTGTGGGGAACAGTTAGAAAATGCAAATGATGTATCGGGTAACAGATGGCTATCAGGGAAGGAGAAACTGATTCTTGACCCAGATTCAACGTGAAATTGACATTTTTGGATCAGAGATTATGTAGCTCTGATATACGGGAAGGGTGTAGACTTAGAGATATCATCTGGGTAACTGTTGTAGGCCGACCGTTTGCTCTGCTGGTCCAAAAAGACCACTAAATTGCCCATAGCTATGAAAAAGCAAAGTTCACTTATGGATCTTACACATGATCAACCGAAAAGACATGAATTTCTATTTGTCTTGCGCTGATTCGTGATCGCTTGGTAAAAACCGACAGTGAAACGACAATGTGACTGTTTGCACACACATCATACAAAAGTGATTAATGTTGTGTGGACCGCTCACGGTGGCCTGGCACAGAGAAACATTCGTCAAACAGAGATAAAACTGTAGACAAAACTAAATCAGAGAAACTTGTTTTTATGGTGCCCCGGAGACCGATGAAAAGTGCTATAATTCTCGATTGTTTTCATATTGCTCGGCTTCCAGCATTTGGACAAACGCATATGTTGTAAAATGGATCATTGTACCTATATAAATAACAAATTTTATGGTTTATTGTTTGAACTTGGTGCGTAAGAGTTGTGCCATGGGAATACTTGTACCCTTTTACTTACATTATTTGAACGAGCTAAACTTATCTATATAATCCGGAAGACATTCAGTACATACCTAGAAGAGAAGAAAAAGGAAAAAATGAATTAGTCTTTCTTTCATCAGTTTTCTTGAGCAACAGTTCTCATTTAAATGCCTTCAAAGTGTGTTTGAAAGGCGATACAAATGGTTCTCGCACATCATAAAGCTCATCAAATAAATCATAAATTATTCCATACGCAAGGTAACGGGAGTCACGTCACGACCGATAATGAAGCGTGCCCCTCCACGGGTCGCGGAAATAAGTGGAAGGGAAAGAAACAAAAAGTTTTATCGCGGTTATGCATGAGGTTTGAGCGCACCCGGGTGTTCTTGTTATCTTGTGTGCGCGCGGGGCTGCCTTAATGTGACGAAAGATGTTGGAGATTCTTCGGGGTCAACGTTCGAGCAAGATTCGTGCTGATCATTGACGTAAGAAGGGCATGGGGAGCCCGGAGTCTAAGGAGAATTTTATTCAACTCCCACAGGGATTGAGATAGAGGGTGAGATGGGCCACCTAAAAGACTAACTAAAATCAAACTGTGTATGGCTTCCAACGTTTTCGTTACATTTCCTGCGTATTTGAGATACATGTTGAAGAGTTTATGAAAAAAAGGAATATTTGATGAATTATTTTCTTTGAATTTTTGATTGAATTTTGCTAATACTTTGTGAATGCAATCCTATAAGGAAGTTTCTTGGGTGCTGTTCATAAATTACGTATAAGCTCATATTTATTTGATTTTTTTTTTTTCATTTATTTAGCAATACATTATAATCATAATAAAACTGAATCAACAAGTATTCGCCACAATACTGGGTTCGTGGCTGCAGTCCTCCATCGTCGGTCTCGTACACTCACGGTTCTAGCAGCAATATCCATGTCATCCGCAAAACAGACAAATTGGCTGGATTTCGTGAAAACTGTGCCTCGGCTGTTAATCCCAGCTCGTCGCATAACACCTTCCATGGCGATGTTGCAAAGCAGGCATAAGAACCCATCACCTTGTCACAGTTCCCGGCGAGATTCAAACGAACTAGACAGATCGCCTGAAACCCTTACGCAGTTTCTTACACGTCCTTCATCGCATTGTTCAATCTAATGAGCTTCCCAGAGATGCCGTTTTCGTTCATGATTTTCCATTTTGCGGTCGATACTGGCGTACGCTGTCTTGAAGTCGATGAACAGGTGATACGTTGGGACCTGGTATTCACGGTTTTTTTTGGAGGTTTTGCTGCACGGTGAAGATTTGGTCCGTTGTCGAGCGGCCGTTAACGAAACCGGCTTGATAACTCCCCGCAAAATCATTAACTTAAGGTAAAAGACGACGGAAGATGATCTGGGATACCACTTTGTAGGCGGAATTCAGAATTGTGATCGCTCGGAAGTTCTCGCATTCCAACTTGTCATCTTTCTTGTAGTTGGGGCATATGACCCCTTCCATCTCCCAGATCCTGTTCGGTCTCCCAGATCCGGGCTAATAGCCGGTGCAGGCAGATGATCAACTTTTCCGAGCCCATCTTGATGAGTTCAGCTCCGATACCGTCCTTACCACCAACCACTTTGAAGGAAGTTAATGAAGCTATCCAGCAGCTCAAGAACAATAATACATTTTACCCCATAAATAGAGGCATAGCTCAAAATTGTGACAAGCCGGAGCAAATTTAAGCCCGGATCCGGATTCAGCGGCCTATAACAGGTTAAGGTACTTTGGGGCAAGTAGGACCAGTAGAACAGTTTTTTTTTTTGTAAACAAAGGTATTACGTAAACGGTTACCTTAAATTCAAAAATGATTATTGTTCTCATCACCAGGCGCACTTATTGTTGTTCAAATGTCATTAACAAAGTAAGTTTAACTTGCCCTGCTATTCATCTTTTATATACCTTTTCGACCTTTGGTAAATAATGAGTGCTCTTCCAAGAGACTTTTGACGAAACGCATCTGAAATCCCTCTGACTCTGAAAGTAGTGACCGAAAATATACTATCAAAAACCGCAGGCCCTGAAGCCTCCTCAAAACTCCTTGCAACGCTCTTGAGACCCTTCAAAATCTCCCAAAACGCCTCTAAAACTTTCTGAAAACCTTCTAAGACTGCCTGAAATGCCTTCGAAAAGCCCCTGAAACCTTCTCCGACCAGTTATAACGTACCTGAGACTCACCGAGACTCCTGAAACGCCGTTGTAACGTCTCCGAAAGCTGCTGAAAGTGCTCGGAAACTTTATGACCCAATCAATGTACCCAAAACCCATCTGAAAACCCCTCGGGTCCCCTGTAACGCACCTGAGAGCCTCCTAAAATCCCAAAAACGCCTCTGAAACCAACTGAAAATCCTCTCAATCTTTCTGATTTACCTACAAATAACCTCCTGAAACCTCCTTGAACCCCTTTTTATGGCACCTAAGATCCTTCAAAATCCCCGAAAAAGCCACTGAAGCCTTCTGTAACCTCTATGAAACTCACTGAAAATCCTCCGAAACCCCATCTGGAGACCCCACCTGGAACTCTTCAAAATCCCCCGAAAATGCCCAAGAGGCTCCCTACAAGGCTTTTGAAATGCCCTGGAACGCCTGTAAATTCCACTAAAATCTCCGTCAAACTAACCTGAGACCAACCCTCTACCCCTGAAAACCCTCTGAATTCCCCCTCCCTTCCTGAAAATTCCTGTACCTGTTATACCCCTCTGCGATGATCGGTGGAGCAGTTTCCGCAGGGCTGGACTGTATGACGACCATGCCAACATGGCGAAGGCCGGTAGTATAGCGGGTGACTTCAATGCCTGTGCCGTGGGACGGGGAAACTGTTTTACGAACCAGTGGGGTCAGATCCTGTTAGAAGCACTTAATATGCTAGATGTCGGTCTGGCTCGTCGATTATCGACGATCTTGATCTGGAGGGTAGGCGATGGCTACACTCACAGCGATCACCTGGCGTTTAGCTACGGTATCGACTACACTAACAGTAAGCAGCGAGTAGAGGAAGAGGCGGCTAGGCCAAAGCCGAGCCCTCGCAGGTGGAAGTCATGATATTTTGGGGAGGCGTTTTGCCGTGAGCGAACCCTACTCGGTATAAGCGGAGACAAGCTGGTAGCGGTGCTCTGCCGCGCGTGTTATGCGACCATGCCTAGGCAAGTTCACCCTAGAAATGGGAGACTACCGTCTTACTGCTGGACTCAAGCGATTACGAACCTGTGATGCGTCTGCCTACGGGCTAGGCATCGGATGCAGCGAACACGAACTGAGAAAGAGCGAAAGGGACGGCGGGTGGTGTTCGCCACTGCCAAAATCGCGCTGAATACCGAGATAAGGGCAAGCAAAAAAGCCTGCATTGAGGGTCTCTGTCAGAGTGCCAATACGAATCCGTGGGGTGGTGCCTACAGGAGCGTGATGGAACAATCTCCAGAGATGTTGGAGGGGATTATCAAGGGGCATTTCCGCGCCATGAACCTAGTCCTTGGCCTCCTTTCGTAGCAACTGGGGCTTGGGGCTGACGATGAGGAGAGGGACACCGATCTAGAACTTGCGGGGATAACAAAGTTCTTTAGTCCGTAAGGCCCCAGGTCCGGACGGAGTTCCGGACTTTTCCTTAAAAGTAACTATCGCAGAGGTTCCCGGGATGTTCAGGTCTACTATACAGATATGCCTGGGCAAGGGAGTTTTCCAGAGGTTTTGAAGCGGCAGAGTTAGAAGACAGGGATCTTTTCCCTCGTTTACTCTCGTTTGTTACACGCAGCACATGTTTGCCGTTTGAAACTTGCGCGCGAAATCATAGACAGCTAAGTTATTATTACTTTCAATTGCTGACGTACGTGAAGGGGTATCGTCTTTTTCTTCTTCTTCTTCTTCTTTATGACTCGACGTCCCTGGGACCTTGGCCTGCCTCGCTTCAACTTAGTGTTCTTTAAGCACTTCCACAGTTGGAGCGAACCTGGTGTGGTGGTTAGAACACAAGATTGTCACGCCGAGGACCTGGGATCGAATCCCACTCCCGACATACTCACAAAATGTGGGTTCTTCCTTCGGAAGGGAAGTAAAGCGTGAGTCCCGAGATGAACTAGCCTAGGGTTAAGGACAGACTTGTTAGGATCCCAAAATGGCCGCCATAATGGCTGACTTTGGCACCTATTCACGATTTCGAGCGCACAAATCTCTTCGTAAACAAAACCAGCACACCTGATCTTCTTATTTTAAGCTTATTACATGTGAGCAAGAACAGAATAATGAAAAACACTGTTGTTTGAAGCCCACTTCTTGAGATTTGTGCGTCTGAAGTTCTGATGCAATGTTGAAGCGGGATTTCAAGACGTTTGTCCTTAAAAATCTCGTTAATACAGACAAAAAAAACTTCCACAGTTATTAATTGAAGGGCTTTCTTTGCCTGCCATTGCATGAATATGTACATTGTGAGGCAAGTACAATGATACACTTTGCCCAGGGAGTCGAGGAAATTTTCCCGACCGGAACGGGAATCGAACCCGCCGTCTCCGGATTGGCGATCCATAGCCTTAACCACTAGACTAACTGGAGACGTGAACGGGCATCTCAACAATGAATAATCTATGGACAGGTACAGGAAAGAAACAAGCCTTGGGCTGAATTTCTCCAGAATAAAAAGTTAATAATAATAACACAATATTAATGTCAAGCAACATTTTGTAGCAGCGTTTCAAGCTCCACAGTATCTTGTATATATTTTTGCGAATCATTCCGATTCGTTTCTAATGATTAAGCTTTTCTGCGGTACGACGACCACACCAGCAGTACATTAAACTCACGCGTTGACGCTCTCCATTATTCGCCGTTCTTTGCCCACCCCTTTACAAAGTTGGTCTTTGTGTTTGCCCGTTGTTTGGTTCCCGATTTTAATGGCTAGATTGAAGTCGTCTTTCATTAAAATTTTTGTTTATCCATTTCTTCATTCGTGCTGGTCCGCCCGTTTGTCGGTTGTGAGGTCGAACAACGTATAAAATTGCCGCCCATGACTATACTATCTCCGGGCTCAGTTCCAGACACTACTGCCTGACTACATGTGTAGTGTGTAGGTACGTTCCAAGAACCCACACGGTGTGATGCCTCCACTGATTGCCGAATTGTTTCGAAAGGTGCCATCAAATGGGGAATAATGATTGCACACCTTCTTCGTCCGAGGCTTTGTTTTCATTTCTTGGATGCCCAATTTCACGAGACGTTGACTTTTCTGTGGTGCGGTCGTCGTCTTTGTTTCGGTTTTTCTTCCGCTACACCACGGTGTAATATAAATTCATGATGTAAAGTTAAAGCAAAATATGTATTGTAGAGGAGTAATTTAAAAATACTTTGATCAATTATTAGTTACAGATTATGGTCCTTAATCTTTTACTCGATGAAATGTTATTTACGACGGCTATGTTCTTTTCAGCATAAGGAGTTCTTTGGAACCAGTTTAACTCAAAATTGGCCTCATTCAAACTGAAACTTGGCCATATGGTTTCAAGAAATTCGGTTGACAAAAAACCTTATAATTAAGAAAACAGAGCTACCAATAATACTACAAGTTATTCAGACTACCTACCTAAATTTCTTTAGAATTAAATGGAAAATCTATGCTGGCAGACTGCAACAAGCAGTCCGGCCCTTTGGCCGAAAGAATGGTTTTTTCCGAATGAAGCTTGGCCGAATTATGATCGAAAGAATTCAGAGGCGTGGTCAAACTCTGGATAACATCCAAGCTTCCATTATGATCATCACAAATGTTTCCTTCTTTTAATCATAGATTATTCTTTCTAGTTTTATCATTAACCTTCCGTACCTCGCGCGTACAAAATACAACAGCGCAATCGCTCTAGGGTTTAGGGATCAGTTGGCATTGAAACTGTGAATATTTTTGTCAGATTTTTCCTTCTTTGAATCATAGGCTGTTCTTTCGAGTTGTACTGATATAGGATTAAGTGGCATGTTCACTTAAGTTTGGCATTCCGTTTTCGGTCAAACGGCGTTCGGCCAAATGACCTCTCTCTCTCTCTTCTTGGCGTAACGTCCTCATTGGGACAAAGCCTGTATCTCAGCTTAAGTGTTCTATGAGCACTTCCACAGTTATTAACTGAGAGCTTTCTCTGCCAATGACCATTTTGCATGCGTATATCGTGTGGCAGGCACGAAGATACTCTATGCCCAAGGAAGTCAAGGAAATTTCCTTTACGAAAAGATCCTGGACCGACCGGGAATCGAACCCGTCACCCTCAGCATGGTCATGCTGAATACCCGTGCGTTTACTGCCTCGGCTATATGGGCCCTTTCGTTCGAAAGGCGTTCGGCAAAATGACCCGGAACTATCTAGTCATTTTATCTGCTTCGCTATTGAGATAGGCATTACTGGTCGTAGATCTGGGAAAGTGAGCAAATTGTTCTAGTAAACTCAAAATAGCAGTGAAACCAAGATGAGGCGTTATGTAAACTGAATGATGAAAAAAAAATCTTAGTTCGATTATAGTTCTAAATATAGACATTGTTGTTGACTTCTGGTTTCCTCCCATTCATTCAATAAACCTGAACACAAGAAATAAGAAATAAAAAGCAAATTTTCACACGACGACATTATAGCTTAATTCTCAGCAAAGCAAAAACTCACATGCTCAACATTGGCGCGTTGTAGGTCACGAGGCGGCATCGGATCTATTAAATAGAAACTGCAAAATGCGAATGCAAAAGTGTGACGGGCGGTAGTTGGGCGTCAGTGTAACAATCGGAAAAAGCAAATGGGAAAACACATCTGCGTCTCTTGTCTATAATTATTGTGCTATTCTTCAACCTGTTGCTGTTGCTGCTGCTGTCGGGAAAACGTTCGTTCTTTTCCCACGAGATATGTGTCAGGAAGCGAATTATCATTTTTCATCCAGCTGAGTTCTGTATGGGTTCAAAAGATACCGCAATCGCCTGCCGATGTAAAAGCTGCCCGTGTGGATGTATATCATCACGTTTATCACCCGGTATAGGCGGTTGCCAAGTAGAATGAGTGAGCAGCAGAAGCTATGGGAGTATGGTATACGGTAAAGTTATTGTTACTGGCTAGCACATTACTACGGCAACGGATTGATGTAGGCAGCCCGGTATTATCCTCCGGTTGATAATAGTATATCATTACAATCAAATAACAGATTAATGGGAGAAAACACCGGGTCGTGTGCACTACCATAATGAATGGCTTGCTTCAATAAAGATCGGCATTTTAGAAAGAAGAAATTTGATTGAATTAAGCATGAAATTAACAAATAGCTTTATTTGATCGAGTAAGTAATGTTATTGCAGTAAAATTAACTAAGTCAATAAATAAGGCATTATGCATCTTAGTCTCATTTTTTCTTTGTTCTCCCAACTTTCAGCCATATGTTTTAGCATTAAAAAGGGGAAAATTAAAAGCTGAGCAAAAATACTGCTGGACTATGTCATTTTTAGTTGGATGGCAGCTAGAGTTTGAGTTTTGCTTGCCAGCAGCTACGGGGCCATAGGTAGCACGGTTCATTGGAAGAGAACTAGGACACTGCGTGAGTGATTATGTTTGACAGCTGCTCTTAACCTTCCGTAACTCGCGCGGTTGACTAGCTGCGTCAGCACCACGCTAATGCTGAGTACAAAAAGCGAGATTTTTTCAACGTGTTGTACAAAATACAACAACGCGATCGTTCGAGGGTTAAACTTTGTGCAGAGCCTGCATATCGTCGGTTTCCTGCAATAGGGGCACAACTCAAAAAATGTGAATTTTCAGAATGAGCGTTTGAAAATTGGCGATGTTGAAGCACCATCTGCATGTTCACTTATTTCTCGCATCATTTGACAGAATTAAACGAATTTTGATTGTTGTATCATGAAAAGGGACTGAAGGACTATCTGTTTCATGAATTTTCTATTACTATTTTTCAACTACTATTGAAAAAGTTGACTAATTTTGAGTTGTGCCTTTATTGCGGAAAATGTGTGAAAATGAGAAAATCTCACATTACTCAACGAATTTCGGAACGGGTCTTTGTGAGATAAAAGTTTACATAGTTTTTCATCATTTGCCTTCAAAATCTCAAAAATGACAAATTTTGAGTTGTGCCCCTATTGCAGGAAACCGACGATATATTCTAGTCTACTGTATCAAATTGGATGCTTTTGTACTGGTTTGATATCCACTATCATGGGTGATGAGTACTACTTAGGATGTATGGCTGTTGAGCATTTTCCAGTTTGATATCCAAGTATCCGAGTTCGGTAGAACCATGAGTTCAGAAGAAGACCAATGTCAGCCGTTTTCGGGGAGAAGAGCAAATAAATAAAAATTGCAAGTGCCCGGGCTTTCGTAAAGTGGGAACTCTGCTGTAAAGATCACTTTGATAAAACTTCAAAACCTTTGAAATATTTTTAGCGACAATTCTGGTAGAAATTCTGGTAGAAATTTGCTGAAGAATAGTCTGTTATTCGCATTTTGCAAACTAATCACCATTTATCAAGTGATTAGCTACTGCCACGATGCATCTTCTCTCAGTCAGGTACAATGAAATTGATAAACCCCAAAACCTTTGCAGGATCTGCATCTCAGATTTACTGGATTGTAAGCAATCACTATTTAGATATCTTTGCGCATGTATTAAACACCACAACCGCAAAGCTGATGTTCCGAGGTTTCGTGTTCCATGTCACAGAAATGCCAGGTATGGGCTCATTCAAATATGGCATCTATCGTTAAAGGGGGAAAATCCTGATTTTTTTTAAACTTGAAATATCTTCCGATGGAATCTCTGGACGAAATGCTGCAAGTATATCTGGTAACATATTCAATGACACACTTGAGGAATTCTTCTAGAATTCCCTGGAAATATAATTCAAAAGATATCAAAATAATTTCTAGAATTTCTAGAATATGTTAAATCCCGATGAAACCATTGGGCGAATTCCGTAATAAAGTATCTGGATGGATTTCCCGAAGAATTTCTGCAGGATCCCTGAAATATCTGATGATTTTCAAAATAGGTAAACCGTAAAAATGCCAAGACGACTTCCCAAAGGATACCTTCGGAGGTATTCCCATACGAATAACTATAAACATAAATAAGTAATTGCTAAAACTACATAGAATACTTGAAAAAATATTGGTGAGAAGTTCACAAAAGAACTCTTGGATATATTTCAAAACAAATCTTAGGAAGAACTTATTCTGCTTAAGAAATTTTCCAAGGACTCATAGAGAAATTTTCCAAAGATTCCCTAAAAAATCCAATTAGATTCCTGGAGAAATTCCCAATGGAAGTTCTCGCTTGAACTCCCCAATGAATGACTAAAAGAATTAATAGCAGAATTCCTGGAAGAATAATCCCAGAAATTCCGCAACGAATGATTACAGGATTTTACCAAAGAAAATTCCAAGAGAAATTCTCGTAAAAACCTGAAAAAAATTGCTTATGAAACCTTCAGATGAATTCATAAAGAAATTCTCTAAAGATTCCTTTGAGAAGCTTTCAAGAAATCTCTGCAAAAGTTTCGCTCAAGAAACCCTAAGTAATGGAAATCCCTGATGAAAACCCGCTACAAGGATGCTTTGGATAAATGCTACAATATAACTGTTGAGAAGCTAAAATGAATCTCTGAAGAATTTTCCGATGATTTTCTGAAAGGATTTACAAAAGAATGCCTGGATTAAATTTCCGAAAGAATTCTTAGAAGAATTTCCATGAGATTCTCTGAAGCATTCTTAACGATTCCCTGCAAAAAATCGTTTGAAATCCCTAAATAAATTTTTTGGTGAGATTTTGGTGCATACTTCGTGAACCATAGAACTCCTGAAATAATGTTTGCAAGAAACACCTGAAGAAAATCGCCGAAAGGTCCCAGAAAGCATTGTCAATGAAATAGTTGATGAATGAAATCCCGAAAAAAAGTAAATACAGGATCTAATAAATCCTAGTAGCAATTCCCCAACACAAAGTTGGAGAAATTCCCCAAAGAAAGCCTTAAAAGTAACCCTGGAGAAAAACCTCAATAACTTTCTGTAGAAAATCCCGGAATAATGTTCAGAATTTCGAAGGAATGCATGGAGGAATTTCATAAGGAAATTTTGGTGGCAGGCTCAATGGAGTCGTTTGATGAATTCGTACAGGAAAGCTTACAATTATTGTTGATGGAATTTCGAGAGGACTTCTCGAAAAATCTCTGAATAAGCCGACATGTGACGAGACAACCACGGAAATCTTCTCACGAGCCAGCGTGAGGGGGTAGGAAGGTGGGGACAGCATCACGATGAGCACATTAATGGCGACGTTGGAGTCACCGAAGGTGTCGTGCTTACAAATCTGAGAGAACGTGTGGAAGATAAAAGACTTTCTGTCCTGACCTCCAAGAGGTTGAAGAGGAGGTTGGCTGGTTGAAAAACAACAAATCCGATGGAGCAGACCAACTACAAAGCAAGCTTCTTAAATACGGTTGACACAGCGCCGCAATTTTTCGAGAAGCCGTTATGATTGTGATATTTTGTTTTTTTTTTCAATTTCTCCGTCTATTCTTGTCATTCATGGGGTATCGGGATGCTTCGTTGGCATAGTCCCCTCGTTCGGTCTATCTTAACGTATCATATTCTGATTTATCGACCGTATTCTATTTATAACTTAATCATTTTATGGCTATGTCGGTCTTTTTCTACTCAGAGTGTAAGGAGTAGAGATCAAAATGGATAATGAAATGATAGATATGATAGGATTCGCTAGGTTGCAAACAAGTGTGAAAATTGATAGAAGGTGAAACTAGGCAAGTAGGCCATGTATTGAACGAATACATCGAATCTGCCGTACGACCTGTGCTTTTAAACAGAAAGGCTTGGTTGGTAGTTCATACCACCTTACCAAGGCACTCGACTGTCTATGTATTGGTCTGTTTTCATCACAAATCCTACCGATTAATAGCTTTTTCGGAATTCGCACTCCGTTCATAGGGGTATACCTATATCGCGGCGTGTTCTTCCTATTAGCTTTATTCGATCTTATTGGATAGAATACTTTTCTTTTTAAGCTAAACTTTTTATATCATATTCTGATTTATCGACCGTATTATATTCATAACTTAATCATTTTATGGCTATATCGGTCTTTTTTCTACTCAGAGTGTAAGGGAGTAGGTTGGGAGCTGGTAGTTCATACCACCTTAGTATTATTATTCATACCCCAGACAACCAGGAGTCGCATAAGAAACCACGCTGTACATCGTTTAAAGTACTATTTTAAGTCACTATCGCATATATGTATGGCAGACGGACAATTTTCATCGCATATCATGTTAATTTTTGAACTTATTACTATGTATCATGTAAAGTCATATAAGAATACAAATCAACTTTTTTAAGGTATGAGTACATCGTAGTAGATGATATTTCTATACTTTATTGCGATGAACTTTACTTATTCGCAAAAGCGTGCGAGCGAACTCGCAAAGATTCAAATGAATTCGCATAATTGCGTATTGCGATGATTATACGGCTTTGCTTGATGCGTTTTATATTGCGCCAGTTTAACACGCATTGATGTATGGATGAAATCGCATCAAAGTACAAATGAACTCGTTAAAGAGTGCATACAAACTCGCATAAGCTAGAAGCGTTTTTGTTGACGTTATGCGATTTGATATGTGATAACAATTAAAGAGTTGCTGTTGGACTGTAGATGTAGTGTCAAAAAGCTACATGAAAGTGAACAGCCATAATAATGGTTTCAAAGTCATCATGACTTGTTTTGTTTGCGTGGTAATCAACAATGGGAGGCGTTAGCCAGAGAAGGGCAGTGAAATCTGTGCGGGAAATGGTGCTTCGTCGTTTTTAGCCTGCCAAACACGCACAGCGCAAGTGAACCAAGTGCATTCCAACAAACACTGAGGTGAGTTAGAATATCATGATAATTAACCAGCTTGTTTCATAAGTAGAGTTAAGTGTTGAGTGTGAAGTGTGGCTCAACAATCCAGAGGTCATTAGTTCGGTATCGAGCTGACAATAATTCGTTTTTTTTTTAATATTTTTAAGTCGCATAAGATGCTGAATTACGTCGCAATAGGACATACGATACATCGTATAAGATATCACTTCAAGTCATATAGCTTTATTGTTGTTCCGCCAAACCACGAATAGCGCCTTCACTTTTGTATGCATAAGGCACTTTTACTGCATCTTATGCGATGTAACTTTAACGTATAAAAGCACGTACACTCACGATCAAAAGTTTGGGGTCACCCCCTCAAAAACATGTCATTTTTTTAGGCCCATATCTCCGCCAATTTGCGTCCGATTTCAAAACCCTAGGTTTCATTCAAAGGATAATAAGTCAAAGAAACTTTGAACATGATTTAAAAGAAACTTTTTCAAAAAATTTTGTATGTTAACTTAACTCAAAGTTTGCCAAATTTTCTAAAAAATGAATATAAACTTACGGCAGTGTCGCTGGAAATTGAGTCGACCAAATTTTAAGATGAGAGCGGTAATATAACTCATTTTCTGTTAGCTTTCAACTGCTTTTTACAGAACTTCGCTAAAAAATCTAGAATAAAAGTTATTAAGTAAATCAACTCTCCATGTTACCGACCAAAAGTTTGGGGTCACCCCTCAATATGATGTATCAGCCAAAAGTTTGGGGTCGCTATCGTAAAACATGGAACAGAGATTTGGTGATATCTTCGTCATCTGTAGTCCAATTTCAATTCTTTTTAGCTCGTTTCAAAGATAATTAACTAAATTTACGTTTGATGTCTTTAACTTAACGTATTTACGATTTTGTTTATATAAACATAATTGAAGTAATGAGCTGAATTTTTGTAGGTGAGAAGGTCAATTACCCGTTTCTGCAATGTGATAGGGTAAAAACACTAGACTTCGCCCCCCTAAAATTCTGCTCTAATCTTCGCCACTTCATACATAAAAAATGGAATTTGTATGGAGGGGGCGAAGACTAGAGCAGTGGCGAAGTCTAGTGCTTTTACCCTAGTGGAAAAAGTGTGGCTATTATGATTCCTTGCCTAGTTTAGTGGGCTTCGTGGCCGTGCGGATAGCGGCGTCAGTCGTCTAGGCGTTTCGTAAGCCTCGGAGTGCGGGTTCGATTCCCGCTCCAGTCGGGGAAAACTTTTCATCAAACGGAAAATTCTCCATTGGCCCACTGGGTGTTATGTGTGTTGTCCGTTGTCTCGTGTTAGTGTAATGTTCAGTCTGTGCAGCCTCTGGCTGAAGACGGTGTAGTGTCTTTTTTTTTAATTTAATACTGTTTGAGCACAACTTTGAGTAACTGTGTTGGTAAAGTTGCAAGGAATGGAGAAAATAACTACACGGTTACGCAAAGTTTTGCTCAAACAGCATCAAATTAGTCAAGGAATCATTACACCTAAGGCTTTTTCCACTATCACATTGCAGAAACGGAGAATTGACCTTCTCACCATACAAAATTTCAGTTCATTACTTCAATTCTAGTATTTCACCGATTGTGTCCTATTACAGACATGAGTTACACTACCAAATCTGAAAAATGCATTTATGTTTCTGCATGATTTTTGGCAAAGTTCCGTCAGAAGCTGCTTAGAAGGCTATTCAGCCACCTTATGTGAACTTTCAAGTTCCAAAACTACATAAAAATAAAGCTGCTTAGAAGGCTAATGAGAAACCTCGAACAAGTTGCTAAGCTTAGAAAGTACCCTTTTATATGAACTTTTGGTTACTTAGGCTAGTTCCCGCAACCTGTCCGTTTTCTAATCATAGTAATAATCTGTTTGTGTGGCCTCTGGCCGAGAGCGATGTAAATTGTCTCTCTCTTTCATATAAATTATATTTTTAACCCATACAGAATAATGTCACCACTGATCAGAGTACATTGTGTAGCGTCAGTGTCTCTAAGAAACCTACAACATTTTCCTCTCCATATATTTATGCTTCCAACATTTTGGGTTGCGACTTTTTCTTTCATTTTGTTGTCCCTAAGCCTATTCAGCCAACAAATGAGTAAGAACGTGAAGTAAGCTTTTTCGATGCAACTAGTTGCCACCATACTTTATACTGCCATCACAACACCGACCAGTTTATGTAATACCATTCATCAAATACGTTCCACTCGGTCGCATCTGATGAACCAATGTTCCGACACAGTTTGGAAGTACAATCTCCAGCTGATTCAATCACTCGGCAGTCACCACCCACTGAGTAATTAAAGGCACGACGTGTATGTGGAGTACCTTAGCGCTGAAGCCCATCGTCGACCACCACCCGATCGGTAAAACGCACATAGTTCGATTACCTCAAACCAAGCAGAAACTCCCGGTACAGTGGTGAGTTTACATTCAAATTTAAATCTGCCGCCGATTTCACCTTCTTCATGCTGGCTGGGTTCAGCTGTTCGCTCCAAGCCTTACTCGAACTTTTTTTTACTCGCCCACAAAGGAGTTGCGTGGCACACGCTTTAAAATTTTCTATTTTCCGATTTCACTTGATATCGAACACTTTGATGATACACCGTGAACAAGCTCGATCAAAATGGAAACCATCGTAAACTATCGGTTATGGTTTCCCAGGGCACAAAAAAGATGAAGATATTTTTCCCTTTGCTCGAAAGCGCATCAACGTTGTACACATGTAGGCACTGCTTATCAATACCGCAAGCCACTCTGCACCGCCCCCACAATGGGGGCAGCAACTTTGTTTTGAGTCGATCACAAATCACGCACGGACCCCACAGCAACGAACTGGACAGACACAACAGCGAACAACCGAACGATCCTGATACTTTGAATCGCGTGATTCTATCGAACCGACCGCCCCACGTGCTGCGCGCTGCTTCTGCTCGATAGCGAAGCGGTACGGCACGAACACATCTTATCCTATCCGAAACCAAAAGTGAACTAAAGGCTAACATTCCGTAAATAGCCAACATTAGCCACATGTGCAGCCGACGTTTTAGGGTGCGCATCTACCGGCTCTAGCTGTAGCTGCACAACACGTGAAGACGTAGCTCTAAATTTCTCTAATCAATGTACCAGAAAGCACAAAAAATGAATAAAAAGAAGATATAAAGACCGCACTCGTCCATACTACATTTTGATATTGTACTGTACCGCAGGCGTATACAAACCACAAATAAACATTGACGCGCACCTACAATCAACAACAAAGGAGAAGATAAAAACAAATCCACAATAATAGTGATCAAATACAATAATGATCCTCGCTGGCAAAGTAGACTAGTGCAAAACTGGTTGTTTGTGCCCTTCATTTCTATCCAGAGTATAGAAACAGCTTGAAGGTAGGCGAGCGCATCGAAGTTCGAGTTAGCTATGTATGTACTCGAAGCATAAACGAAAAACAACGCGAATGGATATGTAAATTGGGGATGCCTAAAAGTATTCAAAACTGATTGTGGATGCTACCGCACCACTTTCACTAGTTAAGATTGATATTTTAGCAGAAAGCAAAAGTATGTTGGATATGCTTTGAAAAAAAAAATCTATCAATGGAAAATCTCCATGATAAGTGTCAATTAGAGAATCCTTTTATGTATTACATAAACCATGGAAAAATATATGGTCAAGATAGAATACATTATAGATATTTCTGTAAATTGCTTGAAAACTCCAATGCTATTCAAAAACATTATTATGATATTCAAAAACAATCCAAACTAACTTGGAGTTCAGAACTTCAGGTCTATACTCATTACATTATTTTTTTCCACTTTACAGAGTAACATTGTATTATTAAATATGCTTAGTGGACCTAATATGTAGAAATTTTTATACAGTTTTAAGTAATACAGGCTCGTACAAACTGTCTTGGAGTTTAGTTCAGTGTTTAGTTTAGTGATATCTACAGCCATAGCAGTTAATATTTTTGAGCCCATATAGTTGACGCGGTGAACACACAGGTATTCACAAAGGCCATGCTGAGGATGACGGCTTCGATTCCCGGTCTGTCTAGGAACGTCTTGTAAAGAAAACATCCTTAGAAGCAGACTTTGTTCCAGGGGAACCGTTACGCCAAAAAGAAACAAATTACTTCAGATGGTTTTGAGAGGGTTGCAGGGTCTTTACTCAAGGTCTCAGGGGGTCCAGGAGAGTATCAGGTGCGTTAAGGATCCCACGTAGTTGAGGAGTTTCCGGAGGCATTTCAGGAAGTTTCAGATAGATTTCACCGGGTTTAGAATCGTTACTAGGTTTTGGGGGCGTTTTCGGGGGTTTCGGAAATTTTGATGTCAAATTATAGGAGATCAGAGGATTCCATGCACATATTGAAAAAAGAGTGTAAAATTCTGTGACATACACAGATCGAAATCAGAGTGTAAAATTGTTTGACATATGATGCCATAATACATCGACATTCCAAACTAAAAATATCACAGATGGCACTTTTTTCTGTGGTAGTATAATCGAATTTTCTCGGTGAAGAAGTTTTTTCTTAAAACTAACACTAAAAGTTGCCTTTTCAAACCATTGTTGGTTTCTAATCACTAACTTTTCACAAAACTATCAAGTTTTCTAACAATTAACGTTGTAGGCGATTTTTCCATACGATTTAACAGTTCTTGACTACCATGCTTCCGTGAGCTTGAGGTGAGAATTTTAGAAAGTTGACAACCGAGAGTAGCACACACGATGTATTGAATACAAGTGATGGTGTCGCCACCGGGCTTTCAGCGCTGGAAACTAGATGCTATAAAAGTTCTTGCATGCAATTTTTACTGCTGGCGCCAACTGGGAGCAATCAATAAAAATGTAAACAGCAGTCATCCCATTGGAGCGAGGGATATCACAGAAGTTTACATGACATATCTTGTAAAAGTAATGAAATATCATATAAACTTCCATTATATGTAATGTAATTCAGCATGACTCTGAGTGTTTACATGAAATATAGCACATATTTGCATGATATATCATGTAAACCATCATAACATAAAGTCTACATTACTAGAATGAAGTTTACATGACGTCTCATTCTCATTATTGTTATCTATGTGGATGTATTTAAGGGTTTTGGGTGGTCTCAGAAGGAGTTACAAGGGATCCGATGTAATTTCGATGGATGAAGAGGGTTTCAGAGCACCCAAGAATTCCCTGCAGCCACTTAACCGCCTCTCAAATCTAATTTAACACTCCTGCGTCGATGCTATTTTTCACTTACACGAACGTCTATGCCTCGAAAAAAGTTGGAACGCTAATTTCAACCTTCTATATCTCGGCCGTTACAAGTCCGATTTCAAAAATTTTTTTAGCAATGAATTTTTTAGGATCTCTGGATAAGTATACATGTTTTGAAAATTTTCTCTGATCAAAATTCTAATTTCTAGTACTAAAAAACCCGGAGCAAGTCGTTATAAATTTCGTAAGATTTTTATGTTCGAGCAGAACTTTAAATTTATCGCGATGACCACATGATTTTTTGATGGTGAATAGCCCACACGAGTGTAATAAGGCTATCAATGTGATTATAGTGATTATTTATCACTCAAAGCACTGCAATATATTCACAAAACTACGTATAATACAGAGAAAACCATATTATCTTTTGTAACTTCAAATTTGTCGCGATGACCAATGTATTTTTTTTATTTTAAAATGTGCGCATATACTTAAGGAAGAACTTCTCAGAACATTGTTGATATTTTTCTCTTCAAAGAACTACAAAAAATTCAGAAAACTACGAATTTTTCAGGAAAAATATACAATTTCGTTATAACTTCAAACTAATCTCGAATTCCCATACATTTTATGATTTTAAAATATTTGTGCATTTATCCAGAACAAGTTTGCAGAACATTATTGATACAAATCTGGCCAAACAACTACAAAAAATTCAGAAAACTACGATTTTTTCAGGAAAAATATACAATTTTGTTATAACTTCAAACTAATCTCGAATTCTTATACATTTTATTATTTTAAAATATTTGCGTATTTATCCAGAACAAGTTTGCAGAACATTATTAATATAAATTTGGCCAAAGAACTTCAAAAAAATCCCAAATTTACGATTTTTTCAGGAAAAATATACATTTTTGTTATAACTTCAAACTAATCTTGAATTCCCATACATTTTATGATATTAAAATATTTGCGTATTTATCCAGAACAAGTTTGCAGAACATTATTGATGTAAATCTGGCAAAAAAAACTACAAAAATTCAGAAAACTACGAATTTTTCAGGAAAAATATACAATTTTGTTATAACTTCAAACTAATCTTGAATTCTTATACATTTTATGATTTTAAAATATTTGCGTATTTACCCAGAACAAGTTTGCAGAATATTATTGATGTAAATCTGCAGAAGAGCTACAAAAATTCAGAAAACTACGATTTTTTTCAGGAAAAATATTTAATTTTGTAATAACTTCAATCTAATCTTGAATTCTCATACATTTTATGATTTTAAAATATTTTTGTGTATTTATCCAGAACAAATTTGCAGAACATTATTGATATAAATTTGGCCAAAGAACTACAAAAAATCAGAAATTTACAACTTTATCAGGAAAAATATACAATTTTGTTATAACTTTAAACTTATCTCGAATTCCCATACATTTTATGATTTTAAAATATTTGCGTATTTATCCAGAACAAGTTTGCAGAATATTATTGATGTAAATCTGGCAAAAGAGCTACAAAAATTCAGGAAACTACGAATTTTTCAGGAAAAACATACAATTTTGTTATAACTTCAAACTAATCTCGAATTCCCATACATTTTATGATTTTACAATATTTGTGTATTTATCCGGAACAAGTTTGCAGAACATCATTGATACAAATCTGGCCAAAGAACTACAAAAAATTCAGAAAACCACGATTTTTTTCAGGAAAAATATACAATTTTGTTATAACTTCAAACTAATCTCGAATTCCCATACATTTTATGATTTTAAAATATTTGTGTATTTATTCAGAACAAATTTCCAGAACATTATTGATATAAATTTGGCCAAGGAACTCCAAAAAATTCAGAAATTTACGATTTTATCAGGAAATATATACAATTTTGTTATAACATCTTATTGGTCTCAAAATCTTAGACATTTTATGAATTTAAAATATTTTCGTTTGTATTCAGAACAAGTTTGCAGAATATTATTGATATGAATGTGGCCAAAGAACTACAGAAAATTCAGAAAACTATGTTTTTTTTCAGAAAAAATATACAATTTTGTTATAACTTCAAATAAATATCAAATTCTCATACATTTTATGATTTTAAAATGTTTGCGAATTTATCAAGAACAAGTTTGCAGACATTATTGATATAAATCTACGATTTTTTTTCAGGAAAAATATACAATTTTGTTGTAATTTCAAAGTAATCTCGAATTCCCATACATTTTATGATTAAAATATTTGCGTATTTATCCAGAACAAGTTTGCAGATCATCATTGATATAAATCTTGCCAAAGAACTACAAAAAATCAGAAAACTACGAATTTCATAACATCTTCTTGATCACAAAATCTTGGACATTTAATGATTTTAAATATTTTCGTTTGTATCCAGAACAAGTTTGCAGAGCATTGTTGATATAAATATGACTAAAAAACTTCAACAAAAATCAGAAAACGTCGAGTTTTTCGGGAAAAATATATAATTTTATTGTGACTTCAAATTGATCTCGAATTATTATACAACCAGGAAGGGGCGTCGGCTTCGTGGGAGGCCGCGCACACGTTGGCTTTTTGCAGTTGAGGAGGACCTAAGGACTCTAAACGTTCAGGGCGACTGGAAGCGATTGGCCCAGGACCGAGGCCAGTGGAGGCGGATACTTCATTCGGAGTAGAATCTCCGCTACGAATTGTAACCCATCAAGTATCAAGTAAGTTATTATACATTTTATGATTTTAGATTTTTTGCGTATTTATTCAAAACAAATTTGCAGAACATTGTTGATAGTTAAGCTGCTAAAAACTACGAAAAATTCAAAAATCTACGAATTTTTCAGGAAAAATATACAATTTCGTTATAACTTAAAAATGATCTCGATTAACTATATATTTTATGATTTTAAAATATTTGCGTATTTATTCAAAACAAGTTTGTAGAACATCGATCATAGCTTTCTCCTAAAAGAACTAGTAAGAAAACTAGGAATTGTTCAAAAAAAATATTCAATTTTGTTATTACTTCAAATTGATGTCAAAATCCCATACGTTTTATGATTTTTAAGTAATTGTGTACTTAGGCAAAACAAGTTGCACAACATTGCTGATATAATTCTGCCCAACAAACTAAAAAAAATACAGAACACTACGATTTTTTCAGGAAAAATATACAGTTTCGTTATACTTTCAAATTGTTTTCAATATTTCATATATTTGCGTATTTATCTAAAATATATATGCAGAACATTGTTGATATTATTCGGACAAAAACACTACAAACAATCAGGAAACCATGAATAATTCCGGATAATTTAAAATTTTCTTATAACATAAGATTGATATAATTCTGGTCAAAGAGCTACAAAAAAAATCAGAAACTATGAATTTTTCAAAAAAAAAAACAATTTTATTATTACTTCAAGCTGATCTCAATTCTTAATTCATTTGATGCATCCAAAATTTATGATTAAAAAATGCCCATTTTTCCGAAGCAAACCTCTGTTGATATTATGCTGGCAAGAGCACTACAAAAATACAGAAAAATACATTTTTTTCTGATGACGTACATTTTAATTATAATCAATTATAAACAATTTTAAGATTTCAACATCCCATACATATAATGATTTGAAAAAGTTGCATATTTATACAGAACAAGTATTTTAAAAATTCGTAGTTTTTTGATTTTTTTTTGTAGTTCTTTGGAGAGAAAACTATCAACAGTGTAACGCCAACTTGTTTTGGATAAATACGCAAATATTTAAAATCATAAAATGTATGCGTTTTGGAGATCAATTTGAAGTTATATGAAAATTGTATATTTTTCCTGGAAAATATTTTGTTATTTTTTAAAGAGAAAACTATCGACAATGTTCTGCAAACTTGTTATGGCTAAATACGCAAATATTTTAGAATCATAAAATGTATGAGAAATTGAACTCAATTTGATGTTATATCGAAATTGTACATATCTGCTGAAAAAATCGTAGGTTTCTAAATTTTTTGTAGTTCTTTGACCAGATTAATACCAATAACGGTCTGCAAGCATGTTCTGGATAAATACTCAAATATTTTATAATCATAATATGGATTGGATTCCGAGATTGGTTTGAAGTATAACAAAATTGTATATTTTTCCTGAAAATTTCGTAGTTTTCTGAATTTTCTGTAGTTTTTCTGGCAGATTTACATCAATAATGTTCTTCAAACTTGTTTTGGATAAATACGCAAATATTTCGAAATCATAAAATATATGAGAAATTGAAATCAATTTGAGGTTATATCGAAAATGTATATTTCTGCTAATAAAAATAGTAGTTTTCTGAATTTATAACGAAATTGTATATATTTCCTGAAAAATTCGTAGTTTTTTGATTTTTTGTAGTTCTTCTGCCAGATTTACATCAATAATGTTCTGCAAACTTATTCTGGATAAAAACACAAAAATTTTAAAATCATAAAATGTATGGGAATTCGAGAATAGTTTGAAATTATAACGATATTGTATATTTTTCCTGGGGCCCATATAGCCGAGGCGGTAAACGCACGGGTATTCAGCATGACCATGCTGAGGGTGACGGGTTCGATTCCCGGTCGGTCCAGGATCTTTTCGTAAAGGAAATTTCCTTGACTTCCTTGGGCATAGAGTATCTTCGTGCCTGCCACACGATATACGCATGCAAAATGGTCATTGGCAGAGGAAGCTATCAGTTAAAAACTGTGGCTGAGAAGCAGGCTTTGTCCCAGTGAGGACGTAACGCCAAGAAAAAGAGGAGAGGAGGTATATTTTTCCTGAATAATTCGTAGTTTTCTGAATTTTTGTAATTCTTCTGTCAGATTTACATCAATAATGTTCTGCAAACTTGTTCTGGATAAATACGCAAAAATTGTAAAATCATAAAATTTATGGGATTTCGAGATTAATTTGAAATTATAACAAAATTGTATATTTTTCTTGAAAAAAAATCGTAGTTTTCTGAATTTTGTGTAGTTTTTTGGCCAGATTTATATCAGCATGGTTCTGAATGAATACGCATATATTTTAAAATCATTAAATGTATGGAAATTCGAGATTAGTTTGAAGTTATAACGATATTGTATATTTTTCCTGAATAATTCGTAGTTTTCTGAATTTTTGTAGTTCTTCTGCCAGATTTACATCAATAGTGTTCTGCAAACTTATTTTGGGTAAATATGCAAACATTTTAAGATCATAAAATGTATGGAAATTCGAGATTAGCTTGAAATTATAACAAAATTGTATATTTTTCCTGAAAAATTCGTAGTTTTCTGAATTTTTGTAGTTCTTTTGCCTGATTTTCATCAATAATGTTCTGCAAACTTGTTCTGGATAAATACGCAAATATTTTAAAACCATAAAATGTATGGGAGTTCAAGATTAGTTTGAAGTTATAACAAAATTGTATATTTTTCCTGAAAAAATCGTAAATATCTGAATTTTTGTAGTTCTTTTGCCAGATTTACATCAATAATGCCTTGTAAACTTTTTCTGGATAAATACGCAAATATTTTAAAATCATAAAATGTATGGGAATTCGAGATTAGTTTGAAGTTATAACGATATTGTATATTTTTCCTGAATAATTCGTAGTTTTCTGAATTTTTGTAGTTCTTCTGCCAGATTTACATCAATAGTGTTCTGCAAACTTATTTTGGGTAAATACGCAATTATTTTAAGATCATAAAATGTATGGAAATTCGAGATTAGTTTGAAATTATAACAAAATTGTATATTTTTCCTGAAAAATTCGTAGTTTTCTGAATTTTTGTAGTTCTTTTGCCTGATTTTCATCAATAATGTTCTGAAAACTTGTTCTGGATAAATACGCAAATATTTTAAAACCATAAAATGTATGGGAATTCAAGATTAGTTTGAAGTTATAACAAAATTGTATATTTTTCCTGAAAAAATCGCAAATTTCTTAATTTTTGTAGTTCTTTTGCCAGATTTACATCAATAATGCCTTGAAAACTTTTTCTGGATAAATACGCAAATATTTTAAAATCATAAAATGTCTAAGATTTTGAGACCAATAAGATGTTATAACAAAATTGTATATTTTGCCTGAAAAATTCGTAGTTTTCTGAATTTTTGTAGTTCTTCTGCTTGATTTTCATCAATAATGTTCTGCAAACTTGTTCTGGATAAATACGCAAATATTTTAAAATCATAAAATGTATGGGAATTCGAGATTAGTTTGAAGTTATAACGAAATTGTATATTTTTCCTGAAAAAATCGCAAATTTATGATTTCTTGTAGTTCTTTTGCCAGATTTACATCAATAATGTTCTGCAAACTTGTTCTGGATAAATACGCAAATATTTTAAAATCATAAAATGTATGGGAATTCAAGATTAGTTTGAAGTTATAACGAAATTGTATATTTTTCCTGAAAATTCGTAGTTTCCTGAATTTTTGTAGTTCTTCTGCCAGATTTACATCAATAGTGTTCTGCAAACTTATTTTGGGTAAATATGCAAACATTTTAAGATCATAAAATGTATAGAAATTCGAGATTAGTTTGAAATTATAAAAAAAATTGTATATTTTTCCTGAAAAATTCGTAGTTTTCAGATTTTTTGTAGTTCTTCTGCCTGATTTTCATCAATAATGCTCTGCAAACTTGTTCTGGATAAATACGCAAATATTTTAAAACCATAAAATGTATGGGAATTCAAGATTAGTTTGAAGTTATAACAAAATTGTATATTTTTCCTGAAAAAATCGTAAATTTCTGAATTTTTTGTAGTTCTTTGGCCAAATTTATATCAATAATGTTCTGCAAACTGGTTTTGGATAAATACACAAATATTTTAAAATCATTAAATGTATGGGAATTCGAGATTAGTTTGAAGTTATAACGAAATTGTATATTTTTCCTGAAAATTTCGTAGTTTCCTGAATTTTTGTAGTTCTTCTGCTAGATTTACATCAACAGTGTTCTGCAAATTTGTTTTGGATAAATATGCAAACATTTTAAAATCATAAAATGTATGGAAATTCGAGATTAGTTTGAAATAATAACAAAATTGTATTTTTTTCCTGAAAAATTCGTAGTTTTCTGAATATTTGTAGTTCTTCTGCTAGATTTACATCAATAATGTTCTGCAAACTTGTTCTGGATAAATACGCAAATATTTTAAAATCATAAAATGTATGGGAATTCAAGATTAGTTTGAAGTTATAACAAAATTGTATATTTTTCCCGAAAAAAATCGTATTTTCTGATTTTTTTGTAGTTTTTTGGCCAAATTTGTATCAATAATGTTTTGCAAACTTGTTCTGGATTAATACCCAAATATTTTAAAATCATAAAATGTATGGGAATTCGAGATTAGTTTGAAGTTATAACGAAATTGTATATTTTTCCTGAAAAATTCGTAGTTTTCTGAATTTTTTGTAGTTCTTTAAAGAGAAAAATATCAACAATGTTCTGAGAATTTCTTCCTTAAGTATATACGCACATTTTAAAATAAAAAAATACATTGGTCATCGCGACAAATTTAAAGTTACAAAAGATAATATGATTTTCTCTGTATTATACGTAGTTTTGTGAATATATTGCAGTGCTTTGAGTGATAAATAATCACTATAATCACATTGATAGCCTTATTACACTCGTGTGGGCTATTCACCATCAAAAAATCATGTGGTCATCGCGATAAATTTAAAGTTCTGCTCGAACATAAAAATCTTACGAAATTTATAACGACTTGCTCCGGGTTTTTTAGTACTAGAAATTAGAATTTTGATCAGAGAAAATTTTCAAAACATGTATACTCATCCAGAGATCCTAAAAAATCCATTGCTAAAAAAAAATTTGAAATCGGACTTGTAACGGCCGAGATATAGAAGGTTGAAATTAGCGTTCCAACTTTTTTTGAGGCATCGGCGTTTGAGTGTTAATGCCCCTGAAAACCAGCCGAAAATTTTAAAATGCACCTGAAACTCAATTTAACATCCTTTGAAACCTCCGAAAAGCTTCTGGAACCCCCAGTAGCGCCCTTGTAACGCCCGTGAAAAACGCAAGAAACCTCCTCTTTCTCGCGAGTTGGACAGCCATGGGCTTAGCCAGAGAAGACAACAAAAAACCTTTCCTTGGAAATACTTATAACACAAAAATAATCAACTGTCTTCACAACCCGGGCGGAGGTCGCCATTTGGGATTCCAAAATGGCATAGGATATCGGGTTCGACCTCTTCTCACTGATGCTATGTTCAGACTGGAAACTGAATAACATGTTATTAAAAGTATCAGCCTGTATAACACCTTCAAGATAGTGAGATGATATTGGCTTGATCGACGTTTTTCTTGGTGAAAATTTGAATAACATGTTATTCAGATTGCAGTGTGAAAAAAGCGTGAGGCAGGTCATAAATATTCCATACCACTGCAACGATGGTGATTATGCTTCTTGGAGCGCACAATTCCCTAGTGAAATTTCCGAAGCAACCTATTGATAAATTTACAGAGAAATTCCAAGAAAAAAACATCTTGAGCATTTTTCATAGAGGAATCTTTGGAAAAAGAAATACTAGAGGAGTATTTGAAGGAATTTCCGGAGGGAAAGAATTATAGAAAAAAAAACCTGTCCCGGCAAACGTCGTATTGCAATTGCTGTAGTGGATTGACATTGAGCTCATTTCCACGCCGCACTCTAGACTAGTTTCACTGCGACCGTGGTGCACTTCTTCTTTGCTTATAAATAAAAGTATGTATTTACACAAGTTTTCCACTTTTTCATTTAATTTTTGTGAGTTTTTCTATATAAAAACACAGCCGCCGTGAAGTCTTATGGAACTGCAAAATCGGTTCATCCATTCGTAAGTTATATTACCTAAAAGAGAATTCAAACTCATTTTTATTTATAAAGTTGTGGACAATTTTGAGGTTAGCTTCCATTAGAGTCTTCTAACGACATTCCTGTAAAACACGGAAAGCGTGATGACATCACACAGATAAAAATAATGACATTTACACGTCATGTAAACTTCATTTTAGTAATGTAAACTTAGTGTTATGTTGGTTTACATTATATATCATGTTAATTTACGTTATATGTCATGTAAAAACTCAGAGTCATGTTGAATTACATGACATATAATCGAAGTTTACATGATATTTCATGAATTTTAAATTATATGTCATGTAAACTTCTGTGATATCCCAGGCTCCAATTATGTGCATCATATGTCACAGAATTTTACACTCTTTTTTCGATCTGTGCAGACCTTTTTTTCGACGATATCTATGATTGATCAGCCTTTACTGCTGAGTGCATTCAAAATGCAAATACAGTAAGGACCCGATTTTGTCAGCCCCTGGTAGGCTGACAAAATCTGGACATTTTTTAAAATCATTTTTTTATTCATGAAAAATTGTTCTGAGTACGTCAGAGACGGAGATAGGTGTGGAGGGTCTAATTTGGGTTCGTTCAATGAGGGGAGCCAGCGCTGTGTTACACTTCATACACAATTTTAAAATTTCTCTTTCAAAAATAGTTATGCGGTGGATGGATAGCGGATAGGGTCTAAAATTGCCAAATTTTGCTTTACGTAATATTTGAACGAACCTTTTGTGGTAAAAAAAATCGAAAGGGTGTTAAGGGCACAGAAAAAATGGTATTTAACAAAGTTAACATTCAGTGCTCTTTTACAGCAGAACTATTAAATCTTTTATTCTTTTTATTCTTGTCATAACATCCCTACTGGAACACAGCCTTCTCTAAGCTTTGCAATTGTGGTCTACAGAAGACAGTTGACACTGGCTAGCGCAGTTCAAATCATAACATCTAACTTTAGCTGTCAACGAATGAAAATGAACCAACATCTGGTTGACAAGTATACTCATACTGTCCGAATTGGCTACGCCTTCCGCTACCTTTCCAATTTAATTTCCAGAGCCTTATTTCTAAAGAATATCTGGAGAAATCTTTGAAGAATTGTTCGGGGAAATTTTTAGAGGATCTACCCGAGGATATACGTAACGTAACCCTCAAGACATTCCCGAAGGGATCCCGTAAGTAATTTCTGCAAAAACCTTTACAGGATCTCCGGATAAATCCCTTAAGTAATTTCTGAAAGAATCCTTATTGCAATCTCCGTAGAAGTCTCTAGAGGCATTTCTTTAGCATTTTCTGAAAAATCATTGAAAGAATCCTTATTGCAATCTTTGAAGAAATCCCCTTGAGAGATCTCCCCTCCAAAAGTACTGGGGAAATATCTGGAGCAATTTAAGGAGTATCCATAGTAGAAATGAATGGTTATTTTGATTTGATTGTTCAATGATTTTCGTAAAGAAATACCAAGAGGTAGCCCTGAAAAAAGGCACACGTTCTCTTCCATTTGGGAAATTTGTGCTTCCGTAGATTTATTCATGGACTAAAGCACGTAGTAATTCATATAGTAATTATTATTGCAGAAATATCTACAGAATTCTCTGAATATATCACTAAAGGAGTTCCTGCAGAAATTAGTGGATAAAGTCCTACAGGAATACCAGCAAGAATTTTTTTTTTTTAAAGACGCGGACACCGTCTTCAGCCAGAGGCTGCACAGACTGAATGAAACTTAAACACTAGATAAGGGACACACGGAGCATGCACCAGTGGATACGGAGAAGAAACTATTCCTCACGAAAAGTTTCATCGCCCGAAGCGGGAATCGAACCCTCACCCCATAGCATGGTGCGATTAGAAGCTTGGTGACCCTAACCGCACGGCTACGAGGCTCCACCAAATTTCTGAAGGAATCTCAACAGGAGTTCGTCAACCTGGGAGTATCATAGGAAGAATGCATGAACAATTCTTGGGGAAGTATCTGGAAAGGTTCTTATAGAAATTTCCAGAAAATTTCTTGGACGAACTCCAGCAGAAGTTCCAGGACTATCCAAACATATATTTATGGAGAAATGCCAGCAGCATGTCTTGAAAAATCGCTAGAAAAATCTCTGGATAAATCCACTTTGCAATTGTAGGAGGGATTATTGAAAAAATCCTTGGAGAAACCCCTGGATACATCGCTGTAGGAGTTTATGTAGAAAATTTTTGAGAAAAAATGCTGTCAGAATATCAGCAAAACTTTTGGAGGAACCCTAGCAGGAGTTCCAGAACAAGTCTCAAGAAAATCTTCTGAGGAAATCTGAGGAATGTCTGAGAAAATCTTAAAGAGACACACTTTATTGAATCGTTATAAAATTCCCGGAAGAATGCCTTTAAAAGTTTCCGGTGGAATTCTTGGAGAAATACCAGCAAAAATTCTTACACGAAACCACGCAAAAGTTCTTGAAGGAATCGCAGCAAAATTTTTTAGGGGGAATCCCATCTCGAATTCTTTAAGGGTTTCTAATGAATACAATTCTCACAGCAATTTTTAAGCAATCCAAGCAGGAAATCTACAATACAAATCTCATAATAAATCTAGACCAACATGTAGAAAAGGGCGGAACAACCATTGCATGTCTCAACATCTTCCACTCCGTCTAGACGTATTTAAATTTATTTATGCAAACTTATCTCGTTATCAGATAGAAGGGAGTTTGCTCTATCTGTTACTGGTCAGAGATTACATGAAAAATGGGCCATGTGCTCAGAAGGAAGGGAGAAGCAAATATTTGAAATGATTGTTGTGTCCTTTTCAAATGTTAGCCTATCTGGATCAATCCAAACAAGTAAACCTTGATAAATCCCAGAGATGCCGGAAAGAATGGGTTGACTTGTAATCACAACAACAGGCAGCGTTTATTGTTTGTTCTGTTCCAGAGGAAATTAAGAAGAATAGTCTTTAAGCCCATACAGCCGATGTGGTAAGCGCACGTGCAATCAGCAAAACCATGCTGAGGGTGACGAGTTTGTTTCCCGGTTAGCTCAGAATTCATTTCATAATCGACATTTCCTTAACTACCTTGTGTATAAACTATCTTCATGATAGGCTGACCATCCGTCCCGTATTTAACGGGACAACTTTATTTTCAAATACTCGCCACTGGAACATTGTTTATGTTTTTACCTGATTGATTCGTTCTTTCCGCCTGAAATAGCATTATTTTCAACATTCAATTCTGTTTTTGGACATTGATTTATTTTTTGTTGAGTTTCTAGCATGTGTCCCGTATTTAAACGGGACAAATCTGGTCAGCCTACTTCATGACTACCACACGATATATGTACAAATGCAAAATAAACATTGGCTGTGGGGGATCTCATTTCAGTTAAAAATTATAAAAGTTCTCATAAAATACTAAGCTGAGGAGCAGGCTGTGTTTCAGTTAGAACGTTAAGCCAAGAAGAGAGAGCTGGAATCTTTTAGCAATTTAAAACAATATTGGTTTAAAATATTGGCGAGGGTTGGGTGCTAAAATTGCCTCTATGTGTTAGTTTACAAAAAAAAAGTTTGGCCGTTTTCAAAAGTTACACGAGTTTTGTTCATTGCGTATTTTTTCTATGACGCCTAAAGACATCAACTGCATTAATAATGATTATAAAATGGAAATTCTGAATGAAATACAAATTAATTTTTTACTTCAAAAAAGGCTGACAAAATCGGGTCAAAAAGCTGACAAAATCGGGGGTAGACAAAGTCGGGGGCTGACAAAATCGGGTCCCCACTGTATCAAATGCGGTAGCACCAAATGCGGTAAGATTTTCTAACAAGTACATAACCCGATGTCAGTGGAAGCTTTTGAATCATAGTTTGGCGGTGATATTGACTATGGTTGCTACGTTGCCTTTGGTAACACTGTGTTACCGCGTTTGAAGCGCATTTGGACACCGCACACAGCAATAACTTCTGATTGAACATTTGGAATCCCTAAGAGTTTTTTTTGGAAAAAAAAAAATCTGGAACAACTTTATGAGAAAACCAAATATTATTGGTTGGGATACGACTGGGATAATTTTTGCTTTGGAATGTTGGCTTTGCAGTCTTTTGGAAGAATCGAAACGTCGGGAAAATCACAAACTAGTGTTTTCGATTCCCCTAAAAGACTGCAAAGCCAACATTCCGAAGCAAAAAACCAAAGATCACAACATTTAAAAAGTCAATATACATCGTCTTTCTGAGCATCGGGAAAGAAAAAGAATAGTAACTTGTGATTCGTTGGAAGGACAGAGGAATGCTTTCCATCTTTACAGTTCTCTCGGGAAGGAGTATTAGTTAGGTAAGATGAGGTGTGAATCTAGAAGACGCCTATTGCTGGTGTAGTGGTCAATTATGTATAAGAAAATACGAGCCGCGTAAGTTGTTGACCAAATATGGTTGTGATTTGCCCTGTGGCGGCCTTAACACAAAACTAGAGCAATGTACCCATGATATATGATCGTAGTTTATTAAGGTATAGTCTATTGCGCTTCATTTTTATGTTCTTCACTTGCGAATGAAATGTTGAACTCCATTCCATTTTTTTCTAAAGATTTCTCGTAAAAAAAGTGAATCTCGAAACTGTTTTATCTCACAGAAAAAATACCCCAGAAAAAAATGGTATTGTTTCAGGCATCCCAAGACATCTCAATAAAAAATCCCCAAACCAGCATAGCACCCCACATCCTTCATTTTGAACTGATTCGACATGCTGTACAAGACTATCGGCAATTACCTTCAAGAAGTACATAAAACGTGTCGATCGGATGAAACATAAAATCATTGCAACATAAACAAAGCAGAAATCCCCGTTCTCTGACAGCATATCCACCGCATCTCCGAGACAGTCGCCACCACTTCGCGCGGCGCAGAACAATGCTGTCGAGGGGGAAGTAGATAATTAAGCATAAACAATTCTGAGCTTGTTCAGCGAATAAAATTGGACGCGCGGGGTAAAACAACGCCAAACACCATGCACCATGATTGTTTGCAGCAACGTGTTTAAAGAGAAATGAACCGAAAAAGCAAGATCACCACCACAAGACAACAATAGCCCTCTGCTCGCGTGTTTAACCTTTATTATCCGCCCGCGAAAAGGTTTGTGTGTAACTGCATGTGGAGGGCAGCGAGGCTGAACCTGAGTCATGTTGAACAAGAAAACCGATCAAGGGGGAGGTGGAGGTGTGGACACTATGAACAGCATTGAGGTACATATAAGGAGCTAATTATTGGAATAGGATCGCTGAATAAATGGATGACCCATTTACCATCGTGCATCAAAGGATTTTGTTAAAATAATAAATTAATAAAATAAAATTGATATGACGAAATTGTTTCGACAACTGGAAACCGAGAATTCTGGAGCAACATTTGCAAAAGACGTGCGAGATTTTAGGGTCTACAGGACTTAAACTAGTTACGAAGTTCTCAAAAACACATTCGCAGCTGTAGTACGCCTATTCGTTCATCACAAAATGTCATCATTACATGTTACAAGTTTTCCAAGGTAGAAAAGGGTATTTTGACCGAACGCCGTTTGGCCGAATGCCGTTTGTCTGCGCCTCTAAATTCTTTTGAACATAATTCGACCAAACGACCTTTTCGGCAACAGGACACCCATTTCCAATTCGCGCGATTACTGCCTGTGCAGTCGAGGCCCTGAAAGAAATGTACACAGGGTATGAATGTTTTGCTTATTCATGCAGACGCTGATTTCCATCAACGTGCAGAATGTAATTTTGTGTATGTCCACACATATAAGATAGTTGGGAAATTTTAATGCAGATAGCTTTGTTCCACATTTGCATGCAATCAACCGTCGTGTGTTTCCGTGAGGCTTTGTGAAATAATGAAAATTTAATTATTGACATCCAAAAATTGTTTGCTGCATAACATCACACAGTTGTTTCACAACTCATTGCCATTATTGGTGGCGGCAAACCGTTATAATTTGACACCTATTGCCAGGTCAATTTCAAGCTCCGTTAGCCATCATGATGACGGAACCTCGGTATCCACTGGCTTGTCGGTCGGACGGGTAAAATGAGTTATTGTATTATTTTCTCTACATTTCTCCCAGCCTCACCACCTGCACCGTGGTCGTCATCGTAAAAGTCAAGTACAAGCACATTCAAGCTGCTGCTGAACGCTCCCATCATTATTCATCTTCTGCTGATACTTCCTGTCTGAGCTTTTGCCCTGCTTGTAGGGGATGGGCGATGATAAGAGTTCGCGCACAAGATGTTGGCAGCTAATTCCGCGCTTGAAACGTTTCGTTGCTAGTCGCGAAATGGTCGTTGCCACTCTTCTGCTTCCACCCTCCACCTGAAATTTGCTGCAATAGTTGAGTGTTTGAGGGGGAAATGGTTCGAAGCGTCGCACAGTGGGCAAAATCGAGCCAAAAAACGGAACTTATTTTTGCCGCTGGTTTGAAGCAATAAAAAGTATGTATCCCAAAGGAAAAAACCATGCTAAATCGATTGGTGATGGTCTCGTGACCGGCAGGTGACGGGAAGTGGCCTTTTTGGCCACTTTTAGGTCCCGAACCAGGTTTTCCGGGTTCCGCACCAGCCATTTTCAATCAAATCAGCTAAATATAGAGTGCGGCACATCATTTCTTGTCTATTTTTGGTAAGGATGTTAGTGGTGACTATTTAAGACCTCACCAAGGTAATATGGCCACTTCCGGATCCTGGTCCAGTTCCTCCGGATCCGGATTCCGGCCATTTCAAGTGAAGTCACCTAAATATACAGTGCGACATATCAATTCATATCTATTTTTAACAGGCATGTGAGTGGTAACTGTTTGAGACCTCACCGAGGTCATATGGCCACTTCCGGATCCTGGTCCAGTTCCTCCGGATCCGGATTCCGGCCATTTCAAGTGAAGTCAGCTATATATACGGTGTGGCATATCAATTCATATCTATTTTCAATATGCATGTGAGTGGTGACTATTTTATACCTCACCGAGGTCATATGGCCACTTCGGGATCCTGGTCCAGTTCCTCCGGATCCATATTCCAGCCGTTTCAAGTAAAGTCAGCTAAATATACGGTGCAACATATCAATTCATATCTATTTTCAATAAGCATGTGAGTGGTGACTATTTGAGACCTTACCGGGGTCATATGAACACTTCCGGATCCTGGTCCAGTTCTTCTGGATCCGGATTCCGGCCATGTTAAGTGAAGTTTACTAAGCATAAAGTGCAACCATCATTTCATATCTATTTTTGGTAAGTCAGTTCTATCGCAGCAGCCGTCGGATACGGTCGCAGCAAATGTGCGCTTTGCAATTCGTTTTGTTTTTGCCATCCGCTTGTGCTTAGAAAGCAAACGGTACGTGGTGCTTTGTCTCCCGGTCGTTCACCGTTGAGTCGTTCGTCAGTGCTTCTGCAGTGCAATCGAAATGTGCGAGATAATTAATACTGCACAATTTCGTTTCCCCCCGGGTAGCCCTCGACCGTCATGGGCGGAGATAGCGATTTTTATGAAATCGTTGGATGAGGATTTGATGCTTATTCAAACGGTTTATAAAACAGCCAAGGACCGTTCGCTGTTCATAAAATTCTCGTCTATGGAAGCAATGATGGAATCCTTGAGAAATAACGCGGACCCTAAGAAATTTGTGTATACACACGGATTGACAGTAGAAGTGCGTATGTGCGTCGCTGGAGCTAACGTACAGTATGTCCGAATCTTCGATTTGCCCCCGGAGCTGAGCAATGACTGTTTGTCGTCGGAACTGGAAAAGTACGGGAAAATAGAGCAAGTAGTCAACGAGAAATTCCCCCCAGACTCGGGACTTGGACATATTTTCAATGGCGTGCGTGGCGTGTACATTGATGTGGAGAATGACATACCACCAGCGATTGATGTCGGAAACTGGAAGGGACGAGTGTTTTATGATGGACTGAAGAATGTTTGTTTCATGTGTCGAGCGGTAGGGCACCGCAAGGATTCATGCCCTCAACGTGAAACCCGGAGACAGCCGAAGAGACAACAACAGAAGGACCAGGGACCTCGTTCGTATGCTGCTGTTGTTTCAGAGGAAGACGCGGTTTCATCAAATCGGAAATCATCGGAGATCGAAATAATCGAAGTGATGGAAGACACGGATCAGCTAATATCGAACGTATTTGAGGAAGAAGAGGAACAATCTGCCGTTTGTGAATCCGGAGCAGGCTCTGAAGACGAATGGCGTCCGATGACCCAAATGGAGAAATTAGAGGAAGTGGCGAAGGCGATAAAAGGAGTAATGGGAAACCCGACTGCCGATCAACGCAGGGCTCGATATGCAGCATCCGCCTCAAGCTCAGGATCCAGCCCTCGCGTGAAAAAGAAATGCGCACGCAGAACTCTTTATTAGTTTTCAAATTGATTTTAGAATAAGAAATTAGTTAACAAGAATATCGGCTCCGTAAAGTTTTTTGTTAAACACATGAGCCTAAAATAAACGACTTGGAAAAAAAATATTTTTGGTAAGTGGTGACTATTTGAGACCTCACATGGCCACTCCGGGATCTTGCTTCAATTACTCCAATTCCGGGTTCCGGCCATTTCAAGTGAACTCAGCTGAATATGCGGTGCGAAGAACGAAATATTTATTCAGTGTAAATATAACATCTTCTATTTGATTTCTTGTGATTTTGTAGGCAAATAAATAAAACAGTTTTTTTTTATTTCCGTGGATAAAATTACAGTTAAGCAAATGAACGTATCGATTTTACTACCGGACTAACATTTTTGCTGAATAAGACCTTAAAAGAGCTTTCTTCCGATTGCATTTGTATGATAAGCTCTTATACGGCTATGCTTCGTGTATTTTATCTGAAGGAATGTCCATAAAATATTGCTGTAGGGTGTTCATTCAATAATTCCATCTCGAGTTCTTCTTAGAAATTCGTCCCCAGAGGATTAATAATCAAATTATATCTATAATATTACATACAATATCTTGTCGAATTACTTTAGTGAAAAAATCTTGGAAGAATTACAGCCGTAATAATTTCTGAATAAGTTAAAACAGTACGGATGAAATTCCGGAAATCATTGCCTAAAAATATTCAAAGGCATTGCAGAGGGAATTCACAATAAAATTGACTATGGATATCCCAAAGAAGGAGAAATTTCTGACAGAGTTGTAGAAGGTATTCCCAAACCAATAGCAAAGTGGTTTTCATAAGTAATTGCAGGGGAAAATCTGGACGGGTTTGTTCAGTGAATTTCCAATGTATTGTAAAATCATTTCCGAAAAAATGCGTGAAAGAATTAACAAAATATATTTCAGAAAGAAAATCAACCAGCAGAGGATTTTTCATATAAACTCCTGAAAGAATGTCCACGGGTTTATTTTAATGGAAATACTGTAAGGTAACTTCCGAACTTATTAGGCTTTTTAATGGTATCCAGACTATTTCATATAAATAACCTCCATGGGAAAAGGAATCAAAATCCAGAGTTTCATTTCGGAATTACTAAACGCACTAAAACGCAGTTAAAAAATTAATTTCGATTTTTTTTTTTCAGGACGAGCTATCACTTTATCAATTGTCATTTATCAAAGTGAATTACATCTGTATTGTTAATTTGACTACCTAAACGAAAATATTGAAAAGCAAATAAATGATGTTATACTCTAAAAATGTCTTACTTTGTTTTGAGTACGAAAAATATAAATATTTTGTTTTCTAAAACTTCATTTGCCGATGAAACTTTAGAAAAAAATATTCCTTAAGGAGTAGCCGAAAGAATAATAAAATAAATTGTTGATGAAATTTCTTAATTAGTTCTCGTGAAATGTCAAAGAAATTCGTCTGTTATTCTGCTTGGATTTTTTCTTCAAAGAAATTCGACAAAAAATCGTAGGTAATATTTCAGATATAATTTTGTTATTGTTCCTCTGGAGACGAATTTCTGCGAAGAACTCCTGACGGAATTAATGAATGAAAACAGTACAGTTGTATTTTCTTAAGATTCCTTCAGTCATTATTCAGATAAAATTAACGATTACCAAGCAAATATTTTTCAGAAACTAATAGAACAAGTTTCGTAGGAAGCTATTATTGAATTTTATGGCTATTTTGAACTTTATTCCTAAAAATATTATTAAGGACAATGGAAATTCGCGGTAAAATTTCTTAAATTTCGCGGACTACTATTGTGAATTTCGCGGCAATGTCCGCGGTCCCATGTTTTTGACCATTTGTTGAAGAAAACCTAAATTTTTCATGTGAAATGGATAATTTTCTGAGGCGCAATAATTAATTCATCGAAAAAGTAATCAGTTTGACGAAAAATCAGTGAACAAGCATACATTTGATGCTATGAACTTTTATTATGCAAATACGAAATCGTAAATCATCCCAAACTGTCGAAAATCATCTGTCAATTTGTGATTAAAAATTTGAAGTTTATGGAAATATGTAAAGTATTTTCACAGTTTTGTCCAATTTCGCGGCATTTCGCGGAATTTCTTAAATTTCGCGGCCAACGCCCAATTTCGCGGATTTCGCGGCTTCCGCGAAATCGCGAATTTCCATTGTCCCTAAATATTATATTATAGACAAATTTGAAAAAAAAAATTGGTTGTTTAGTGAATAAAATATTGCTATTTTTTATAGTCTAAGCGAAAGAGCTCATTTTTCTGAGTATAATGTAATTTTATTGGATTCCAATAGCTTTGTTTTGATGGTTAAATTAATAGAACAGTTTTAATTTTCGTGGATCGAATGACAATTCAATCGATAAAGTGACAGTTCGACCCGAACAAAAAAATTTCCCCATACAAATGCGTTTTAAAAATAGTTCCCGGACTCCAAAAATTATGAAATTTTGGATTTCGACTAATTTTTGAGCGGAGAATCGGATTATGAAATAATCCGGATACCCCTAAAAACCCAATTCCGGATGATTTTTTCCCAAATAATGAGTAAAAAAGTTACATAAAAATTATAGATAATTCATGAGAAAATTCTCCAAAAAATAACAATTGCCAAAGATATGCTGAAAGCATTTCCAATTATATTGTGGAAGAAATTCGCAATTAAATTAACAATGGATTTCCGAAACAAATTGCTGAAGAAGTTCTTAATAAATTACTGAAGTTACTTTCAAACAAATTGCCGAAGGATTTCCAAGAAGAGTTACAGAGTAAAATCTAGCAAAGTGGTTAGGGACTTTTTTAATCATCTAGCCAAGGGATTTCTATAAAAATTCAAGGAAGTATTTACAAAAAAAAAATGTTGAAGGAAATGCCGTAATAATTCCCGAAGGATTTTTTGAAGCGATTTCCACAAGAATCGGTCTCTTTAGTAATATCTAGACTGTTTCATGACAGTTCAACTTGAACTGATATTTTATCTACGGAAATTAAAACTGGTTATTTGACAACAAAAACAGTAGAAATCAAATAAAATGGTGTAACATTTACTCTGAAAATGTGTTTCGTTCTTCGCACTGTATATTCAGTTGACTTCACTTGAAAGGATGGAATCCGGATCCGGAGAAACTGGACCAGGATCCGGCAGTGGCCATATGACCCCGGTAAGGTCTCAAATAGTCACCACTCAAAAGCTTATTGAAAATAGATATGAATTGATATGTCACACCGTATGTTTAGCTGACTTCACTTGAAATGGCCGGAATCTGGATTCGGAGGAACTGGACCCGGATCCGGAAGTGGCCATATGACCTCGGTGAGGTCTCAAACAGTTACTACTCACATGCCTGTTGAAAATAGATATGAATTGATATGTCGCACTGTATATTTAGGTGACTTCACTTGAAATGGCCGGAATCCGGATCCGGAGGAACTGGACCAGGATCCGGAAGTGGCCGTATGACCTTGGTGAGGTCTCAAACAGTTACCACTCACATGCCTGTTGAAAATAGATATGAATTGATATGTCACACCGTATATATAGCTGACTTCATTTGAAATGGCTGGCATCCGGATCCGGAGGAACTGGACCAGGATCCCGAAGTGGCCATATGACCTCGGTGAGGTATAAAATAGCCACCACTCACATGCTTATTGAAAATAAATGTGAATTGATATGTCGCACCGTATGTTTAGCTGACTTCACTTGAAATGGCCGGAATCTGGATCCGGAGGAACTGGACCCGGATCCGGAAGTGGCCATATGACCTCGGTGAGGTCTCAAACAGTTACTACTCACATGCCTGTTGAAAATAGATATGAATTGATATGTCGCACTGTATATTTAGGTGACTTCACTTGAAATGGCCGGAATCCGGATCCGGAGGAACTGGACCAGGATCCGGAAGTGGCCGTATGACCTTGGTGAGGTCTCAAACAGTTACCACTCACATGCCTGTTGAAAATATATATGAATTGATATGTCACACCGTATATATAGCTGACTTCATTTGAAATGGCTGGCATCCGGATCCGGAGGAACTGGACCAGGATCCCGAAGTGGCCATATGACCTCGGTGAGGTATAAAATAGCCACCACTCACATGCTTATTGAAAATAAATGTGAATTGATATGTCGCACCGTATATTTAGCTGACTTCACTTGAAATGGCCGGAATCCGGATCCGGAGGAACTGGACCACGATCCGGAAGTGGCCATATGACCTCGGTGAGGTATAAAATAGTCACCACTCACATGCTTATTGAAAATAGATATGAATTGATATGCCACACCGTATATATAGCTGACTTCACTTGAAATGGCCGGAATCCGGATCCGGAGGAACTGAACCAGGATCCGGAAGTGGCTATATGACCTCGGTGAGGTCTCAAACAGTTACCACTCACATGCCTGTTGAAAATAGATATGAATTGATATGTCGCACTGTATATTTAGGTGACTTCACTTGAAATGGCCGGAATCCGGATCCGGAGGAACTGGACCAGGATCCGGAAGTGGCCATATGACCTTGGTGAGGTCTTAAATAGTCACAACTAACATCCTTACCAAAAATAGACATGAAATGATGTGCCGCACTCTATATTTAGCTGATTTGATTGAAAATAGGCTGGTGCGGAACCCGGAAAACCTGGTTCGGGACCTAAAAGTGGCCAAAAAGGCCACTTCCCGTCACCTGCCGGTCACGAGACCATCACCAATCGATTTAGCATGTTTTTTTCCTTTGGGATACATACTTTTTATTGCTTCAAACCAGCGGCAAAAATAAGTTCCGTTTTTTGGCTCGATTTTGCCCACTGTGCGTCGCTTGGGCCATTTATCATTTATCTGTTTTGTTGAAACCCGTAAGTTTTCATAAAATAATGATTGATCAGAGTAGGGATTTCAAATCATGCACTACGGTGCACTTGGTGCACTACAAACTAAGGAAATCTAAATATTTTCCTATCTTATTGTAGGGACGCTACAATACATATTTTTTTAGAAAACATATTGAATTGCTATCGACATACTTTTTCAGATTTTTAGAACTTAGCAGTGAACCTAAAATCAATTTCAAAGTAATTTCTTCATATCGCTTTTTGACAACTGAACAGTTCCAGTACAAAATCCAGCGAGGAATGATTAAAAAAATTGCCTCCTTACAAATTTCAAATTGATTTTCCCAGACAATAAAATTTAAGGAAAATTGGATTTTGGCCTAGTAGATTAAACCACTTACGCCCCAGCGATCTATTTTGAGATCAGATGCCTTGAACGTCCAATGACCTTTTTTGTGATCAGTAACTTTTGCAATTTCCGTGGGGAAATGAGACATGTTCGAAGGCTAGTGTCTTCAGCAAAGTTTGTGAAATGTATGTATGTTGATAGTATGTAATTTAGTACATATTTGCCCCAGTAGGCGGTGCAAGTGTCCATGGAACATTTGCTTTGATAAGGGTTGATGCAACAGTGATTGCCAGTAGCAACGCGCTAGTGTTGTGGACATCAAGCATGGTTTTGCAATGCCTAGCATGAGTTGGAACCATTTTTGGATTAGTGCGGAGTCTTCGGAAAACTTGGTTAGGACATGAAGAGCTATCTGATGACGAACTAATTGATTCTAGATTTGTCCGCTAGGCTGCGCTAGCGAGTCTTAGAAATTTTAAATGTCTGTATCTCAAGAATCAGATAATCGATAATGAACAAATTGATTCTAGGTTTGTCCGCTAGGTGGCGCTTAGTCTTAGACATTTGAAATTTCTGTATCTCAAGAATCTGTAGTCTGAAATATTTCTTCTTTGGCTAAGTTGATCAGGACATCAAGAACTATCTAATAATGTACTAGGTGGTTCTAAGTTCTAACTTTGTAGACTACACTGTTTGGGCTGAGTGGGCGAGTGGGAGTGGGCTGAATGGTCATCATTGTGGTTTATGAATGGCACAAATAATAATTTAATCCTGAATGCATCCGCTAGGTGGCACTTTTGAGAAATTCTAAATTTCTGCATCGCGAGATCAAACTACAAGGAAGCTATCCGATAATAAGTTATTTGATTCTAGGTTTATCCGCTTGGTGACACTAAAAAAGTCTTTGCAATTTTACTTGGAATTTAGCCTTCGGCAAAGTCGATCACGACATCGAATTAATCCGATGATGAATCAATTGATTCGACAGATGCCTTGAAATAGTGAACTTCTGTATCTCTGGCAAAGTTTATCAAGACATCCAGATGACGAAAAATTCATTTTGAATTTTCAGATAAACTATTTGATGAAGTATTTAATGATTTCGAGGTAACTATCGACTGTGGGATCTGGAAACCTCGGACGACGTTCAGCTTGGCAGTCGCAATTGCAATCAAACGATCAGATATTCTCCTTCATCCGACGGTTCGACGTTTATTACATCTTCTTCAGGGAATTAGAAGTGTTAATCGCTTTCGTTCTGAAAAGCTTTGTGAAAGCATAATCCGTCTAAAATAAAATAATAAAAAAAAACAAAATTATCCACCTAGTGGTGATAGTGCCTTGCTCGTCGAATATATTCTCACAATCTTTCCGTCGACGTAAGTCAAAGTGTTCCTGAATCCGGATATTTTTAAAGTAAAGTAAGCATTTTATCAAAGCCATCTTTGAATTGACTTAAAACTCAATGATGGCACATAACCCGCCGTGATGTTCAACGTATTAGTAGGGCTGAATAATAACAAATCCTACAATCTAAACAAAAACTAAAATAGAGTTAGTATATCGAATTAAAAGTTTACCCAGGTAATTTGAGAGTAATCAATGTCGAACTAGCTTGGTTTTATGGTACCACACGCATGGGTTTGGTTCAATTTCACATTTTACTACTTTCCAACTCACTTTCGGTTCACTTTTTACCACTCACCGAATGTCACTGATGTGGTCTTAGACTAGTTTCATGCAAATTGTTAATCAGTTTTCCTAGAAAGTCGCGAATTGATGTACCGCATACATGGGTGTGGTTCATTTGTGCATTTCGCCAGTTCCGGCGAGACACTCGAAACTGGTCCCGGAATACTACCAGTAGTCTTAAATGTGGTCTGAGACTATTTCCTTGCTGACCGTTCTTCGCGTTATCGAGAAGCCGTTATTATTTATGCTGCGTTCATGCGTTTGGTTCCGTTCTACATTTGACCACTTCTGGCGGGGAACCTGGAACCAGTTTCGGCAAACTATTGGTTTTCCAAAGTGTGGTTGATTTTTTTTTTGTTAACCGTTCATCAGGTTACCTAAAAAGTCATTTAATGTGTCGTATTTATGGGTACTCTTTACATTTGACCACTTCCGATGGGGCACCCGTAATCGGTTGTAGAACACTACCTTTTGTCCCAAATATGGCCGGAAACTGTTTTTGCCAAATCAAAATACTGAAAAATCCACGATTTCATGTGTCGCATGTACGGGTTTGGTTTCTTTTTTTATATGGCCATTTCCGGCGGGACTCCCGGAACCGGTTCCGCATCACTATCGGTTCAAATATGTTCTGAGAATATTTTCCTGCTTACTGTTCTTAAGGATATCAAAAAAGCCACTTTTTGATATGTCGCATGCATGGGTTTGGTTAACTTTTATACTTGGCCACCTCCGGCGGGACATCTGGAATCGGTTCCGGAACACTACTGGTTTCGATATGGTCTGAGAATGCTGTCCTGCTTACTGTTCATCAGGTTATCGAAAAATCCGCGGTATGATATGTCGCGTGCATTGTTTTCGTTCAATTTTATATTTGGCCACTTCCGGCGGGACACGCGGAACCGGTTCCAGAACACAACCGGTTTAAATATGGTCTGAAAATATTTTCCTGCTTACCGTACATCAGGATGTCAAAAAAGCCACTATTTGATGTGTCGTGTGCATGGGTTTGGTTAACTTTTATACTTGGCCACCCCCAGCGGAACATCTGGAACCGGTTCCGGAATACTACCGGTTCCGATATGGTCTGTTAATGTATGCCTTCTTACTATTCAACAGGTTATCGAAAAAGACGCGGTTTGATGTGTCACATGCATGAGTTTAGTTCACTTTTATGTTTGGCCACTTTCGGCGTGACACCCAGAACCGGTTTCGCGACACTACCCGAGCAAAGTCTAACAACAAAATGATAGCAAATCGAAAACACGATTTGTAATCAGCAACAAGTTGATATCATATTTAGATATCAGATTGTCTTGATTCAATTTAATTTCAAATTTTGATTTCGTTTTGCTGTCTTTTCAACTTATTATCAATATGTATTAAAGTTTTCAAGTAATTTCAGTAATTTCAAAACTTCTAGGCGACCTTGAATAATACAACTAATGCTATACCATCAGTGCAATTAACATATTGCATTTAAGTTTTCATATCATTCGAAAAACTATACATTTAACGATTTTTCCATTTTTTCGCACTGATAGCAAAAATAGTTATCAATTTGATATCACTGTTGATAGGAATTGTTTTCAACTTGCTGTTACGGAAACATTTTTCTGCTCTCATTTTTGATGTTTTAACCGTTAAAACGACCAAAATGACAACAACCTGAGTTTTCATAATTTGCAATATCACAACATCAAAATTAGTTTTCAATTTGCTGTCAAGCTTCGCTCGGGTACCGGTTCAGATATGGTCTGAGACCATTCTTCTGCTTACCGTTCATCAAGTTATCGAAAATGCCATAGTTTGATGTGTCGCATGGTTGGGTTTGTAGCGTTTTCATATCTGGCCCCTTCCTGGGGTAAGGTCCGGAAAACCTAAATGGCCATAACTGCGGAACGGCTGGACCGATCCGAACCATTTTCAATAGGAATCAATGGGACAAGATTCCGCGTCGAATGAACCGTCGGTCATTAAAATCGGATGAAGTTTACTGCCAAAAAGTGATGTGAGTTTTTTGTACACACACACACATACATACACACATACATACACACACAGACATCACCTCAATTCGTTGAGCTGAGTTGATTGGTATATGTGACTCGACCCTCCGGGCCTCCTATCAAAAAGTCATTTTTGGAGTGAACATATAGCCTTTCCAGTACACTTGGTGTACAAGGAAGGCAAAACGTTGCGATTCTCTTCTAGAACAGTTATAATATTCGCTTAGCACTTCTAACAACACGAACCAGAAGCCTCTTTTAGGTTCGTGTGTTCAAGTTGGTTTGTTTACATCTCGAACTGCAATTACTTGCGTTTTTACCCGTGTAAAACCGATCAATTTTACTCGTGTTTAGTATTTTTCTTGCATTTGCCATTCTGTGCTTCCCTGTGTTATCGCCGTTTCCGAATATCGGGTGTGAATATTGCGAAAAACTTGTGAAAAATCTTCCGTACCGTGATCTTTTTTTGTGTGCCTGTTTTTGCAAGCCGTTGTTCCCTTGCTTCACTTTTGTGGCATCCGTACATTTGCACTGTGTGTGTTACGCGACGCGCCATCTATATCTCGATAACGTAAAGTGGCTCATTGGCGATCTAACTGAACAACTTCAATTGGCGATCAAAAGCACATTATTCGAAACTTGAGAAAATAGAAATTTCTTTGCGCGATATGTCTCTTGTGTGTTGTTCTTGTGCCGGTGACATCGGTGATACTCAGTTTGAGTGTCAAGGCTTTTGCAAGGCAATTTTTCATCCTCGTTGTTGTGGAGTGCCTGCCGATACGCTTGAGGAGGCGAAGAGATACAATCAAATGCACTGGTTTTGTCATTCGTGCACGTCCCTTATAAAAGACATTCGTCTTAGGAATACAACACGCGCCGCTTATGAGGTGGGCCAAGAGCATGCCCTCAATTCCCATAGCGACATTATGCAGAATTTGAAAACTGAAATAATGGATGAATTGAAAGCCGAAATCAGGACCAACTATGCGAAGCTAATCAATTCTAGTACATGCACACTGAAATCTTCCAAACGTGTTAATGTTGGCCCGAGGTTCACTAGAAGTAGAAGGTTGTTCAGCACGGCTGCTGATCCATCTCAGAATAAGCAGCCACCTCTGTTGCTTGGGACAGGTAGTACACCCTCCCCAACATTAGAAATCGCCACGGTACCACCGAGTCAACCGAAATTTTGGTTGTATCTGTCGCGTATAGCAAGAGATGTTTCTGTCGGCCAAGTTTGCGCTTTAGCCAAGAAACGCCTTGGAACTGAGGATGTCCAAGTTGTACGACTTGTGGCCAAAGGAAGGGACATAAGCACAATGTCCTTCATTTCGTTTAAGATTGGCATAAACATGGAGTTGAAATCCAAGGCATTGTCTACCTCTACGTGGCCAAAAGGTTTGGTCCACCGGGAGTTCAGTGACAACAGATCTGCGGAAAATTTTTGGCGCCCTACTGCTGCGGCCCCTTCCGACGATCCGTTGAACATTTCACCCGAGGTAGTCGAAATGGAGTAACTTACAGCAAACTCAATTTCTCCTTCATCAAGGGACGCACACTTGCCACGAGCCTTAAGGAAGCCCCTATTCCTCTCACCGCAGTCGAGCCCTTCCAGCCAGCGACCAGCAGTCGTCCCGGTCCTGCGTGTGAGCTGGGTGATGGGGTCTTCCGTACTCCGACTACAGGCAAGTACCCCGCTATTTTGTCAAGTTCGTCTGTTGTACTCCTCGTTGCTTCCAGTTCTACATCACCTACCCGACCATGTACGTGTTCGCCAGTTTGGACACCGGGACGCAGCTTTGCCACTAGCCTCAAGGAAGCCCCTATCCCTCTCACCGCAGTCGAGCCCCTCCAGCCATCGACCAGCAGTCGTCCCGGTCCTGCGCGTGACCTGGTAGATGGGGTCTTCCGTACTCCGACTACAGGCAAGTACCCTGCTGTTTTATCAAGTTCGTCCGTTGTACTCCTCGTTGCTTCCAGTTCTACATCACCTACCCGACCATGTACGTGTTCGCCAGTTTGGACACCGGGACGCAGCTTTGCCGTCAGCCTCAAGGAAGCCCCTTTCCCTCTCACCGCAGTCGAGCCCCTCCAGCCATCGACCAGCAGTCGTCCCGGTCCTGCGTGTGAGCTGGGAAACGGGGTCTTCCAGACTCCGGCAACAGGCAAGTACCCTGCTATTATGAGATCTTCGTCCGTTGTACCCTCCGCTGCCTCTAGTTTCCTCTCATCAGTCAAAACATGCTGGACAACATCAGTCTTGACAACAGGATGCAGACCTCTCGCCAGCCTCGAGGAAGCTTTTATTCCCGTTACCTCAATCGAGCCCACCCATCCAACGACGAGCGAGTTGGAAGTAGGGATCCATCGAAATCGACTATCAGTGTGTACCAAACGTAATAATGTTGAACGCATTCCGAAGGACGCACTCACCGATGCGTTCTTGTACGACCAGTGGAGGGCTTCGACCGGATACTCGCAGTTGTCGGTTGCCGGTCCGTCGCGCACGAGTTCAATTCAGTCCCGACATAGTGTTCTAGTGGATACTAACAACGATTGCCGTATAGGGTCGCGTGATTACTTCACACTCCCCCTGCCGGACTCCGTGGGAGCTAGTCAAACGAATTCTTCTGCAACTATCATTCCTGGATACCCGGAACGCGCTGTAGAAAGCCCCGTGGAAGAACTCAAACCCTCCGACGCAGTCCTGCCACCTGCTGCCTTCGCTCATCATAGTCGTTCCGGTCCTGTCGTCGGATGTGGTGAGAGGGTCTTCCAAAATCCCAGCTACGGCGAGTATATTCCAACTGCAAGTCACCAGTCATTGCCTGATATACGTACACTTTACAGGGACCGCGACGTTTCCGCATCGAAGCACATCTTAATCTACTATCAGAACGCTGGTGGAATGAATTCATTTGTTAACGACTACCGCTTAGCTGTTTCGGACTCCTGCTTCGATATTATCGTCTTGTCCGAGACCTGGCTCGACTCTCGAACGCTGTCTAGTCAGGTGTTCGGATCGCACTATGAAGTGTTTCGCTGTGATCGAAATCCTGACAACAGTAAGAAATCTACAGGAGGTGGTGTGCTTGTTGCAGTTCGTCTCGGCTTGAAGGCGAGAGTTGTTGAAAACGATTCGTGGAAATGTCTTGAACAAGTTTGGGTATCCATCGAGCTTGGCGATCGGACTCTGTTTTTGTGCGCGCTGTACATCCCACCCGATCGGATTGGTGAGAACGGGCTCATAGAAACGCACTGTGGCTCCGTTTTTACTGTGATGGAGACTGCTGCTCCTGTTGACGATCTCTTCATCCTGGGGGACTTCAATCTGTCTGGTATCTCATGGCAACCTTCCCATAACGGCTTCCTTTACCCGGATCCTGCTCGCTCAACACTGAGTGTTTCCGCAATTCGTCTCTTAGACAATTACAGCGCCGCCACTCTAGTGCAAATCAACCACGTAGTCAACGAGAACAATCGCAGTTTGGATCTTTGTTTCATAAGCTGCCGTGACCATCTTCCGCTCATAGGTACGGCACCCTGTGAGCTTGTCAAAGTGGTCCCACATCATCCACCTCTTGTCATCGCCGTGGAAAATAAACTCGCTCGTGACTTCATCAAGTTTCCCGCAGTCGTGCACGATTTTTCCAAAGCTGATCATCGAAGCATTGCGGATGTACTGGGTACTATCGATTGGGGCAACACTCTTGATTCCAACGACATCGAACGTGCTGCGCTGACTTTCTCACATGTCTTGTCATACGTTATTGACAGGCACGTTCCGAAAAGAACACTTAATACAAACTCTCGACCCCCGTGGCAAACCAGTGAATTACAGAAGATGAAAACTGTCAAGAGAGCAGCCTTGAGGAAGTTCACCAAGTATCGGACGCCTTCACTGCGTAGCATTTATTTGAGGATCAACTACGAGTATCAACGAGCTAGCCGTCACTGTTTTTTGCAGTATCAACGCAGCATCGAGCTTAAATGCAAACGCCAACCGAAATCATTCTGGAAATACGTGAACGAGCAGCGTAAAGAATCGGGCCTTCCGTCCTCGATGGAATTGAATGGCAAAACCGCGTCTTGCCCTCAAGACATCTGCCAGTTATTCGCCACAAAATTTGCCAGCGTGTTCAGCGATGAACTCATCTCTCGTGCAGCCAACAATGTTCCTCAGAACGGACAAGCTCTGGACGTTTTCGATATCGATGTTACAGCTATTTCAAGGGCTGCCGTGCAACTTAAATCGTCTAACAATCCCGGACCTGACGGTGTACCATCAGCCTTCATCAAAAAGCATATTGCCAGTCTGCTTGATCCGCTCCATTGCTTGTTCCGTTTATCTCTTTCCTCTGGTGTTTTTCCTTCCTGTTGGAAAGTAGCTAACATGTTTCCTGTGCATAAAAAAGGAAGAAAACGTGACGCGAACAATTACCGTGGCATAACTGCTTTATGTGCAATTTCAAAGCTCTTTGAGATCGTTGTTATGGATCCGCTTCTGTCACACTGTAAGCATCTGATTAGCAACGACCAACACGGCTTTACTAGCGGCCGCTCTACCAACACCAATTTGCTGTGCTTCACATCGCACATTACCGACAGTATGACTGCTCATGACCAGACGGACGCAATCTATACTGACTTGTCAGCAGCCTTTGACAAATTGAATCACGATTTCGCCATTGCGAAGCTCGACAGGTTGGGAGTATGTGGTAACCTCCTGCGTTGGTTCGGCTCTTACCTCACCGACCGATATCTGACGGTAGTGATTGGAGACTGTAGGTCTAATAGCTTTCAAGCTACATCCGGGATACCTCAAGGGAGTCATTTGGGTCCACTGATTTTTCTGCTCTATTTCAACGATGTCCATTTTGTAATCGAAGGCCCGCGGTTATCCTTTGCGGACGATCTGAAAATTTTTCTGCAAATCAAATCAATCGCCGACTGTATGTACCTGCAGCATCAACTTGATAATTTCGCCAACTGGTGTTCTGCAAACAGGATGGTAGTCAATCCAGCCAAGTGTTCCATGATAACGTTTTCAAGGAAAAAACAACCGATCGTCATCATCTACAGTCTACTCGATACCGAAATTGAACGTGTTAGTCACATCAAGGACCTGGGCGTCATCCTCGATTCGCAGTTAAATTTCAAGCAACATGTTTCGTACACTATCAACAAAGCATCCATAGCTTTAGGATTCATCTTCAGAGTTTCAAAGAATTTATCCGATATCCTGTTTGAAATCGCTCTATTGCTCTTTAGTTCGTTCTACGATGGAGTATTGTTCCGCAGTTTGGAGCCCAGCGTACAATAATGGAGCAGAAAGGATAGAATCTGTCCAACGCCGTTTTCTTCGTTTTGCGCTTCGCAAATTACCTTGGAGAGATCCATTTCGGCTGCCAAGCTACGAAAGCCGATGTCAACTGATAGACCTTAAACTACTTCGCACCAGAAGGGACACCAATAGAGCTCTATTTATCGCAGATGTGCTGCAGGGATGAGTCGATTGCTCATCCATTCTGGAGACAATCAATTTGAATGTTCGGCCTAGAGCACTACGGAACAGTGTTATGCTGCGACTGCCTCTATTTCGTACCAATTATGCATTCTACGGCGCACTCAACGGTATGCAACGAGTGTTTAACACAGTCGCAGCCTTATTTGACTTCCACTCAACACGAGAGGCGCTTCGCCGGAGATTTTCCCTGTTCTTCGCTGGACGGACCAATTAGCTCTAGACAACAGACGGATTTAGTTTTAAGTGTTATTTCTTGACTATTTAATTTGTGACTTTTTTGTGTGTTATCGATAAGTATTTGTATTTTTTTTTTGTATTGCATCGTTTTATATTAATTTTTACCCATCATTGGGGCTATACCATGCCTGTTGATGTAATAATAATAATAATAAAGTGGTAAGCTTAAAGCTTAAAGAAGATGTAATAAACATCGAAACGTCGGATGAAGGAGAATATCTGATCGTTTGATTGCAATTGCGACTGCCAAGCCGAAAATCGTCCCCATTTTTGCATCTGTTTATCGTTTGTCAGGTATGACAAAATTCTATGTCGAGAAGATTTCATTACTAAAAGATCCTTAATCGAACGGGAAGCGAACTTTATTAATTCCAGTTAATTGCCATCCATCACACCTCTTGGGGAGCATTTTGAACCAAAAACCCCCTACACCGTCAGCGTTGTTTTGTTTTGCAGCCTTCAATCGCACTACTGTGGACTGCGGAGGAGGCGTTGTTTGGTTGGTTGGGAAAGAGAACCACCAGCAACAGCAACTGTAAAACATTTCATTGGAGGATGTGATGGAGGAGCATGCGCGCACTTATTCCATTAACATAAACGCGATCGTTGAGCAAAACGGCGATCGAGCGAACGGTTATTTTCGTCTGGGGGTGGTGGCCGAGACGCAGCAAAAAAAAAATTGGCTAATACGCAAGCCGAAGGATGATTGCGAAGGATCTGCGCACTTTACCTTGTGTCTTTGCAGATGTCGAGCTTGTGGGACGGTGGAAAAGGTATTGGAAACGGTGTATTGACGGGGAATGAATGCAGTAATTTACATTTGTCATTGATGCACTTTGAAAACAATGTTAACTTGCAATTATGTTCTTCCCAAGTACAAAACCATTATAAGTTTGCAAAATTGATCTTTACCAAACGAGAATACGATTTATCATTTGCCTCTCAGAATAGGTGGAACAATTGATACTCGCTGACCGGCACTGGTGTAGCAAATGCCATTCCTAAGATTAGCGGAAAAGGTCACCGTAAAATGGAGTAACTTTGATAGTTTGCCAGTATGTTCTTTCAATACCTTCCGATAAAACTGTACTTCCTAAAATTTAATATTACGAAAACTAGGAACTCAGTTATAAATTTCTATTAAAAGTTCGGTTTTTATGTGATCCGTAATCTGTCATGAAACGTGGGTACACGGTCATGGATCACTTACTTAGTGGTATTTTTGACCTTCAAAATTCAATAAAAAATAAATAAAACATAAACGACGACTTTTAAAGCACCGTTGGCTTTGTTTTGATTCGAACTTTTGATTACCAATCCATTTGAAGTACAGTCGGGTCTCCTATTATACGCTGCCACCCACTTCACGCCCACCGCGTTTTCCAGGCTGTCTTCTATCCAATCTAGTTTGACATACGTAATGCCTGAAGTTCATAGGCACAATATGTGTTGAAAAATGGACAAATTGAGTGGAAAAATTGCGAAAAAATCCACGTAGTTCTGGTGGGTTTTGAACCCACACAGCAAAAATTAATTAAATTTCAACGAGCTGTAATCTGATTGAAATGTAAATGTACACGAGTTGAAACTTGTGTTCGATTTAATTTTCTATTAAAATTCATGCACAAACCTGGAGCATGCATTTCAATTCAAATTTACAATTTTATTTATTTGATTGTAAAAATAAATCGATATACCCTTATTTTTCAACGAAGACAACTTGAATTTTACATGAACTAGTACATATCAGTCAAGTCGAAAACAGTCATGGCGGAGTGATAAAATCTTCAACTGAACCATCTTCGTTTGTGAGCCGCATATTTCACTTCCCGGCCTTTAAATCCATTGTACAAATTGTCAAAAGTAGTGAAAATGCATAAGAGCAACAAATATCATCGTACTAGTGGACTAAAACTTGAGGTAAGCAGATCCAGTGTAAATGTCTATCAAGAGTTTCAATCCCATCCATCCACCCACAGCCAAAAGCGCAAAACCCACATCGGTTTGTAGTTCCAGGCGGCAGCAATTGAGCGTGATTATCGGAAGACGCAAATCCGCTTTCAAATTTATTGCCCCGCGACCTGGACAAGTGATGACAACTGCTTCGGAAATATGATTATGTAAGCGGCAGGATATCAATTCAAAACACCTCCAGCCTCAGAATAAAAGATACATTTTAAACGAATCCCGAATCTCACGCTGTTGTGTATTCATTTACTGCTGCCCTGCCAGTGATACCCGGGAGGGGAATGCATTTTCGATGGGAACGGTAGGAACAAAAGAAAACAAACAAGCATGACGTCGTCGGACAGCGTGCAGCGGTTCGTGTAAAATTCAATGACGTTTAATTTTACATGAATCGCTTCCCTTTCCAAGTCGTGTAATTTTAAAGCTCGATGGAATTTTGCATTTATTTTCATGCTCCAAATATGTGCATGAAAATAAACTTAAAATTACATTTTTATTTTAACTGTGCACGTCTCCCCAAGTTCGCTAGACAGGGCGCGTTAACCGACTCCGCCACAGAACAAGGTAACAATTCTGTGAAGCAGAAAGCCAACCTAAACCCAAAGTCCACCTCACCACACGTTCTTTCCTCGCAATTCACCATCTCCTTCGGTCCTTAGATGTCCACTTCCAACACTCTCTGAGCGTGCCTACGAACAACAGTGAGAGCAAGTTATTTTTAGTGTCGAGACTTTTGCCTATCCACAGCACATGCTCATCCACAACTTGCGAATGAGACCGTCAGTGTGTGTCGGGCGTTCGACTCGGTCGTATGTCCCTCGCACGACCGCTATTGCCATAGAGAGACCGCCGCTCTATTTCAACACGAATGTTGTTGTTTTTCGGATAACCAACCGAAATGGTATGTTAGACATACGTGATGCCTGAAGTTCATAGGCACAGGAGTTGGTTAACGCGCCCTGTCTAGCGAACTTGGGGAGACGTGGGTTCAAATCCCACCAGAACTACGTGGATTTTTTCGCAATTTTTCCATTCAATTTGTCCATTTTTCAACACATATTGTGCCTATGAACGTCAGGCATTACGTATGTCTAACATACCTTTTCGTGTTCAATCTAGTTTATTTTTTGTATGTGATGAGTCTTACTAACTGTTCTAAAAATCAGCTGGATTGGATGCAAGACAGCTGAGAAATTGCGATGGGCGTAAAGTGGGTGGCAGCGTTTAATAGGAGACTCGACTGTATAATAGCAAGTCATTTTCCCGTAAAAAATGAATATTTCACTGTTTCTCAAATGCCCTATTATGAATCAGCTCAGCACAGAGTCCCACATATAATATGGATTTTTTTTTTGCCATATTATGAACCAGTGCGTCATTCTTCAAAATTCCAACTCTAATATTAAGTTTACGTCAGTAAGGCTAAACTACGCAGTGTATTGTTTACCTTGTTGGTGGAGTACCCGATATTACAACAGAAATAAAAAGAAATTATAAAAAGTTCCGAATTCATGTACGTCGCAAGAGGTACGACACTACGGTTTAGTGATGTTCTATAACTTGAGTGTTATTGATGGTGATTAAAAGTGGAGGTT